>NC_080674.1:188013290-188344516 GCF_030445035.2 Dasypus novemcinctus
AGAGGCTACGCAGAGGGAGCAGGGGGGAGAGCAGGGAGCCCCGGGAAGCGCTGCTGGTTGAACTCTCCGCAGGTGGGGACCACAGGCTCGCTGTGGCGGGCCTTGGGCTGCCACTAGGTGGGGCTGGAGAGGCCTTGGCAAGGGCTCATCCAGGAGGCCAGGGGGTCTTCAAAGTGGGGCCCCGAGACTGGCACCATCAGCACATCCTGGGGGTGTAGGAATGTGCCGCTCTTGGCCCTCACTCCAGCCCTCCTGAACCAGATACAGGGGGCCTGGGGCTTGGAGCCGCCCACCGGCTGCTTGGGAAGCAGGTGGAGCTTGGGAGGCACTAGGCTAAAGCACGCCAAAGGGGTTCGGGCGCCCACGTCCACAGCCAGCGCGGGAAGGCTGGGCAGGAGCACAGGAGGAAGTGGAGAGCAGTGACCGGGACGGCAGCCGTGGCCCAGGAGAGAGACAATGGCCGGCCTGGCCAAGGCAGTGATGTAAGGAGACCGAAAAGGGGGGACAGATGAGAAACCCAGGGGGAGAAACCGTGGGGTCCGGTCTGCCGGTGGGGAGCGCCTGGGGGATGCACACACCTCTGCGCCCCCAGCTCGGAAGCCGCCATCATCAGAGTGGAAGTTTCCTGGGCAGCTACAGGCCCTTTCTGGTGCAGTCACAGATGGGCAAACCGAGGCAAGAGAGAGGTTAAGTCAGCCCCGAACTCACAGTTGTCCCCCTGCTGTGTTCCCAACGAGCGGGTCACCTAAGGAAACTCTGAAGCCATGTGCTCAGAACCCCACCACGAGATCCAGAAGGGATCCTAAAAAATAACCCATCAGAAGGTAAGAAAAGGGAGACGGGAAACAGAGCTAAGGGTGAGTCCACCTGAAGGGCACAGGTCCTCTGGACGGTGGCTGGACATAGGGTGGGCATTTGCCACTGGCAATCTGGAGGGCTGTGGAGGAAGGCCGAGGGCAAAGCGCCATGGACCAGAGGCTGCCAGGCAGGGTCTGAGCCCAAAGAGCTCCCTGGACAAGGGCAAGGGCACGTACCAAGAAATGGAAGCGGAAAGGGACACAGCAGTTCCCGGGGCTTTGAGAAGTCTGGCCTGGTGGGGAAAAACGCTTTGAGGGGTCTGGTGAGTCTTGGGTGTTGGCGCGTGTAGTGTCTATTGTGGATTGGATGAGAACACACTAAGCAGCTCCTGCGCGGGGGAAGAGGGACGCTTCAGGCAGGCTTGGGGCCCCTGGTCCTGTCATTGCCCCACCCTCGAGCCAAGTGACAGGAAAGGAGGAAGTGCTTTTCGCATCAAACCCTGCTGCTCCAGCTGGAGCCAGCCTGGGGTCAGGGAGCCTGCTCCGCTGCGAGCCTGTAAACAAGAGACTTCCTCCCCCTGACCCCAGGGCAGTGATGCGTGCTGCCTCCCGGCTGCGGGGTGACAGTGGCACCCCTGGGCCTGGGTGTGGCCTGTCCAGCCCGCGGAGCAGGGCATGGTCCTCGGCGGCCTGGGAGCTGCCCGTCTACCTCGCCTTCCTCTGAAGCCCTTTCCCACCCTTGAGCTCTCCCGTGGTCACTGAGGGCCGGTGGCCAGGTATGCCAGGGTCTGGGTCCAAAGAAACACACGTGTGCTTGCTGGCTACAAGCTGGCCACTCTGCCCCGTGCCCCACGGCTGATGAGTCCCCATGTGCCCACTGCTCACCTGCACCAGGCTTTTTTCCTTTCTGCCTCCCTTGTCAGGCAGGGGAGCGCAGTCTGGCACATTGGATTCAGACTGGGGCTTACATCTGAGCTCCTCCCCTTAGGAGCTATGTGACCTGGGGCAAGTCATGTCCCTCTCTGAGCCTGTCTCTTCATCCATCAAATGGGTACAACCGGCAGCGTGTAGATGACAGAAGACTCTGAGTGTGAAGGGCCCAGAACCAGGCCTGACACGCAGCAGATGGCCCTTGGCAAGAGAAGTCTGGTTCTAACTCAGCTAAATCCCATCATCGAGGTCTCAGAAGTACCTTTTTTGAGCTGAAGCTGCTGCAGCCCTGGGGGATGGGAGATGGGCCCAGGGGCTCCCTAGTCAGTGCCAGCCTCCTCAGAGCGTTCCTGAAAAATCCTGAGGGCTCGGAAAAAGGAGAACAACAGATTTAATTAACTCCCTGTGACTGGCAGCATCGTGTTTTTATCTGGGCTGCGTCGCCATGGCAGCCTCATGGTGGGGCTGTGGAGGGGGCGGGCGGAGCCATTGTTCCTGCCATTGTCTGTTCTGGAACGCAGGCCCAGGAGAAAGGGACTGGCACGGGCCCGAGTGGCACATGGCCGCAGGCAACCTGGGGGTCCAACAGAAGCCAGCTGGGGAGAAGGGGGAGACGTGGCTGGGTACACAGCCCTCTCTGAGGTTTGATCTGGCGCCTCTCTGCTTGGGGCTCAAGCTCACCAGGGCCCCCAGAGCAGAGCGCTGTGTGCCTTGGGCTGGCCAAGCTGTGGGGGGGCGGGGGGAGACCCCCAGGGCTCCTGGAAGAGGGCCAGAGGTGCTTGTGCAGCGGCCCTCCCCCACTCCATCCCTGCTCAGGTGAAAGCTCTGGCTTTGCTACCTGCCATCTCTTCAGCAGTTGCTCCCACTTCCTCACTTGTAAAATAGAAACAGTGCCCATTTATCATCAGAGCAGCTGGGGAGCACACATTGGAGAGGGTTAGCTTCTGTTGGGTGGGGGTAGTGTCCCCTTCGATCCTCGAGGTCAGGGACCCTCTCCTGGGATGCAGGAGACACCCCCTCTGAGCAGAGGAGAGGAGGAAGTGGAACTGGCGGTGCCCATCCAGAGGGGGTGTCAGGCCAGCTGGGTAGGGAAGGCAAGCTTCCCTGACCTGCTTTCTCTCCCTTCTGCAGTCGGGGAAAGGATCTGGCGGTGGGGATGGGGGATACAGTGGCCAGGAGCTAGGTGGGCAGTACCAAGGGGGGCTGCCCTTAGTAGGAGGTGGGGGAAGCAGGGTTGGAGCTGAAACCCTGCGGACAGGAGCGCCTAGAGGAAAGGAAGGGAGAACACTGCCCGGCTAGCTGGCACGGCACAGACGAAGGCAGAGCCTGTGGCACGCGGTGGCCCCCCAAGACCAGGAAGCCGCGGTGCGGGGCTGGGATGTTCCATGTTTGGCAGCCCAGGTGGATGGGGACAGGCCCGCGTCTGCACAGGGCTGAAGCTTGGGGGGACTCTCGGCCGCGCCCCATCTTTCTCCACCCACAAAGCCACCGCGGCGAGAGCACTCTCCAGCGCCCCGGGGGCCTGTCCACAGGCCTCGGACACCCCTTCCAGGCCGGGGTACCGGCGCACGCTCAGCTCCGAGTCCGGCCTTCGCGCGCCCCCTGCTGGCCCGCCCGGGGTCCCCTGCGCACACCCGCTCGGCGGTGGGGGCCCGGCCTCAGATCAGGGGAAACCCTACCGGGGAAACCTGGAGGAATGACGTCAACCTCCCCGATGACGTCAGCGGCCCCCCGGGGAGTGCGGGGGTTCCCGCCGAGGCGGCTTTCCCGGGACTGCACAGGGCGCGGGCAGGGAAGTCGTCAGGGGCCGCGGCGCGCGTTCACCGCGCCCTGTGTCTGCCCCGCAGGTGCCGCGCGGTCCCGGGTGACGCCCGCCCGCGCGCCCGCCGGCGCCATGGGAAGGAGCGGGCCCCGCGGCTGCCCCCCGCCGGCGCGCGCACGACCTGAGCCCCGCCGCGGGCAGCCCCCGGCCGCGGGCCCCCGAGTGACGCGGGCGGCACCTGGCAGCGTGGCGCGGGCCCGGGGCCGCGCGGAGGAGTCCAGCGTCCAGTGAAGCCGCCGAGGAGCCGCCGCCAGCGCCGCCGCCATGGTTATGTCCCAGGGCACCTACACGTTCCTCACGTGCTTCGCCGGCTTCTGGCTCATTTGGGGGCTCATCGTCCTGCTCTGCTGCTTCTGCAGCTTCCTGCGCCGCCGCCTGAAACGGCGCCAGGAGGAGCGCCTGCGCGAGCAGAACCTGCGCGCCCTCGAGCTGGAGCCGCTCGAGCTCGAGGGCAGCCTGGCCGGGAGCCCCCCGGGCCTGGCGCCGCCGCCGCCCCCGCACCGCGGCCGCCTGGAGGCGCCGGCGCACGCGCACCCGCACGTGCACGTCCACCCGCTGCTGCACCACGGGCCCGCGCCGCCGCACGCGCATCCGCCGCCGCCGCACGCGCACCCGCACCACCACGCTCTTCCGCACCCGCCGCCGCCGCCGCACCTGGCTGTGCCGCCGCGGCCCTGGAGCTACCCGCGCCAAGGTGAGCCTCGGCCTCCGCCAGGGGGCGGCGCGGGACCCTCGCTAGGGGGCGGGCTGGCAGCAGCCGGGCCGGGCTCGCGCGGGAGCGGGCTCTCGGGACGCGGCCCTGGGTCGGGGCGGCGGGGGCGGGGTGACGGCTGGCCGAAGACCTGTGCGCACGGACCGGGGACCCGCGGCCTGACCCTCCCGCCCCCCGGCCGCTCCCCGCTCGCAGCGGAGTCGGACATGTCCAAGCCCCCGTGCTACGAGGAGGCGGTGCTGATGGCCGAGCCGCCGCCGCCCTACAGCGAGGTGCTCACCGACACGCGCGGCCTCTACCGCAAGATCGTCACGCCCTTCCTGAGCCGCCGCGACAGCGCCGAGAAACAGGAGCAGCCGCCGCCCAGCTACAAGCCCCTCTTCCTGGACCGGGGCTACACGTCGGCGCTGCACCTGCCCAGCGCCCCGCGGCCCGCGCCGCCCTGCCCCGCGCTCTGCCTGCAGGCGGACCGCGGCCGCCGAGTCTTCCCCAGCTGGACCGACTCGGAGCTCAGCAGCCGCGAGCCCCTGGAGCACGGAGCCTGGCGCCTGCCGGTCTCCATCCCCTTGTTCGGGAGGACTACAGCCGTATAGACGGGCGCCCGCCGTCCCGGGCCCCACCCGCGGACTCCTGGCCCGACTGCGGGGCTTTTTAAACGCTTCCCTTGGACTGGGGGAGGCAGGCGGGGGAGGGGGGCGGGCGGGATTTCTTACCCTGTTTGTTACATTTTGAGGATAATAAAGGTGTGTGATCTGCTTTGGTACAAGCGGAGGGGGCACCCGCTGCTCGAGCCCAGGGTTCCACCGAGGGCTGGGGGCCATGGCGGGAAGGGCGGGCTGGGGCTACAAGCAGGCCCGAGGGTGCAAAACTAACGGGGAGGTGGACCCCCTTCCTGCACCAGAGGCCGCTTCCAGGTAGGGGCATATCCCACCTTGCCTGCCTGAGAGGTCGGTCACGTCGCCCTCTGGTAGCAGAGGTTCCACGGTGAGTGGCAGTAGGTGGGACCGAGGGTCCCGGGGCGGGCAGCCCACCCCCGCTCAGCCTCTGGAGGCCGGGAGCAGAAGGCCCGAAGGGATCTGGATATCTTTATTAACAGACATGAGCACGACCCGTTACAGAAGTTTGTGCTTTCCAAAAAACAGTTACTGAACGTGAAAAAGGAACCCAAGCAAAGGAGGTGATTCAGGAAGGGCCCCCCACACCCCGGGCCACACCCATGGCCCTGACCTTCTGAATGGCGTCTAGGGCCTCCAGCCTGGGACCTGCCCAGCAGGAGGGGGCAGGAGAGGGCCAGGGCAGCCCAAGAGCCCCTAGGCCTGCTGCTTCCTTAGGGTCAGGCAGGGAGGGGTCGAGAGAAGGGCGAGGAGGGGGTCCCAGGGAGCCAGAGCCCACGAGCCATTTATTGCCATGTTTTAAAATTCGTGCAAAATATCTGAAGCCCTGGACAGAGAATACAAAGTGATATTTTTCCAAGAAACAGAAAACTAGGAAAAGAGGTGTGTGTGGGGGGGGGACATCTTCCCACCAGAGCTCCCCACCCCAACCCCCACCGGGTCCCCAGCAGGGTGAGGCTTCCACCCTGGCCAGCTGAGCAGGGAGAACTAAGAGCTACCGTCCAGACCGGGCAGGGAAGGGGTGGAATTTTGCAACAGCGTCTCAACTACCAACGGGAGGAAAACCAGTCAACTGTACAAGTCTCCTATCAACTTTTTAAAAAAATGAGAGAGAGAGAGAAAAAGCTGTCAAAATCGGGCCCTGTGGGGAGGGAAGCGGCCGAGTCCCGGAACAGGGCCGGGATCCGGCGTGGGTGCCAGGCGGAGCTGCTGCGAGTGCAGGCACGGCGGGCCGTCTGGCCAGAGGCCGGCGGAGGTGGGCGGCCGGGGCGGGGGCAGCCTGGGGCGGACGCCGCCGCTAGTCAGCACCCTCGAAGCCCTCCTCCTCTTCCGGCACGGGGTCTGCATCCCAGCAGGTGATGTCGATTTCTAAGGCATCGGGAGAAGGAAGGGGCGTTGAGATGGCCCCCCAGCCCAGTGACTGTGTCCCCCATCCCCTGGGGGCTGGACTGACCCTCTCGGGAGGGGGGCGGCAAACCCGGCCCCCCGCCCCAATTCCCCGGCGCCCACCCGAGCACTACCTGGAGGCTTGTTGTAGAACACCGGGGGCGGAGCCTTCGCGCACAGCTCTTCCGATTGGGCAAACTCCTCCTCTTGTGATTGGCTGAAGTACCCCTCGCTGGCCTGCAGGGGGACACCACCAGGTCAACGGGCCCCACCCAGCGAGAAGCGGGGCTGACCTACCCAGCCTGAGCCTGTTTCCCTGGCAACCAGCGATTCCATTAGCGTTGCCGCGGTAACAGAGATGCCTACCTTGGGAACAAAAGCGCAGCGCGCCCAGGGTGTGGAACGGAGCCTTCCCACTCCCAATGACCCTGGTCACGGGGAAGGGGGGGGGACAGCCGCCAGGCCCTAGCTAGAGCCCCGACCCCCACCCCCACCCCTACCTGTGCCGCCCCTGCTCCCACCTGGGTCCCCTCCTTCTGGGTGGTCTCGCCATTGGTCAGCAGGTGGGGCTCCGCCTCCGGCTCCTGATCCAGCCCCTCCAGGGCTGAGGACAGAGCTGGGGCCTGGGGGGCGGCCAGGGGCTCCCCTTCTACCTCCCCGTCTGGGTCGCAGAAGGTGGCCGGCGGCTCGGGCAGCTCGTCAAAATTGAGAAGGTTGGCACAGCCCTCACCCGCCAGTGGCAGCGGCTCCGGCGCCCCCTCGTCCATCAGGGGCACCTCCGCCAGAGTGCCCCCGGCCCCCGAGGGCAGCGTGGGGGCCCTGGGCTCGGCCTGAGGCTCCCAGGCCTGGGGCGTGGAGGCCCCCTCCCCGTTGCCGGGCCATAGGTCAATGAGGCTGGCGGTGGCGGGGGGGACGGCGTTGGCAACAGTGGTGTCAGCAGCGGCTTCAGTGGCGTCCGCCGCCAAGGTGGCGGCCGTGGGGGGCTCAGCTGTGGCAGGCTCTGGGGGGGCACCCGGGCCGGCCTGCTCCGGAGCCTCCACGAACATCAAGTCCTCCAGGGGGGCATCGGGCCCCCGGGGAGGCTCCCTGGCCTGAGGGGGCTCCTCCTGGGAGCCGGCGCAGGCCTGAGGGGCTGCCGCTCTGGCCTCCTTGCTGGTCTCTTCCCTCTCCGGGCTGGGGCTGGGCTCCTGGGTCTCTGTCACAGCAAAGAGGGAGGGGACAGACGCGACTGGCATCCTCAGGGAAGGGATGGAGGCCCCGCGCCACTACCCTCCAACGCCTTCCCCACCCCGCAAGGAAGAACTCCTCCGCTACGACTTCCAGGCAGGGCACCTGCCGGCGGGCCAGAGCTGTGCCATGCCGTCCTCAGTCCCTGGGGAGGGTTAACCGGGCAACCCAGGGTGCCCAGCCCGGCGCGGGCAGGGCCCCTCGCTCACCTGGGGCTGGCGGCGGCGGTGGCGGCGGCGGCGGCGGCTGCGAGGATGTGACCTCGTCCAGGGCCCGGTCGATCTGCTCGGCGATCGGGGTGGAGGCCGTGCTGGAGTCGGACGGGCTCCGGGCGGGGATGGGGGTGGGCGCCATCCTCCGGTGGCTGTCCAAGTGACTGCCTGTGAAACAAAGCCCCGGGCTGGTCAGCGAGGGCCGGGGAGCCGGGCAGGACCAGGGCCGTCCACCTTGGGGCCTGGCCAGCACCTTCTCTCTCGAGTCCCCAGGCAGGCGCCCTCCCCCCCCAGGGGCCAGACCACAGCTCCAGGCCCTGTCAGTGAGGCCCCTGGGGGCCAGTGCCCCTGCAGGGCCAGGGGAAAGAGGCAGGCGACACCTGCTCGGGGGACAAAGACCAGAGAGCAGCGGGCAGCCTGGGCCGAGGGAGTGAGGGCAGCGGGGGCTGCTGGGAAGCGGGGCCCTCCTTACCCCCCCGCCGAGGCCTGGGCCTGCTACCTACATGGGAGGGAGGAAGAGAGGTTTGGGGTGCGGTGACAGGTGATATAGGGAAAGGGAGTCCGCGGAGGGGAGGAGGAAGAGGAGGAAGAGGAGGAAGGCCCACTGTCCGATGCCTTTATGAAAGGGCAGTACGGACGACCTGCCAAGAGAGACAGACAGAGAGAGAGAGACAGAGGACAAGAGCGGGTCAGTCTCCCCCACCCCCGCCCCGAGGCCTCACCCGCCCCCAGGGCTGGCCCTGGATGTCCAAGGGGGCCCTCAGCCAGGAAGCACGTTCAGCCAAGCCGGGCTCCGGCACCCCCTGCCCCCCATCCCGCAAGCCGCAAAGGTGCCCGACACGCACAGCCAGCCGCCCTGAGCAGCCGCCCAGCGGGGACAGCCTGCCCCACCCGGGGTCCCCAGCGCAGGGCTGTGCACACGGCAGATGCGTCCATGCGCGTGGCAGCCGACGAGGAGCAGAGCGGGGTGTCGGGGGCAAGCAGAAGCCCTGGGCGCCAGCCCCAGGCTGTTCCAACTAAGGGGGGAGGGCCCACCCCTAGTGCCACCCCGCCAGGGCCACTCCCTGCTGTCTTCCCCTCCCCAGAGCTGCCCAGCTGGCCCCCCACTGCCCACTGCCCAGCCAGGGCCTCGTGTGGCCCCCGCCCCGAGCCCGTCGCAGTCCTGCCACTCTGGAAGCGGTGGAGGGGCGCGCCCTTGAACTGCCTTGGCCTTTTTCAGGGGCTCCTTGGGCAAGATTTCCTTTCTAAGAGTCCCCAAGAGGCTGGGGGCCGAAGGCTGAGGAGTGGGGGACAGGGTGGACGCCGGGCCTGGGGCTACCTGGTCGGTGGTTGAAGGGCGAGGGCACGTCGCAGCTGCCCGAGGAGGCCGACGCCACTCGTTCCTGCTGCTTGAAGAACTCGCGGGGGTTGTCGGGCCGCTGGGCTATGATGGCTGCTGCTTCCTGGGGGTGCCAGGAGAGGGCCAGGGGCTGGGTCAGGCCGGGGAGAGACAGCCCCTGCCCGCCGCCCCTGCCCCGGCCCCGGCTCTCACCTCCACCTCCGACTCGGACTTCTTCAGCTGGGTCTCTTCCTCGTCCCGCTGATCGCCCTGGAACCCAGAGGGACAGAGTCCCACGTCTTCTGACAGCCCCGCGTTTCTTCCACGGCCGGGCAGGAGCCGGGCTGGCGGTGGCATCTCGACCTCCCCCACTCCCCGTCACCCGGCCTCCCCGCCCGCCCACACCACCTCGCAGCCGGCCCTTGCACCCAGCTCGGCTCCTCCCTGCTCCCTCACCCCATGTCCAACCGGGCACCCCAGCCAGGGCTCCCCTCGAACTTTTCCCAGCCCTCCCACCCCAGGACCCCACCACCCTGCCACACCCCATTCGGCCACCTGAACCTTAGCATCCCGCAGGGGCTTCCTCCCCAGCTCCCTCCACCCCTCTCCTCTCCTCTTGCTCTCTCGAGGCCCCCAAAGGCCCTTTCCAAAGTAGACAGCCCTGATTCCCCCGAGCTGGCAATCCCTCCGCAGCTTCCCATGGGCCACAGCCATTAATGGCTTCTTTTGCCAGTATGATATTTAAGTTTCTTTTAAAAACCTTTAATTTTAGTGACCACCACTTAGAAATCAGTTAAGGTTCACACTGAAGTCTGGATCTCCAGCTTCTCGTGACGGCCCGCGCTCCCCCAGGCAGGCACCGGCGGGATCGCGGGGCGCAGGCAGTTCCCACCGCTCCCTGCCGCCCTCTACCGGCCCGCTGCACACATTACACTGAGACCACTCCCTGCGGGAGAGGCCCCTCCCCTCCCAATCTAGACCCCGCCACCCCTCCCACCCCACCCCCAGGAGACCCGGGCCCAAAGCCCTCGGCCACAACATAGCCACAAGTCAGGAACGTGCCGACGGTTCCGGTCTTGGCCTGAGGGGGGATTTCGCCCGCGCCTCGCCCCCACCTCCAGGCGCAACTCCTCCCACTTCCGCGCCTCCTCCGGGAAGGGAGTCCCGGGCCCTATCAGGTCATTCCTTTCTCCGGGTCCCCGCGGAGCAGTCCAGTGCACATCACAGCTCACGCCAGACCATTTCATCATTTCCCGTTTCGGGGATCGTTTCTCCCACCCGGGCCGCCAGCACCAAGGCCCGGGCTTCTGCTTACACGATGCCCAAAGCTCCTGATCAGAGCCCTCTACTGCGCAGGTGGCAAACCGGACCCAGGCGGCGGGGGCGGGGAGGAGAAGGTCCACGTGAGGGGGAGGACTGTTCTTAAACAGAGAACCTACAACATACGGATCTGTCTGGGTGCACAAGGGGCACCATGGCCCTTCAAAGGACACCCCCCCCAGGAGGACTGCTTGGTGTGTCTCCAGAATGGAGCCTAAACATCTTGACCTTGTTGTCTCTTCCCGACTGAATGTCCCCGGCCCCAGCCCAGCCAGGCTCCCTGCCACCCCTGAAACTACCTCCCGGCTGCTAAGTCTTTGCTCACACTCTGCTCCCTAACCAGGGACATCTCACCACATTCCTCTGCCTCCTTCAAAGAAAGGACCAGAGGTGGCTTACCACAAAGGTTTTAACAACCAACTCGTGACACTGAGACAACAAATGAGGGTTGCAAGTAGACGAGAGAGACCAATACCCTGTGAGAGCCAAGGACGTCTAACTGTGCTTGCGCATCTTCAGGTACGGGGGAGGAGTTCCCTGGCAGCCCAGGCAAAAAGGGAACCCAGGCAAGGAAAACACCTCTTGTTATCAGAGGAGAGAAAGCAGAAGAACTCCTCAAGCCGAGAGAAAGCATTTTATGGTGTTAAACTCTGAAGTTTCTCATGTGCGAGCTTCCTTAGGAGGCCTGATGATAACTTGAGAGAATGGGTGATCAGTACAGAGGGTTCATTATCTCATTCTCTTTACCTTGATTTTTCTGTGTGAAGTTTTCAGTGAAAACAAGCTTTCTCAAAAAGAGCTTGGCACGTGTTTGTTGAATGAATGAGGCCAGAGCTGACTAATCGAACATCGTCTCCACCCAACCCAATGGCTGATTTGACCTGGAACAGCCTCTCCACACCAGAGCCTGCAAGGCTGTCCCACGTCCTCCCTCCCAGCCACTTCTGGGCGTGATCCTCGGGCCGCTTTGGGTTCCCAGCGCCCGACGCCTGCCAGTCGCAGTCCCAGCCCAGACGGGTACTGCCCCCTCTCCCTTCCTCACCGTACCATCCGCACCCGAGTGGCTGCGGCGCGTTCTGAGGTAGAATCTTCAATTCAAAGCACAGAAACCTGACTCCACTGGGGTTTTCAAAGGACCAACCCACAGGTCCCACCCGCCAGTCCCAAAGTTTGGAGATTCAGAAAGAAGCCCCTGGAGCAAGGGGGCTGGCTCCAAGGAGACGCTGCGTACTTGCAAACACGCTCCAAGCGCTGCTCGGGGTTCAGTCTTGGGCTCTGCACCACCCTCACCTCGGGGACCAGGTCCCGAGCCCCCCGAGAGCAGCAACTGCTGTCTAACCCACCCTGAGCCCACCTCCACCCCGAGCCCTGCTGAGTAGGGGCTCGGGAAAGCCGCATCAGCGACTGGGTCACAGGTGGAATTCTCTCTCCCATCCTACAGGACAGGTTTCTCCAAGAAGGATTTCCACGGCCAGAGGAGACCTACATGTTTGGAGCCAGACTTGACCCTCCCAGGCACCCCCAGCCCAGGGGAGGGTCCCAGAACCTCCAGCACTGCCCCCGAGCCACCCGTCTCCCCACCAGGCCCAGGAACACTTGCGGTCCTCACGTCCCTGACCGGTGGCGGCGGACTTACAAAGATAGACTGCTCTTTCAACCGCCTCTTGGCCTCTTCCGCTTCTAAAGTCTGCTGTTTCCTCCTGGAACGATAAGCCATGAGGCAACACCCGGGGGGCAGGCCCTGGACAGGCCGGCAGCTGCCCCGGCGGGGAAGGGGGGCACACCTGTGCTCCTCGATCTGCTGTTCCCGCTCTCGGTAACGCCGTTCCCGCTCCTCCTGCTCCAGCCGCTCCTGCTCCATCCGCTCCTGCTCAAACCTCAGCCTCTCGTCCAGCGCCTTCTTCCTCTCCTCCTCCTTCCTCAGCTCTTCCTCCTTCTGCAAGCCCCACGCCAAGGAAGTGCGGGCCCTGAGCGGGGAGCCTGCCCCTCCCTCTCACCCGGGGCTGGGGGAAGAGACCTGTTCAGGGGGGATGCTGGGAACGAGCCCTGGCGCCCTCTTTAGAATGTGCAAAATTCACAGACAGAAAGGAGATTGGCCGGGTGAAGGGGGGAGTCGAGTTTCTGTTTGGGGTGATCAAACAGTTCTAGTCACAGATGGTGCAACGACCACCACTGAAATGTAAGCTTGAAAGGGGTCCAAATGGGAGCTTTTAGGGTGTCTATGGGTTACTGCAGGAAAGAAAAGGTTCCCCCTTTCCCACGTGGTACGGGCGCACGGTTGAAATGAGGGGCCTGGGAGCCCAGAGCGGCCCCCAGGGAAGGGCAGCCCAGCCGGAAGGCCGGGGTTCAGGCGCACACCTTGGCCTGTTCCCAGAACTGCTCGCGGTTAATCCGCTTCATTTCCACGGCGGCGTCCGTCTTCTGGTAGGTGGTGCCCTGGGGAGTCCAAGGTGCTGGCGTGAGCCGGGAGCAAGGGCGCGGGGCTGGGGGGGGGGCCCTGCGCCCCCGCGGCACACACTGACCACGGGCTCGGCGTTCTCCTCCTCCCGCAGCCGCAGGCGGTGCAGCACGGGGCTGGAGAGCCGCGCCAGCCCGTTGGAGAGCCGCTGCCCGATGGCGCCCGCGTCGATGTCTTCCACGCTGCTGGCGTTCACGATGACGTCGACGCCCTTCGGCGAGAAGGCCGCGTTGGGGCAGCAGGCCGGCTCCCGGTGCCACCCCCAGCGGCCGGGCGCCCCCCACCCCGGGGGGCTGACCCCTGCCCCCGCGAGCCCCGGCCCCGCCACACACCTGGAAGAACTCCGCCACCTTAGCCACGTGGCTGGCGCAAGCACACTTGCGGGCGTCGGGTACGTCCTCCCCAACCTGCAACAACACCCAGCGGCGTGGGCGGGGGTCCAGAAAGGACGAGGCTGGGGGGGCAGCAGCCTGGGGCCCCCGGGCTGTCCTCCCTGGGACCAGCAGGGTCCCCTCGGAAGGTGCCGGCGGGCAGAAGAGGGGTGCAGAGGGTGGCTGAGCCGGGGCCTGCGCTCCCCACCCCCGGGGCCCAGGGCCATACCCAGTTGATGAGCACGTATTTGGGCAGAGCGGCCTGCGAGTCCTTGACGCTGCAGAAGCCGTACATCACCTTCTGGTTCTCGAAGTGGCCCGAGAGCTCCTGCAAGCCCCCTTCTGGGGGAATGAGGACGCCATCAGGACCCCCGTTCCCGAAACCCCTAGCCCCCCCCGGGCCTGGAACCCCGGGGGGAGAGGCTCCCCGTGGGCTCTGCAGGCTTTCCTCCTTCCCGACTGCTTCCAAGCCCCGGAGGCCCCCCGTTTTGGGTGTGTGTGAGAGAGGGGGCAGGCAGGCTCCGGCTTTGACTCTGAGTCCCGGAAGCTTGATTCGAAGCAGGGCTAAGGAAGTGTCTGCCAGCTCAGCACTCTTCACACATCATCACCTCGCTCTTCGCACGGCGTCATCCTCTCACCCGCGAGGGCCCCAGGGTGTAAAACGAAAGCTTTTGAGCGCTGAGGAGTGGGGCTGACCCTGGACCCGGCCCTGCTCGGTCCCTTCCGTCCAGGTGGGGAGACCTTGGGCAAGTCACTGCCCCTCGCTGCGGTTCAATGCGTGGAATGGGACGGCAAAGCTCCCTCCCTCCCCACCCTCTGGGGACCACAGGGATGATGGCAGCAGAAGGACAGCCACCAGAGGAGTGTGGGTCTGCTAGATGATGGCGGGAAGCCAGGCTGGTGGGGAAGAAAACAACAGAGGAGGGGGTGGAGAGGAAGGCGAAGGAATGCCTGGAATTCTTACCTCCTGAGGCTGCGAGCTTGAGGTCATCCGAGCCATCCTCGTAAGTGTACAGGGCCCTGGGGAGAGGGAGGGGCGGCTTGGCCAACTTTTAGGGCCCAGGCTGCCCATTCTGGGTGGGGTCGGCTCTGGCCAGAGGGGAACAGAGGGGGCAGGGGGGTGGGTGTGCTCCGGTCCCTGCCGCATCCTCCTGACAGCGGGGCCAGCCTCCACTTCTGGCAGTGGGGGGACCTGGGAGCCCGGCCTGGCGCGAGTTGGCGGTGGGGGGGGGCGAGGGGAGGACGGAGGGATCATCGCAGCCGCCGCCTGGCTGAGCTCTGCAGTAGCCCGGCCTGGCCCCGCCGCCTTCCGCGGAGCGGGTGTGTGATGGCGCTTCCAAGGCGACGGTTTCTTGGTTACCGTTTCCCTGGCGACCACGCTCCTCGGCCCCCATTGGCCGGCCCCAGGAACCTACCTGGCGCGTGCCTGGGTAACGCCGCCCCTCCCCCCCACCGGGAGGGAGGGGGAGGAGAACCTGGAGCTCGCACGGCTCTGGGCATCCCCCGGTAACCATGGCAACCCAGCAACTAGCACACTCCAGGGCCCACCCAAGCCGCATTCCCCTCGCACACAAAGGACCCCGGGGACCCGCCCTCAGCCTCAATCTCCTCCTCCCCGAACTGGGCATGAGGTCACTGAGCCCACGCAGGGCCCCAGGGTGACCTCGCTCTCCTGGACTTCCAGCCCCCAGGCTGCGGACGCTCAGGGCCTGCCGGCCTTGCCGCCTTAGCTTCTCCAGGAAGCTGGCCTAGCATGCCTCCACCGCCTCCCCAGCCTTTCCTGCCTGTGGCACCCCATGCACGGAAGGGAATGCAGAGGCGCTGCCCCACCAGATACAGGCGGAGGCTCCAGGCTCAGCACCCGCTGGGAGGAGCGGCCTGGGACAAGGAAGAGGGATGGGCCTGGCGCCGGAGGTGCAGGAGCGCTGGGACCCTCCCCCAAACTCCGTTTCTTTGAGGCTGGGGGCTGTGAGGAGGGAAGGCAGGAGCGAGGAGGAGGTGGAGAAGAGAAGGGGGCGGCGAGGCAAAGGAAGAAACAGGGAGAGAGGAAGAAGAGAGAAAGGAGAAAAGTGAAGGGATAAAGAGGAAAGGAAGGAGCGAGGGTGGAGGCAGGGGAGGAGGGAGGAGGGAAGGAGAGAAGGAGAGGGGAGGGGGGAGGGAGGGAAGGAGGGAAGAAGGGAGGGCCTGGCCTAAGTCAGTACAGGGCACCGCATGGGCCACGTGGCCCCCAGCCCCTTGCCTTCCCGGCCCCCTCCTTCCTGAAAGGCACCGACATAGGTGGGCTGTGCCACAGGAGTTCCGGGCCCAACTGTTGCCCCCTGTCCCTGTCCCGGCAGCTGCAGCTGCTCCCCAGAACAGCTGTCCCACCACCTGTCGGCTGCTCTAACCCGCTGCGGGGAACAAAGGGCCTTCAGAGGAGCCAGGTCTGCCCCTCTTCCTTCCATAGAGGAGAAACTGAGGCAGGACTCAAGGATCCTGGTTCCCAGACCCTGCTCCAGATACCACATTGCCCTGGGACGACTTGCCGCGGCCTCTCCACGGCTCCCAGAGGACCCCTGGCTCCGGGGAATGCATGCCGCGCCCCAGGCCCCCTCCCCCCTCACCCCCTGCCCACCTCCCCCCATCCTTTCCCGCTACAGCGACACCCGGCCCTGTCCGGAACCAGCCCTGAATTCGAACCCTGCACCCCCAGCCCCATCCCGGCCTGCCCGTGCATACCACACACCACCTGGCTCCCTGGCCCCCAACGCCTTCCGGAATATTTCCCAGCCTCCAGACTTTGAACGTCGGGCAAGCACCTCTGCAAGGAAGGCCGGACCCACTTGGCCAGCCTCCACCCTGGCTGAGTCCTTCTGTCCTTCGGGCCTCAGTGCCAGCTCCCCAGGGAGCCCCGCCCTGGGCTGGCTCTCCCCGGAACACTGCCTGCACCCCACTAGGGAACTAAAGACATGTGCACCCAGCCCAGATCCCACTAGACCAGTTTCTCAGACCCATCAGGGGCCTCCTGGGTGGGTGAGAACTGGTGAAGGCACAACAAGGAATCGAATCTGCGAGGACCCAGGAATCCACCCATTCCACCAGACTGCCCCAGGCTGGAGGGTTCCTGAAGGCAGGAGCTCTGACTCAGCCCACCAACAGGTACTGTTCTCGCTGGGGCCCGGCGTCCTGCACAGAGCAGCGCCAGTAGGTACTGGTGATACCGGCACTAACTCTTAGAAACCATCCAGGCCAGAGACACAGGACTAAGGTGAGGCAGGAGAAGCCTGCACGTGGCAGCTCCAGGGGAGATCCTGGGGTCAGCAGGGGCTGCGGAGGGCAGGCTGGGCCCTTCAGGACTGCCCTCTCAGGGTGGAGGGCTGGAAGGGCCTTAGGAACTCTAGATGTCACTGAGCCCAATCTCCTCCTTCAGAGGAACAGAGAGGGGCAGGAACCCGTGGGTGGTCACACAGCGAGTCATGTCAGAGTCAGGACAATGCTGGCGTTTCCCACACATGTTCTCACCTCCTGGGTCCCCTGCTCCCAGGGCCAGGGCTGAGTGGGACATTTCAGAGGCCCTGCCACCTCGGAGTGAGCCTCCCCCACACACACACTCAGGCAAGGTAAGGGAGGGCAATGCTAACCCCCTTCGTCCAGACAGCAATTTTCCCCAAGACAGCCCTTCTCTGGCCTCTGAGCAGAGGGTCTGCCCCGCAGTCTTGAGGACCCGCTGAACTCTGGCATCGTGGGACCCCCCGCACAGGATGTGGTCCTCACACCCTTTTCTGCAAAATGCTCTCCGGACCCTTGGGAGTGAGCAAGCGTTGTGTGTGTGTGCGAGGGTGCGTGCATGCATCTGTGTGTGTGTCCCACACACAACCCAGATGGGGGGTGGGTGACGCACGCCAGTGATGAATAACTCGCTTTGGCCACATGGGTGCAGCCGGGTGGTGGGAACCCAGGCCTCTGCTGGGCAGGGTGGGGGGGCAGCAGTGGCTGTGTGGCCGGCTGCTGGCTCCCCGAGCAGCCCACTGCCCCTGCGGCTTCCGAGGGCTAAGGGGCGATGGGCGGTAGGAGACGCTGTCCCCTAGCCTGGAGGAAGTGGAGTCTTCTAGGGGAAGACGGGCCCTCGCCCAGGCAGGGGCGGCCAGGCAGGGCCCGTGTCCCCAGGCCCGCGACTCCACCCGGCCCAGCCGGCCCGGCCCCGGGCTCCTCCCATGACCTCAGCCCTCCCCTGGGCCGGGCTGGGGCCGCGGGTGGGCCGCCCGCTGGGCCTCTGCCGGCCTCTCTCTCGCCACTGACCCGCAGGACAGGAGAGCGCCTCTCCCGCGGCCGTCCCTCCCGGCCTGGCCGCCAGCCAGTGCTGCAGTGCCGTGGCGTGGACGCCTGGCCGTTTCCTCCCCTCCTCCAGCCCCCCGGGTCGGGGGTCCCTACCTGGGCGCCTCCCGGTGGCAGGGTGAGCCCAAGCCACTGTGGGGTCCCGCCCGCACTCCCTGCCTCAGTTTCCTCAGGGAGAAGAGCCTGCTTCCTGCCTGCTAGCCACAGGAGAGGCCAGAGGGAGAAAGTGTTCTGGGGAACGCTTCCCTGTCGGGGCAGGGTGGAAGCCTTGACTTCCCTGCCACCCCGAGGGGGGGGGGGCCCAGGCTCAGAGCAGGTGGTCCAGCCCCACCCCCAGTTCAGGGGTGACAAGAGCAGCTGGGGATGGGGGTGGGGACAGGGGCAGAGTGCCCCCTTGACGCTGGAGGGAGGGGCTAAGGGGTCCTCGGGGAGAAGCCACCCCCACCTCTCTCCCTGGGGGCTCCCTCCGCACTTGTGCGCCTGGGGGTTTCCTCCCAGGGACCCCAGCTGGGCACCCACCCCTCCCCGAGGCGGGCAGTTCCCCCCCAGCCAGCCACCTGGTCCCTGCGACCCCCTACAGGATGGGGAGAGAGGGGCTCGTCCCTGCCACCTCCGCGACCCGTGAAGGGGGAAAACGAGCCACTTCGCGCTCGCCATGTGGCAACGCACGTCATCCCCTGGCACCCCGGTTCAGGTGGGGGGGGGGGGAGGCCGAGGCCAAGAGGCCCCCCGGTGGGCGGGGCGCCCGGCCCGCCCCGCTCCTCCCCCGCCCTGAGGTTTCCTTTGTGCTGGGGCCGGGCCGGGCCAGGCCGGCGGCGCCGGCTCCGCAGGCTCGGTCCCCGCCCCGTCCCCACCCGGTCCTCCTGCTCGAAGGTGACGAAGGTGCCCTTGGCCGCCCCGCCGCACACCTGTCCCCCCCCCACCCCCGGGGCCCGGGGGTGGCGGCGGGGGAGGCTCCCGCAGGGCCGCGAGCCCCACCTCGGAGCCCCGGCGCGGCTCGGGCCTGCGGGGAGGGGCGGCCCCCGCGGCCGGGGCCGCGTCCCCGCGCCCGGGGGACCCCGCGGTGCCCCGCCCGGCCCCTCCCCCCCGGCGCGCACAAAGGCCGCCCCTCCCGGCCCCGCTGCACCATTCCGGGGTCTCCCCCTCCCTGCCCCCCGGCCCGCCCGGGCTGCGGGGCTGCGGGGCTGCGGGGCTGCGGGGCGGCGGGGCGCGCGGGAGACAAAGGCGCGGCGGCGGCGGCGCGGGGACAAAGGGGCCGGGGGCTCACCAGTCGGCCGCGCTCTCCTCGCGGATCACCTCCTCGTACGCCGCCAGCAGCTCCAGGCGGTGGCCGCTGAAGCTGACGCCGGCCATGCTGCGGGCCGGAGCGAGGCCGAGCGCGCCGAGACGCACGGACGGACCGACGGACCGAGGGAGCCGGGAGGGAGCGAGACAGAGCGAGCCGCCGCCGCCGCCTCGGAGCCTCTGCAGCGCCGCGAGCCGAGCGAGCCAGCGGCCGGGGGAGGGGAGCCGGCCGGCGGGGGGCGGGGGGCGCTGGCTCCGCCCGGCTCCTCCGCTCCCTCCGCGCGCTCGGTCCTAGCGCCGCCCCGGCCCAGGGGGAGGCCCGCCCCCCACCCCCACCCCCTTCCCGGCCTGCCCCGGGCGCCCCCCGGGCCCCTCGCGGCCGCCCTTGCGCCCCGCACCCCGGGGCCGGCCCCGCCCCTGCGGTCTCCCGTGCCCTCCCCTCCCCGATCCCCTACCGAGGTGCTCCCCTGTCCCCCAATCCCAACTCTGGCCCCACCTCTCCCAGGTCCCAGTCGCAGACCCCTACCTCCAGCCCCAACTCCATCCCTCTCCCCCCCCCCCGCGCCCCCATCCCCAGGCCCAGATCCTCTGCCTTCCCGTGAGGTCCCACGCCCTGCCCTGACTGTCGTTCCCTGCATCCCCACCTCTCCCCCATTCCTGGTCCATCCCCCTTTAAGCCCATTTCCATCCTAAATCCCAGCCTCGACCCACTTCACACAGCGGTGGGCCCATCTCCACCCGGTCCATCCTGGGGCCCTTCCCCATTACCATATGCACCCCGGAGTCCAACCCCTTCCATTTCCTATCCCAGCTCCCTTCCCAACACCTCTGTCCCACCCAGAGCCCATTTCCCAGACCTTAGAGCTCCCTGCCTGCCTCCACCATCAGGTCATCCGGGCCACGCCCAGCCCCCACCTCTCAGCTCCTGCCCACCGTCCTCCCTGCTCTCTCCCGCTCCAAGCCTTGCCCCTATCTGGAGCTGCCCCTCCCTCACCAGCTGTCTCCTCTGCAGCCTCACAAGGGGCCCACGCTAGGAAATCCTTTGCCTTCTCTCCCAAGCCTCAGCCCTCCCAGAGGAATCCCAACTAGAGTTACCGGAAGCAACATCTAACCCCAGACTCCCAGGGCAGAGCTCCCAGGATCCTCCGGGGGCCTGGCCTCCGGGCGCCTTTACTTCCCCGAGGCTCTGAGCACTGGAGGGCCGCACCCTCCGAGAAGGGACCTCTTGGAACATCTCCTCTCCTTGCTGGGGCGGGACCCTGGAAAGCCTCCCCAGAAGCCTTTTCCACCTCCTGCAGAGCCTCACCACCCCATCTCCCAGGGGAGGGTGACAGGACCTGAGCAAACCGTACCTGCCCCAGAGCTGAGAAGAGGCAGAGGCGAGGGGACTGGCCTGGGCTGGCCAGTGGGGGGGCGAGAGAGGTAGGTGGCTCTAGCTGGGCCTCAGAGCTGGCTCAGAGGCCCTGCTGAGGGAGAGAACGGGCTGTGCATTGATCTCCAGCCTGGGTTCCCACCGTTTTGGAGTAGGAGGAACCCTTTCACAGCTCAAAACATTGCACAGGCCCTGTGCCCGTGGACCCCGGGGCCCTGGCATTTCCTCTAGGGCCCCCACTTGGAGTGAGGCCAGGAGGAAACCAGCAGAATGGGGGATCGCTGAGGCTGGGGAGTGGGCGACACGGGGTGGGGAAGGGCAGGGGTGAGGAGCTATGGGGAGAGACCCTCGCTTCAGCCTTCCCTGCCACTGCATCATCAGGTGCCAAGGGTGGACTGTAGGGCCGCAGGAGGAGACCCCCCGGGGGGCCTGGGAGAGCCCAGCGAGCACGGCTGCAGCAGCCCCTGCCTGCTTCCTCGGACTTGTCCTAGCCCAGGACTCCTCCCACTTCCCTCTTCCCGGCCCTCTCCCCAGCCTCCAAATCACTGCACTTCCCCAGAACGGAAGCCTGATCGGAGCAGACTCTCTCTTCCTCAAATTGCTGCCCTTCTCCGCTAGCCATCTACAAACTCCCCGGCCCCACCCGCTCTCACTTCTTGTTGTCTGCTTTTTAAAATAAACTCGTTTATTTTAGAAGAGTTTTCGATTTACAGAAAAAATTGCGAAGATCACGCAGAGTTCCCGTAGACCGCACACCCAGTTTCCCCTACTTTTATTGGGGAGTGGGGGCCGGGGGGGATTCCTGCCCCCATGCCCTGGAGCCCACTCCTTGTCACCCTCCTCCCTTCCAACATCATTTTCATCCCACAATTTGCCTGCTGTAATGTCTCCCCGTTCTCCCTGCCACTGCCCTCATCACAAGTGACACCTGAATTGCCAAATTCAGGGGATGCTCCATAGCCCTCAGTTTCCCGAGGTCACCACCATCGCTCTCACCTGGCCAGTGTGCCTCCTGCTGGCCACTGCCCAGCCCCAAATCCCACACTTCCGGGTCTGGGAGGGGCTGGGGGTTGCCTCCCTGGAGGGGCTGCCGTCAGCCTTTATGGCCATCACCCCAGCAAGAATCATCTTTCAAAGTCCCTGATGTGTCTCTCTCCCGAACACACACACGGAAACTGGACCTCTGGGTGTTGAGTGCCCAAAGAGCTCGAGGTGGATGGCGGGGGGGGGGGGACAGGAGAAAGAAAGAAAAGGCAGGAAAAAGGGATGCCTTCTAAATGTTGGCATTCAGGTCCAGAAACCGGTGGCTGGCTGTGTGACCTTGGCTAAGGCACTTCCCCTTTCTGAGCTTCCTTGTTAACACTGTGAAGGTAATATGTGACTGGATAGAGGCTGAGAAAACCTTGCTAGCAGTGTGCCCTTCAGCTTGCTGTCAGATCTCTCTTGCTTCACCTTCATCGACTCTAAAATGGAGATGACGATGCTCCCGACCTCCTGGAGTCAGTTTGCAGGTTTTTAAAAAAGATCTCAAGTGCTTAAAATGGTAACTGCCCAGAGCAGGTGCTTTGTGTGTGTGTGTTGGCTGTTATTATCTCACTGATGGGAAAACAGGCTCAGAGAGGGTCAGTACTAGCCCTGAGTCACACAGCTTACTAGTGGCACAGTAGTGGGTCTGTCCCATGTCACTTCACCATACCATCTCCCCACTACCCCTGCTCGCTTGCCCCTCTCCACATCCCAGGACTGGGCTCGCCTGAATGGACTTCTGGTCAGAAAGGGTTCTTGAGGCCAGAGCTGTAGAGTCTGGGAGGCGGCATGGAGTTGTGGGGAGATGTGGATGGGAATAGACCCCAGGGCAGTGGGCCTCCACCCGCCATGCCAGGCTGGCTCCTCAACTTCTCTGCCCTGTCTTCTGGCTGATTTGCTCCTACAGGCTCCAGAGGGGAACACATGTAGGTGATGGCGTCGGGCTGGGGCTGGACCCACCGGGCGACCCACCTCAGTTTGATCAGCATCGGTCCTGGAACTTTTGCGGCAGCCATCTGGAAAAGGCACTCAGTCCCTGGGGCTGCTGAGCTGGCAGGACCCTCTTTGCCAATAGCGGGGAGCGTTGCCCGAGAATCAAGGCGAGGATAACAGAGCCAAGAGACGGCGGGGGATCGGGGCGGGGGGGGGGGGGGACCCGACCACATCCATGGACACCTCAGTCCCCCTGTGCCTGGAGCCACTAACCTTTTCTGTTCAACGAGTCCAAGTAGTCCCCCCACCTTTTTTTATTTTTTTGCTTAGAGTTGCAGCTGAAAGATTCCTTCCTAATCTACCTGGTCCCCAAAGAATGGTCATTTTTGTTCAGTGGCAAGGGACTTGAGTGAAGCCTGAGTTTCCAGGCCAGCCTGAGCAGGGGACCCTAGCCCCCTCCCCTTCCCACCTTTCGGACCCAGCCACAGAGATGCCCCTGCCCCTTCTCCACTCTCAGGGTTGGCTTGGGTCCAAATGCCACCCGGCCGCTACTCCCTGGGTGACCCTGTGGCCTAGGCTCCTTCCCACTGCTCAGAGGGGTCCACAGGACCACGTGTGCCGTGCGTGTGTGTGTGCGCACACCAAGGCCACGCGGGGCCAGCTCGGAGACGGCGGCTGTGGAGTGCTCAGTTCCTTCCTCTGTACTCTGCTGTAGCACTCCCTCGCCCTCCGCCGCCTCTCTCCCTGCTGACTTCAAAGAGGCCTGAGCAGCTCAGAGCTGGAGAAAGCCCTGCTGGCCCACTGCCTCTTCAGCGGCCCACTCAGCCCCCTGCCACGGGCTCTGCCCCCTCAGCTGGGGGGACTGCACTCTCCAAGAACGCTAATGCCCCGCCCCCCGCCTGGCACAGGGACATTTCCCGGTCCCTGCGGCATCCACCCGCCAAGCCATGTGCCCCGGCTTTGGATCATGGTGATCCCTGCAGCCCTTCGGTGGTGGCGGTTGGTGGGGCGTGCAAGAGGGGTTGTGGGATATGGTGGAGAGACTCAGTTTCCCCCATCTGTACCGTATCTCCACGAACATCTCTCTCAAGGTCACTGTGATGATTGAATGACACATGGCAATAAACGATTGCTTCGCTTGGTGCTTTGCAGCCCATAGGGGGAGGTGGCTGGTTACCAGAGGTGCCTGAGAGCTGTTCCTGTTTTGAGCTAGGCTAGGTCCTCTTTCCCATGATTCGGTCCCCAGCTCTTGGCTTTTCATCACCCTCCCTTACTTCTCCCATCTTGAACCACCCTCCCTTAGCAGATGCCCCACTTTCCTCCCATCCCGTCTTGTCCGCTCAGCTGATCGGTGGCCCTCTCCCGTTGCCCCCCCAACCCCCTCCCCACAGCCAAGCCTCTTCAAAGAGCTGTCCACACTCACTCACCACCCCCTTTGGGTTCTCTTGAATCCTGCCAGCCATCCCAGCAAAAACTAAACTGATCTGGTAAGTGTCACCTTGTTGCACAAGGCCGCGGGGACCCCTCAGGCCTTATCTGCCCTGTTGACCAGGGACTCCTCAGGCCTTATCTGCCCTGTTGACGTTGTTGGCAACTTCTTGAAACACTCTGGCTCTGCCGGGGCTTCCCTGACTAAGGGAGCTCTCCAAGGATCTGGCGGCTGCGTCTGTTTCCTCTGCCCATTCCTCTTAAGTTGGTGCATCTGGATGTCACTTCTCTAAGCTGGGACCCCAGTGGTCCTCACACTGGATCTGGCCCACCTTCATTTATTATTATTAAAGATTTATTAATACCCCCCCCCCCCGTTTGAACTCGCTGTCTGCTCTGTGTCTGCTTGTCTTTTTCAGAAGGCACCAGGAACTGAACCTGGGACCTCCCACGTGGCAGGGAGGTGTCCAGTCACTTGAACGACATCTGCCCCTGCTTGTTGTCTCCTTGTTGTGTCTCCTCGTCATGTCGCGTTATTTCGTCATCTTGTTGCATCCGCCTGTTGCATCAGCTTGCTGTCTAGCTCATCTTCTTCAGGAGGCACTGGGAGCTGAACCTGGCACCTCCTGTGTGGGAGGTGGGTGCCAACTGCTTGAACCACATCCACTTCCCCCTTATTATTTTTTTAAAATAGGATTAAAAAAAAAATCTACCTAGGTTCCCAAATTCAAAACAGCAGATTTCACATAAAATCCAGCACCCTGAGTAGCTCATGGTAAACTGGAGGATGTGGCCACACTGCTTGGCACTGCCACAGGGCAGCCCTTGGTGAAGGCGGACGGGTGGCTGCCCCCGGCGGGCACCAGCTCCCCGCGGCAATCACATCCACCCCTGTGCTCTCTTGCTCACTTGTATCCATGGAAACCAAAGATGGACTGAGAGGGCTACATGGTTCAAGAGAAGTGCGAGAGAGTACAGGTCCTTCTGGAAGTGCAAAATATTGTGTTTAACATGCCACAGACGTCTACATGGAAAGGAAACCACATATCCAACCTGCTTTACTTCTGCGGTTACCTGCCCGGGGGCCTGCTCCCTAGTTCTCCTTAGCCATCAGTTACAAGCATCTGCGGAAGTGTGTGTGTGTGCGTGTGTGTGTGTGTGTGTGGAGGTGGGGTGGGTGGGTTTGGGAACTCTGTACTTTCTGCATGATGGTTTTTTAAATATATGTATTTATTTATTTCTTGTCCTCCCCCCCCCCCCCGCCCCTTATCTGCTCTTTGTGTCATTTGCTGTGTGTTCTTCTGGGTCTGCTTGTCTTCTCATTAGGCGGCTCTGGGAACCGATCCTAGGACCTTCCGGAGTGGGAGAGAAGTGATCATTCTCTTGAGCCACATTAGCTCCCTGGTCTACTAAGTCTCTTATTGTCTCTCCTCTGTGTCTCTTTTTTTGGCATCATCTTGCTGTGCCAGCTCGCCGCTCGGGCCAGCTTGCCTTCACTAGGAGGCCCTGGGTATCGAACCCTGGACCTCCTGTATGGTAGACGGGAGCCCAGCTGCTTGAGCCACATCCGCTTCCCTCTGCATGATGTTTTGATAAAATACAACTGCTCTAAAAAAGAAAATCACAAGCATTTATGGTGACTGCCTCAGACCTGTCCCAAATTCACTCCCAAATCCCAACCCTGAGTTTTCAGCTGCTTCTTGAATTTGTCTCCCAAGCGTCCCACAGGCACTGCCTTCAGTCATTTGACAAACATTTACTGGGCACCCACGATGTGCCAGGCACAGTTTGTGGCTCTGGGAAGATATTGTGCTTGCATATAACAGATGCCAAGCCCTGCACTCCTTCTCCACCTCCCTGTCTCCATAAGGACCATCAGCTCCCAGACTTGCGGCAGGCTCACACTCTTCTCCACCTTTGCTGCCTAAATCTGAGTTGGCACAGAGACACTTGCGAGTGCTGACAATGGCTCTGAAGGTCCTTGGGCCAGGGGGCCCTGGAGTACAGTGCTCCCTGGGCTCAGTACCTTGTCCTGGTCTAGCTTGACCCCTCTCTTGAGTCCCTCTCAGTTCAGGCTTGGAACAGGAGAGGTGAGAGACACCCCCTAGGTGAGGTGCCAGTGGGAAGCAGAAGGCATCAGGGATGATGGGGCATCACCAGGGCCTCTGGGCCTCGAGGTATCAGGCACAGGTGATCACCCCAGAGGGCACTAGCTGGTGGACAGCTCTCAGTACTGTCAGGTTCTCCAGGACAGGGCATCCAGCCTCAGGCCTGGTTCCTAATCCGGTGCGGGGCTTAGTGCTGTGTGACTTGGTTGGGTCTTCTAACCTCTCTGAGCCAGGTCTCATCTGTAAAGCAAGGGTGATAGCAGGTTCCTCAAAGCGTTGTAGCATCGTGAGATAACATTAGCCATGGCTTGTAAGTACTAGATACTCAGCAAACCTGCCTTTTTCTCCCCACCCCTCATCGCTGGAGCCCCCCCACTCTGGGATCCCCAGGTTCTGTCACTGGGTCCCCTCTGTACCACACCGTTTGCCTCTCCCCCTTTCCCCTGACCCTTACATCACCATCCAAACCCCTCCCGCATCCTCTCTGCTCACTGTCCTAGAGACCTCTTTCTATAAGACAAATGTGAACTTTGTTGCTGTGCTATTTCAAACTCTTCTGCAGCCCTGCTTGCCTCAGGAGACAGTCCAGTTCCTCAGCCTGGCCTTCGGGACTCCCGGGACCGATGGGCTGCTCTCTCTCCAGTACTCTTTTTTTTTTTTTTAGGAGGTACTCCAGGGATCAAACCTGGGACCTCAAATAGCGGAAGCAGGTGCTCAACCACGTGAGCTACGTCCTCTCCTGTTTCAGTTCTTTTTTTTTAAATTTTTTAATTTCTCTCTCCTACCCCCCCACCCCAGTTGTCTGTTTTCTGTGTCCATTTTGCTGCGTCTTCTTTGTCCCCTTCTGTTGTCTTCAGCGGCACAGGAATCTGTGTTTCTTTTTGTTGCGTCATCTTGTTGTGTCAGCTCTCCGTGTGGGCAGCACCTTTCCTGGGCAGGCTGCACTTTCTTTCACGCTGGGTGGCTCTCCTTATGGGGCGCACTCCTTGCGCGTGGGACTCCCCTACGACGGGGACACCCCTGTGTGGTGTGGCATTCCTCGCGCACACCAGCACTGCGCATGGGCCAGCTCCACACGGGTCAAGGAGGCCCGGGGCTTGAACCGCGGACCTCCCGTGTGGTAGACGGACGCCCTAACCACTGGGCCAAGTCTGCTTCCCTGGTTCAGTTCTTAAGCTCATCAGTGGCTCATAGCACTTCTGAGACCTTAGTCTGTTTCTCTGGGCTCCGTCCCTGCAGATCCACCCCAGGCTCCTGCTCCTCTACCTCCCTCCCAGGCCAGCAGCTCCCCTTCTTCTGGTTCCTCAGTGGGTGCCAGAGGCGGCGGGACACCCTCACACACACAGGATCCTTTCTGAACCTCCTCCCACTGACCATCACGAGGACCACCAAGATGGCCAGGCCCCGGAGAAAAGAGCCCACCTCAGCGCCACTCTGCTACTGCCTCAAATTCCAGCCTTACCCAGGCACAGGAGAAGGCTCGCGGGACACAGCTGGATACAGGTTTATTGTGGCACTAGAGGTGATCAGGGGCGCGGGCGACGGTGGTGGTGGTGGGAGTGGGGGTGGGGGGCGTGAAGGCGGTGGGGCAGGGCCGGGGGCCCGCAGGCTCCGGCTGGAGTCGGGTCGGGCACCTGTCAGCCCTACCCAGCCGTCCAGGGCTGGGGATGCCCAGGAAGCAGCGACCCCCTGGGGCTGGGCGGGGCCAGGGCCCGAGGGCGGGGAGGGGCTCACACGTGCGAGAAGGCGTGGCTCTTGCAAAGGGGCTTGTCCTTCTTGGAGTAGAAGGTCTTTCCTTCCAGGTTGATCTGACAGATCTGGGGGATAGCGAGGGTCCAGTTATGTGGACTGGGGGAGGCGGCAGGAGAGGCCCCTTCCCCACTTCTGGACCCCGGAAGCAGGGGGCTCCCCCGAACGCCCGCAGTGGCGGGGTGGGAGAGGCAGGGGCCTGGGGAGGGCCGAGGCGGGTGGGCCGGGCGCGCTCACCGCGCAGACGAAGCACGTGTCGTGCCAGCTGAAGCCCAGGGCCTCCAGGAAGCGGTCGCCGGCGTCGATTTTGAAGTCACAGCCGCGACACTTGGTGCCGAACATCTTCTCGTAGTCTGGGGAGGGAAGCGAGCAGGGAGCGGGTGCCTGGCCGGCGCCGCGGCCCCCACCCCGCGCCCGGCCGGTACCTCGCTCGCAGTAGGGCGCCCCTTCCTCCATGTAGAAGGCCCGGTTCCGGATGGGCGCCTTGCAGGCGGCGCAGGTGAAGCAGTGCACGTGCCAGGTCAGCTTCAGCGCGTGCATGATCTCCTGCAAAGGGGCCGGGGTCACGCGGGGCGGCCTGGCCCTCTCGCCCCTGGCTGGCCTGGGGTCCCCGGCCTTTCCTTCCCGTAGGGCTCCACCTGGAGGCCCACTGGGCCTCCCACACTGGGCAGGTCCCAAACGCCTACCCCGATCTCCGCGCCTCAAGTCTGGTCCTCCCAGGTCCTGCCCGTTCCTTTCACGCCTCACATCAAGTGCACCAGTGGAGTCTAGACTGTTGAGTCCGCCCCCAAGATACATCCAGCTTCCGCCCACTTCTCACGGCCTCCCCGTCACCTCTGGCCCAGATGACTGCCGAGGTGGCCTCCCGCCGCAGAGGATTCTCATCACAGCTGCTCCATGAGCCTCTTGAAACCCAGGGGGCCTCAAGCCCCCTCTGTTCAAACCCCGCGTTGGCTCCATACTTCTCTAAGAGCCGGAGCCCCGAGGGGGGCCTTCCAGGCCACGCGACCCGGCCTTTCCCTCTGATTGCCTTCCTCCACTCTCTCCGCTCGCATCGATCCCGCCACGCAGGCTTCCCGCGGAGCCCTGAATGCGCTTGGCGCATTCCTGGGTTCCCCCCCCCCCCCCCCCCCCGCCCAGGGTTGTTTGCGCTCGCTGTCTGCTCTGTATCCATTTGCTGTGTGTTCAAAACTTTCTGTGTCTGCTTATCTTTTCTTCTAGTCTCTCTCTTCTTTCAGAGGCACTGGGAGCCAATCCCCGGACCTCCGATGTGGGAGAGGGGCACTCGGTTGCTTGAGCCACCTCATCTCCCTGGTCTGCTGTGTCTTTCCTCACCTGGCCCTCCTTTGTTGCATCATCTTGCTGCACCAGCTCTCTGTGGCGAGGGCTGTCAGCTCTCCGCGGCACAGGGCCAGCTTGCCTTCACCAGGAGGCCCTAGGAATCGCACCCAGGGCCTCCCATATGGTAGACGGGAGCTCAGTCGCTTGGGCCACAGCTGCTTCCTGCACCTGGGGCTTTGCGCTGGCTGTTCCCTGTGCTCAATCCTCTTCCCTAAGATATCTGCAAGACTCACCCCTCATCTCCTTCAAGTGTGTGCTGAACTCTCACCTTCCTGAGGCCAACTCTAACCATGGTTTTGAATATTCTAGACTGTCCTCCCACTACCCAAATCTTTTACTCTGCCCTTTTCCTTTTTTCCCCTAACACTCATCCTAACTGAGATGCTACCAGATAATTTCCTTTACTGATGGCTTGTGTAGCTCCCCACTTCTCCTGCCTAAAATGTAGGTCTAGGACACGAAACTCCAACTACCCTATCACCTGATCTATCCCGGCAGAGCCTAGCCCTTTGTGGGTGCCCAGTAATTGTGAATTCAGTTAGCCTGGCTCCACGGGGGCAGGAGGAAGCAGAGGCCCACGGGGTAGTGGCATTCGGGTCTGTTTGGTTCACCGCTTTACTCCAGCTTCAGTCACCGGGCCCCACACAGGGTGTTTTCTGTGCCCTCTGGGGGTGGGAGCAGAGGTCCACGGGTGACATTGGGCCTTGCTGCTTGGCTGCATGGCGCAGCCAACAGGTTTGCCTGCTTTTGAGACTTGGTTCCTTCCCTTGTGAGCTGGGACCTAAATCCAGCCTTGCTGGGTGGTTGTGAGAACGACCCCCACACTTGTAGCCAAGGGTCCCAGCCTTGGGTAGGGAAAAAAAGGGAGTAAAGCCAGCCGGGTATATGATAGGGCTAGGTGGGGTCTACGTCCTGGGAGCGCCTGTTCTGCTCTACAAGGCAGTGCTGAGCAGTTCATACGGGACTGCCATAGGCTCAGGTTAAAATCGAGGCATTATTCATGAAATCCCGATTTTCAAAGGTTGGCCATTGACTCAAAAACAGAACCACATGGCCCATCAGTGTAGCCTGCATCTGGTCTCTGCAGGAGCCCAGGGCGACGCCCAGTGGGTCGTGGGCAGGGAGGCAGTTTCTGCCCTGTGTGCACAATTTGTGGGCCAGTGATCAATTTCTATTTTACCTGCTACCTTTGCCTAAATCTGTCTGCCACACCCACCTTCCACCCAGCCCGAGAGGAAGCTTTCTGGGAAGTAAATCCAAGCCCCACTCCCTAGCATGGCCCCTGCCCACCTCCTCATCTCACAGGCCCTTCTCGGTCTTTCCCCGTTGACCTAAGCTCTTCCCTCTACCTGGAAATCTCCCTGACCCTTCTCCAAGCTAATTCTTCCCCAGGTTTGAAGTTCAGCTTAGAGGCCACTTCCATCTGCTTACTCATCAAACGATGACCAAACACCTGCTCTGTGTGGGGCCCAGCGACGGAAGCTGGGGATGGAGAAGTCAACCACACAGACCGGTTCCCAGCCCATGGGGTTCACGCCTTGGGGAAAAGAGATGGGGAGCAAACTGAAATGATAATGCAGTCAGCAAGTTGTGGGGGGAGGGCTCCTGATCTGGAGGGGAGAGCAAGTATCAAGGAAGGATTTCCTGAGGAAGTGACGTTTGAGTCCCAGATGAGAAGGGAGGAGAGAAAAAGGGTGCTAAAGATCCCGGCAGTAAAGGACAGCCTGGGCAAAGGCCCTGGGGCAGAGAGAACAGAGTACGCCAGCTGCAGGGCAGAGTGAGGGGGCTACAGGTCAGCGAAGAGACTTGACAGAGCACAGGATCCCTAGACGATCCCCAGACTGGGCCAGGTGCCCCTGCGAGGTGTCCTGGATTTCCCCTCCAACGCTGCTGAAATAATCTTCCCCTAGGCTGCTCTTCCCGACCTCCATACCAAGAGCTCGGAGGCAGATGCTCTCCCGGGTGCTAGGCACAGGCAGGATAAAGAGCCAGTGTCAGGGAACATTCTGCTGGGCAGTGAGAGCCCCAATCAGAGGAACTGTAAGGACCCTGGAGGGCCTGCCAGAGGAAGCTGAGACCCCAGGGCAGAAGCACCCTGCGCTGGGGAGCTGGAGCTGGCCGCCTGGCGGAAGCAACAGACTGGGCTTGCCAACCCAAGTTCCCTCCAGGACCCAGGAGCAGCCCATTCCCTGGAGCCCCAACCCCGCTTCTGTGGTGTGGGGAAATAACCCTGCCCACACAGGACATGCCCTGCGAGCAGAACAGGGCAGCCAAAAGTAGGCAGGGAAAGGACTGTGGTCTTGGGCAGACTTCCTCATCTGAGAGGGGAACGAGGACCAAACTGACTTCATAGTGTGATCGTGACGCAGAATGCCAGCACGCAGTGGCGAGCCCCACGAACGTTATCCGTCCTCCTCCTCCTGCCTATGGATGGAACCGCCATTTTCCACTGGCCCATGGGTGCCCCAAACAAATGACTACATTTCCCAGCCTCCCTGCAGCTTGGCATGGTCATGTGACTCCGTTCTGGCCACACCCTCCAAAGATGGCTGCCTTCAGGCCCCTTCTCGCCTTTTAAACTTCCCGCTGGCTAGAACGTAGACATTTGGGTGAGGCGGAAAAGCCATCACGGCCTAGAATGTGCTGAGAATGGCCGAGATAAAGAGAAAGGAGCCTGGTTCTGCATACCAGTGCCAGACTCTGGATTTTTCTTAGGTGAGACACAAGTTGCCATTATTTTGAGTTTCTGCCACCTGCAGTCAAGGTAATCCTAGGAAATAGGAATATCACAACATAGAGCTCTCTGGCTGCATCTGGCAGCTCCATATAAATAAGGAGGGAGCATGAGAACAGAGAGAGACGCAGCTGGGTGTCAGGCAGTCCTGGGCTGCTCCTGGCTCAGCAGCTCCTGCTCTGTGCAGCCTCAGGCAATTCCTTCCCCTCTCTGGGCTTCAGTTTCCATGCATCTATAACAGGAACCCATTTGGCTGGTTGTCCCTGACTGATCTGCCTCCTTTTTCCATGGGAGTAAAGGATGATGGCTGGCCCTGCCCTTAGCCCCTGACATCCTCAGAGTCCCCCTTCCCCAGTGTGAGCTCCTGGGGGGCAGGGCCCATGTCTGTCTTGTTCATGACTGTATCCCCATTTATTACAGAGTGCATGAGTGAAGGAAGATGGCCCAGTACTTTTAGCTCTTGACACACACTGACTGAAGTCCCTGGTTCTGGGTGGCAGCCACAGGTTTCCCAAGGGAAACCTGGCCAGGCAATGCTTTGTGTCTAGCCTCTGTGGGAAGAACAGGATTTTCAATCACAAATTCTCGAGTCTGGATTTCTGACTTGGCCGCTCAAGTCCTGTCCCCGTAAAACACATCAATCCATCTTGCCAGTCTCTCGCTCTCTTAGGCATTTGATATGGCAGACCCTGGAGTAGCCTCTCCAAAGCCTTTCACAAACCCCTTCTCTCTTGCCTTCCTCTGTTTAGGGGACCGGAGAGCTAAAATACCAGCCAAGGGTGGCCACATGATGTGGTTCTGGCCAATGAGATAATGACATTCCTTTCTCCCAGAGTCAAAAGGCAACCCCTTGCTAAAAGAATGCCATTTGCCCTTTCCCTTTACTTCCTGCCTGGGACAAAGATATGAAGCCTGGGGTTCATGACACCAAGGTCTCTAGGCTAAGGATTTTGGGAGCAAAAAGGTGAGAAAAGCCCGTGTCCCTGAAGATTCCCTCAAGCTGTGGTTCCAGCTCTGGAACTCTGCTGATTGATGTTCTGCTTAAATCTCTGTAGTGGGATTTGTTGTTTTAGGCAGCTGAATGCATTTCCAACTGATACGGAAGCCATCTCCTGTTATGGTCCAGCACTTCCTCTCTCAGATAAATGTTGTCTTGGTTTTATTCCCATCCCTAATTTTCAATCTGAAATTCAGGCAGGGCGGTGTCACTCCAGGGGTGGGTGTTACCCAGGCCTGGCCAGTCAGTCACCGGGCACGGTGACCCAAGCACCAGGCCCTGGGATTTTTTTTTTTTTCTTCAGGTACTGGGGATTGAACCCGGGACCTTGTATGCAGGAAGCCGGCACTCAACCACTGAGTTACATCGACTCCCCTGAGTTGGTCTGTTCATCTGTTTGTTGTTCTTGGTTTTAGGAGGTATCAGGGACCGAACCTCCCATGTGGGCAGCAGGTGCTCAAACTCTCGAGCCACGTCCGCCCCCCTGCCCTGGGATTTCCGATGCCTCGGCTGGGAAGGAAGTGCCCCCTTTCAGTTCAGTGTGCTAAGCCTGGGGAGGTTATGACCCTGGAAGCTACCGTGGCACCATCTTCGCCACCTTTAATGGAAGAGCATGCTGGGGAGTGGAGCCGACCTAGATGGGAACAGGCGAGTGAGAGTGTCGGGGTGACCTCGGCCCCAGGATCCTTCCGGGCCTGAAGCGAGCGCCCCTTGGGCTCTGTCGGGGCATTTGAGCCAATACGTTTCTTCATCTGTTAAGAGGATCTTGGCTACCGCTGTCAAGTGAGGCTAAGGGCGCAGCCCGCTTATTAAACAGGCTCGAGGATTCCGCTCAGGCCAAAAGAGCCCCCAGGTCCAGGAGACGCTCGGCAGACCTGCTCAGCACTGACGGAGCCGGGACCCGCCTCCCCGTCCACCCACCAGCCCCGCTCACCCCTGCGATCTTCGCCTTGCACTTGGCGCAGCTGGGGGCGTAGCGCATGTCGTAGCAGGGTGGGCAAAAGATAGCGCCCTTTTCCTCGAAGAAGCCACCCTCTTCTAGAACTTTCCCACACTGGCTGCACACGAACTCCTCAGGGTGGTAGGCGTGGCCCAGCGCCACCAGGTAGCGGCCCCTGGGGAGGATAAGGCGCTGTGAGAGGAGATACAGGCAGGGAAGTGGGGGCTCCTGGCCAGAGTCCCAAGGGGGGCTTATCAAGCACCTCTGAGAAAGCCTCAGGAGGCCAAGCTCGTTCTCCCCATTTCCCAAACAGGAGAGCCAACAGGCCGGGGCAGTGACCTGCCCAAGGTCACATGGCGAGGCCATAAAGCTGGGAATGGAGCCCAGCTCTGTCGTGCCGAGAACAGGGGATGAGAGGAAGGGGCAGTTTGAGAACAGGAAGGGAGAAGGGTGATGCTGGGTGGGGCGCTGAGGACTTGGGCCTAATGAGATGACCCTGAGGAAGCGATGGAGGGCAGGGGCAGGGGCAGGGGCAGGAGGCCCTTAGAAGGCCAGGGGGCACCCGGTGTCCACCCCTCTCCTGCTGCTGCTCCATCTGTACTGCGCTGAGCCTCGGGGCTTCCTCGGGCAGGGGCAGGCAGGGGCTGAGAACCAGGAAGGTTCTAGAACCTCATGCACTGACGGGGACTGTGAGACCCTACTGGGGACCCCAGGGGAGCAGTGCAGGGAGAGAGGGGCCCCCAGCCTAACTGCTCTGGGGACAGCAGCTTAGCAGAAGTGAGCTGGAAAGAGAGGGGAAGAGGTGACACATGGTGTCCCTTGTCATCCTGGCACCTTCCAACCCCCTTGGGTAGGGGAGAGGGGGAGGGGGGGAGGGGGAGGCTGGGAGCAGTGGGGATGGGAGGGGGGAGACGCAGTATGGAGACGGAGAATCTGAGGGCCTGGGGGGAGAAGCAGTATGGAGATGGAGAATCTGAGGGCCCAGGCCGACTCCTGCCCCCTGCTCCGACTGGGAACTGGGTACCGATGCTACAGCGATGGAGGCTGAGGCGGGAGGGATGGGCAGGCCTGTGGTGGGGTGGCAGGGGGCCAGGAGGGGCCGGGGGGGGGAGCAGGGCGCCACGCACCGGATGACCTTGCGGCACTGGTGGCACACGGGCGTCTTGCCGCCGCCTGCGGGGCCCGCTCCGGCGGCCGCCTGCACAATGGAGGTGCGGTTCTGCAGCGGCGTGGGGGGTGGCCGGCTGGCTGTGCCGGGTCAGCACCGTGCTGGTTTTGTCCGGGGCGTAGCGCTCCGCAAACGCAGGGTCCACGGCCCAGGGCGGGCGGCTGGTGGGGCTGGGGGTGGTGGGGGCCTGCCAGGGCCAAGGAAGGCGGCTCTAGGGTGGGGGGTGTGTGTCAAGGGGACAGCCCCCCACCAAAGGGCAGCGGGGGGGAGGGCGTCTCTTGGAGGAGCCTGCCATCCCCGTGCCCCAGGAGGCCCCCCGGCCCCCCACCCCCCAGGCTGAAGCCCACTCTCTCACCAGGCCAGGGTTCCTGGGGGGGCGGCTGAGACGGGGGCAGGGGCTTCTGTCCGGGGCACCTGGCTGCAAGATCTGCCATTGAAGGCCCTGCAGCGCTCAGGCACCTGGCATCACCCCACCCCCACCCCTCCCTGGGCCTGCTGGCCTCAGGGGAGACGCTTGGGTGTGCAAGGGCTGCAGTTCCACTAAAGTCAGGATGGGAAGGGTGGCTTCTGTGGCCAGGCTCCATGCTGACTGGGCTTTACTGGGGGGCGAAGCAGGGCTCCCACTTCTGGGGCAGCTCTTGGGGCGCCCCTTCACCCCAGGATTGGGCTCTGCCAGCAGGGAAGGGCCCCCTTCGCCAGGCATCCCCTTCCCGCTGAGGCCCAGACTGGCACAGCCCACGCTGAGTCTGACCTACCAAACACTCCCACACCCCCAAGAGCGAGCCAGACCCACAAAGACAGAAGACAGAGGCAGAGAAAGCAGGGCCAAGAGTGTTTATTTCCCCGCCCAAGCCAGCGTAGACCTGGCGGACAGTGTTGGCACCACGGGGCAGAGAGGGAAGGCAGTGCCAGAGGGGGCCAGGTCTTGTGCTGCGAGTGGCTGTGGGGCCAGGCCCACAGCAGGCTCAGTCCAGGGGCAGAAAAAGAGGGGGGTGAGGTAGGCAGAAGCTGGAGGCACCAAGGAGGGTGCCCGGGCGGGCAGGCGGAACAGAGAGAGAGAGGCAGAGAGGGCCGCCGGCCGGCAAGGGGCCGGCTACGACCGCACGTTGAGCACGTGGGCAGAGCGCTGGTGGTGCCAGTCCCGTAGGCGGGTGTAGCGTGGGCTCTGCAGCTCCAGGACATACTTTTCCCTGGGGGCAGAGAGAGAAGGAGGAGGAAGTGGAAGGAAGGAGAGAGGGAGAGAGGGAGGGAGGGAGGAGGGAAGGAAGGATGGATGGAAGGGAGGAAAGAAGGAAGGAAGGAAAGTTGGAAGGGAAGGAGGAAGGGAGAAAGAAAGGGAAAAAAGAGGGGAGGATGGAAAGAAGGAAAAAATGGGTGGATGGAAGGATGGATGGAAGGATAGAAAGAAAGGATGGAGGCAATGAAGGAAGGAACATAGAGAGAGAAGGAAGGACAAAGGAAGAAAAGGATGGAAGGAAGGGAAGGATGGATGGAGGGGAGAAATAATGGGAGGACAAAGACTGAATGGAGGGAGAGAGAGTAAAGGAAGAGAGAATGGAAGAAGGAAAGAAAAGAAGAAAAGGTGGATGAAAGGAAAGAAGTTAAGGAAGGAAAGATAGATGAAAGTGAAGAAGGAAGAAACGGCTAAAGAGAAAGAAATAAAGACTAGATAGATGGGAAGAGGAATGGAAAGACAGATGGACTAAATGGAGGGAGAGAGAGAGGAAGGAAGGATGGAAGAAGGAAAAAAGGAAGGTACGGATGGATGGCTAGAAGGGAGGGAGGGAAGGAGGGCAGGAGCACGGGCGCCCTGGCTGGGAGAGCTGGGAGCAGGCAGGTGTGGCGGCTGGAAAGGGAGAGGCGGAGGGAGCCCGCGGGGACTTGGGCCGCCCTTTACCTCGATTTCTTCAGGTGCTCCTCATCCGGGTCTTGCACTGAGAGGGCACAGACAGGCAGTGGCCGAGTTAAAGACAGAGGGTCCCCACCCTGAGCCTGCAGAGGGCCCGCCCCGGCGGTACTTACTGAACTCGGTGCCTGTGAGGTGGGCGAGGATGCGGAAGGAACGGGACTGGCCTGTGCCCGGCCGCGGCCGCCAGTCCTCGGTGTCCTCCATCAGCCGCTGCTTGCTGGCATCCGGGACCAGGGGTCGGAGCGGCTGCCTGCGGGGAGGGGGGTGCTCAGAACCTCATGCCAGGGGTGGGTGGGGGAGCCCCTCCCAGGATCTGGTACCTGTGGGCAGTGGCGGTGGGACCTGAGTGGGGGAGGGAGAGGCCAGGAGCCCTGCTGGGGGCGTGGGGGGTAGGGGCTGGGGGGTGGGGGGAGTGGAGGGCAGTCAGGGCCGGAAGGAGGGGAGGTGGGAAGGGGCCACCGCCCAAGAGCACCAAAAGGAAGGAAGAGGGGGACAGGCAGAGGGGGGGCTCACTGACTTGTCAGGGATCTGCACCTGTGAAGGAAATAAGACAGATGGACAGATAAAGGGACAGACACAGGGAAGGAAGAGAGCTGGGGAAGGGTCAGTGCCCTGACAGAACCAGGGACGAGGCTACAACCGACGGTGGCTGGGGCTCAGTGGCGGCACACCGTACCCCAGTACCCCCACCCCGGGTGGCTGCCTCCTTTAGAGCCCCCCGGCAGGAGCCACGCCCCGGGGGACCCTGTGCCTGCAGCCCCCGCCCTGGCCGACAGGGGTCGCTGCCGCACGGTTTCCAGCCCAGCGCAGACGGGCAGGCGTGGGAGCAGCAGCGGGGGAGGGGGCGCCCGCGGACAGACAGCCTGACGGACGCGTGGCGTGGGCGGGCAGGCACCGACGTACCCATTCTGCTGCGGGGCGCTGTTGGCCGGCAGGGGCGCCCCGAAGGGCCGGGCCGTCTTGTTGAGGGAGGCGCTGGGTGCAAAGGTGTACCGCGGGGGGTCCGCGGCGGGGGCCGAGGCCTGGGCGGAGACAGAGCCGGGCAGGGGCGGGCGGGGGGTCTGGGCCAGGGTGGGGGAGCCCCGCCTCCCCCACACCCGATACAGCGGAGGGGGCAACTCGGGTTTCCGGAGGCCCATTTGGGAGCGAGCAGCTGGGCCAAGGGGGGTGCGCGCTTGCAGCACAGGCTGGCGGGATGGAGGCAGGCAGACAGACATGCGTGGTGGCCGGACCGTGCGGCAGCCCCCTGCCCGGCTCGACTCTGGGCCCCCCCAGGCCCACCCTAGGTCTGGCCTCTGCCCTCCACTCGGGCCCAGAGCTGGGGTTCCCAGGGCTGCGCTGGGTTCCCTCGGTCAGCCCCAGCCACCCAGACCCCACCCCCCACCCCGGGCCACCACCGATTGTGCCGGTGCCCGGTTGCCTACCTTCTCCGGTTTGTTGGGCACTGACTGGGCCCTGGGGGAGAAGGGGACGTGGTGAGGTGGGGGGGCCAGGCCCCGAGGGCGCCCCCACCCGGCAGGGCCGGCAGCCCGCCCACCTGCTGAGCCCCAGGCTGAGGCGCTCCCCGCAGGCCCGGATCTTGTTCTGCGCCTCGATGTGCGTGAGGCCCCCCGCGTTCTCCCCATCGATGCTCAGCACCCAGTCGCCCACCATCACGCCGGCCTGCGCAGCTTTGCCTCCTGGAGTGAGCTGCAGAGAAGCCATGGGTCAGGGAGGCCCAAGGCCCTGCAAACTCGACAGAGGCCACCGGCGGTCCGCCCCACCTCCCCGAGGCGGACCCCTGCATCCCCGACGCTAGGGCCTCTCTGTGCACTGGATTTCTGGGCCACTGCTGGAGACGAGAGCAACCTGGGGTGGCGGTGGGGCTCGGTCACCCTGGTTATTTACGTACGGCTACCTCTGGGACCCCTTCCCGCAGTCCAGAAATTGCTAGGAGGTCAACCAATAGCCACCCTCGGGATGAAACCCAAGCTCCGTAGCATGGCCGCAGCCGCATCATCACAGTAGCTGAATGGAGCCCCAGGTCAGCCCAAGCCTTCCAGGGTCACCCCCCCTCCCCCAACACCCTTCGGGCTCCGAGTGGGAAGTCCTGGGTCCTCTGACAAGTTAGGGGGACTAAGAGGCTGGGAAGAGTGGTCAGCAGCAGCTGGGAGGCGGTGGGCCCCTGGGTGCCTGGGGCCGGGGACAGAAGGAAAAAGGGGTGTGCTGCCTGGGGAGTGAGAGAGTCCAATTAAAGAGGCCTCGGATACCAGGGGAAGGAATGAGGACTGGCCTTCAGAGGAGGAGGGGCCTTTGACAGTTCGGAGGTCTGATATGAGCTATTTCCCCGGCCTCCAAGAGTTGTCCCTGACCGGCCCAGCCCTCTAGCTCAGCCCCAGCCGCAGAGGTGGAGGTGGCGTGACTGTTCACCGGGTCTGGGACCCATCACGCTTTCCATGGGGAAGTGCTCAAAGGCAGACTGAGATTACACAGCGCTCAGGTGTGGGAGGTACAGGCTGTCCCAGGCCCTAGGAGGCACCGCAGGGAGAGGGAAGGGAAGAGGTTCTAGAAAGATGGCAGAGGGACGAGACACAGAGAGTGACAGCCCTGGCACAAAGTAGTGGAAGAGCTGGGTTTCCCAGCTCTGTTTCCTGCTTGGGAGGTACAAGAGCTGGGTGGCCTCTCCGCCCGCTAAATAAGAACAGGAATAACAGCAGCTTGTGTTTGTTGACCACCTACTAGTTTCCTGGCCGCATATCGACACTGACTCTTCCAGCAACCCCGGGGTTGTACCCATTTTATGAGGCAAGTTAAGCAACTTGCCTCAAACCACCCAGCTAGTGAGAGGCAGGGTCAGCAGCCCACGTTGAGCACTGGGTGGGCCCACCTGCAAAGCTGCCCCCTGAGCTCCTGGCTGGGTCGGGGGCCTGAATCCCCTCCCTTTCCTTTAGTTTAAATCCAGCCCCTTATAATGGGCCAGGGGAAGTGACACCCGTGAGGGGAAGTGACTTACTCAAGGTCCCAGTGAGTCAGTAGAAGGGAAACCTGGCTGGGCCACTCCCTACCCCAGAGGGGCGGCTCCTGGGAGGTGTGGGTCTGAGCCCCAGGTGGGGGTCCCGGGGTGGACAGGAGCGGCTGGTTTGTGGGTAGAGGGGAACGGCTTCCTTGCCCAGGGTGAGGAAGTGCAGGAGAGTGGTTAGAGAGGGGGAGAGAGAAGCCCGGGAGAGCTCTGGGGGAGGTGGTGGCTCTGGTGGAGAGAAGCAGGGAGGAACTCAGGCCAGGGGCAGGGAGAGGCCTGAGGGACCGAGGAGGGGGAAAGGCAGGGGGCTGAGCACTGCAAGGGGAGAGGGGTGAGTCAGCCTGGGGCTCCACCAGCGGCCCAACCCCCCTGTCCCAGACATTACCTCATCTCCCAGGCCCGGGCCCAGGGCCAGCCCTAGCCCCTCCCTCCATTCTGGGGTCAGGGAAGGGGGAGGGGGCTGGCTTAGAAAAGCCCACCCCGCCCACTGTGCGCCTGGGGGCTGGGTCCAACTGCGCGGCTGGCCTCGGCTGGGGGCCACACCCACGCGCAGGGGCAGCTGACAAGGGACCCTGGGCCCAGAGTGCCCCCTACAGGTCACATCTGAAGGTCCAACCCCCTGGGTTACTAGGTTGCCCATCCCCAGAGATGAAGAAACTGAGGCTCAGAGACCAGCCAAGGTCCAGGGCTCTCTGGCTAGCACGTTCCCAGAGAGAGGAAATGTAGGGGAGGTTTTCGGGGCCGGCAAGGCTTGAGGATGTGTGTGTGTGTGGCATGAGGGAACCAGTGTTCTCGGCTACCCCGCTGGCAGGGCAGGTCCCGGGGAACTCTGTGGAAGAGTCCCTGGGAGGAGCACTGGATGCCACCTGCCCTGGCCACCAAGCTCATCTCTCACAAACAACTCTGCCAGGCTGGGTAGGGCCTGGACCACCCCTTGCCCGGGACTTCCTGCCACAGCAGCTGCCTGCCCACCGGGCGCTTGGGCGGGCCTGGAGCCAGCGGATGTGGGGGCAGGAAACCCCCCACCCTCTCCTCACCCCCTGGCCACCGCGAGAGCCGAGTCACCAGCCAAGCGCTTGGCCACATCTAGGAGGCAGTTTGTTCCCTCTGCCCGTTACCAGTGATCCCGCGGCTGGGGCGAGGGCGTGGTGAGCAGCAGGGACCTGGCCCGGACCACCCCTCGGCCAGAGGGACCTGCTGGTGGCGTTCAGGGGTCCAGGCCCGGGCCAGCCCTGTTTGGGCCCTGCAGGCTCCAGCCACCCGCTGGCCATCCCAGTGTGGGGTTGCATTCTTGGGCTTATAAGGCAATCCCCCTCTCACAGGGAGGGGCCAGCCCCCAGCTCCGCCCCCACCAGGGCTCTCCGCAGCTGAAGTCAGAACCCTGGAGATTGCCCTGGCTGCCCACCCCTGCAAGGGGTCAAAGGTCACTGCAGCCCAAAAGGGCCCAGTGGATGGGGACGGGGGGCGTCACAGAGGTTGGGGAAGAGAACCCCCCTTCTCCCACCCACAAAAACTGCAGGCCTAGTCCAGGAGCCATGGACTTGCCAAACAAACCCCTTCACCTCTGCCAGCCCTGAGTTCCCGCATCTGGGAAAACACGACGGCCTTTCCTAGTCCCTGGTAAGGGGTAAAGCGGAAGTGGGATCTCAGAGTGTGCAGTTTGGGGCCTGGCTTGGGGCACTGCTCACTCAAGGAGTTTAGCCACTTCCTCTCGCGACCTCAGGCTCCCCTCCTGCAGAATGGGCATCCACCTGGCCTCAGAGGTGCACCAGGCAAGCTTGGCAGAATGGCACCTGGTGCAGTGCAGTGCTGGAAAAAAGGGGGGTTCCTCTCTCCGGATCCACCTGGGGAGTCCTTGTGCCCTTGTTTCAAGGCGGAGCAGAGGCCCTGGCCGGCTCTTGCTCAGACTCATCCCACCACCCACCAAAGACCTGGGAGCCCCTTCTCTCAAGGCTCAGCCTCGGCTCACCCGGGAGATGGAGAGGGGCACGTTGAAGTCCTTGCCCCCCTGCAGCCGGAATCCCCAGGGTGCTGGCCCCTCCAGCACCACCTTGAAGGAATCCATGGTGTCTGCTCCTGGAAGGAAAGAAGAGAAGGTGAGTGGTGGGCACAGTGGGCTGGCACAGGGCCCAGCTGTGGCCGCGAGCCTTGGACGGGCGCCAGGGAGGCATGCACTGTCACCAAACACGCCCAGGGCACAGGCAGGCGGACACCTGACTGGCACACCTCACTTTGGAGAGCCAAGGGCAGGCCCCCTACCCCCCACCCAGGGCTGGGAAGGGAAGGGAAGTCCGCCTCCAGGCTGGAGGCTCTTTTCAGCCAGAGGTGGTCGGCCGGGCTAGGTTGGCATGGTCTCCCCCCCAAGCCAGGCTGGAGCCTCAGGCGGCGGGGTGAGTCAGGGGCCGGCGCTCCTCCCCCCCCCCCCCCCCCCCCCCCCCCCCCGCCCCCAGGTCCCAGCAGGCAGACCGCGGCTGGAGCCTGCTCGGACTATATAAGGCGTGTAAGCTGACACTGCGCGGAGAGGCAGCGGAGGGAACACACGGGGGCTCGGGACGCGAGGAGGAGGGGTGCGGGGGGGGGGGAGGGGGAAGGTGGCGGCTGGAGCGGGTCCTAGCCATTCGGGGACCGACCGGGGCTGCTGGGAGCCACGGCGGGACCCCCGGGCGCTGGAGGTGGGGAGGTGAAGGCCGGGTCCCCAAAGCGTGGCCAGGAAGCGGATCCAACCTGGAGACCAGCGAGGGGATTGGTGGCCCGCACACAGGCCTGCTTCCACCCCGACGTGACTCAGTTTCCCCCTGGCCCCCCGCCCGGGGCCCCACGCCTTGGCCGGGTCCCGGCCGCAGGAAGCGGCGCAGGCGCCAATCGGCCCCACCACAGCCGGCTTCGCTACAGGAAGGCGGGGGCGGGGGCCCCGGCCCGTGGGAGGAAGCGCAGCACATCGCCTCCACGACCCCCGAAGGTCCCGGCGCTCTCCTCGGCAGGCCCCTGCCCCCCGCCCGGGCCGCCCGAGCCGCGCCGCGCGGTCGCCGGTACCTGCTCCGCCCCGCCGGGGCGCTGCTGGGCCGCGGACTCCCAAGCGCCGCCTTGGGAACGGCGGCCCGCGCTCTGACCCCGCCCCCGCGGCCGCCGCCCGCTTTGAGCCCGCGGTCGGGGGCGGGGCCCCAGGCCACGCCCGCCGCCGGGCCACGCCCCGCGGCCGGCTCTCCCTCGGCGGGAGGCCCCGCCCACTCCCCGGCCCCGCGCAGCCGCGAGGTCCCGCCCAGCCGCGAGGTCCCGCCTGTCTTGGAGCTGGAGGGCGCCGGGCTGCCGGAGCCCCGCTCGGGGGCGCTGCGTCGCCTGCACCTCACCCAGCACCTGGCACCTCCCGCTGGTGCAGTGAAGAGCTAGCGGGGCCATATTACTCTTCTCTGAAACTTAGTTTCCCCTTCGGGAAAATTGGGAGACTCCTGCGCTTGGCGGGGCCTCGGTGAGGATAGATATTGCTTGGCGGGAGAGGCGCAGCCGGAGGCGGCTCCAGAATTTCTAAATCGGAAGGTCTCAGTGGAGCAGGTCGAGGGGCGACGCGGGAGCTGGAAACCCCGCTTGCAGAACTCTGTCGAAGGCAGAAACAAACGGGAGGCTTTTGGGTGCTCTGAGCCTGCCCTCGCTCCCACCCCCGGCCCCAGGTGGAGAAGCAGCACCTGGCACGTGGCCTGCCCATCTCTTTCTTCTTCTTTCTTCTTCTTTCTTGAACCCACGCTCCTGTCAGGCTGTGGTCCCCACCGGTCGTCTGAAATCCCTCAGGGTCTCTAATGACCTTCAGGTTGTCCAGCTTTTACTTTACAAGAGCCGGGCTGAGCCAGAGTGATCACGCTTTCCTTCTGGAAACAGGCTACCTCGCTTCCTCCTCCCGGACTCTCCTCTTCTCTAAGTAAATGACACCACCCATTCATCCAACTGGTTCAGTAAAAACTGTGACGTCATCCTTTCTCTTCTCGCTCTCATCTTCCTGAGTCTGCAGATATTGCCTTCAGAAGAGGTCCCACATCGGGTCGTTTCTGGCCTCTGCTGCTCCCATTGTCTGAGCCACACACCGTCATCTCCTGCCTAGACACAACTTCCTCACAAGTCCCCCTGCTTCCACCCTTGCCCCCCTCCAGAGTATTCTTGCAGCAGCTGGAGTTATATTTTTAAAACAGAAATCACACCTGGTCACCCCACACCTTCCATATTCCAGTGGGCTGGCACTGCACTTAAAAGTAGAACCTGGGAAGTGGATGTGGCTCAAGAGATTGGGCTCCCATCTACCAAATAGGAGGTCCAGGGCTCCATCCTGGGGGCTTCCTGGTGAAGGCAAGCTGGCCTGAACGGAGTGCTGGCCCATGCAGGAGTGCTGGCCCGCACAGCAAGCTGGCATGAGTGGAGAGCTGGCGCAGCAAAATGATGCAACAAAGAGACACTTAGGAGAAACAAGAGACAGCAGACCAGGGAGTTGAGGTGGCACAAGAGATGGAGCACCTCTCTCCCACTCTGGAAGGTCCCAGGATCAGTTCCCAGTGCCACCTAAAGAGAAGACAAGCGGATGCAGAAGAACACACAGTAAATGGACACAGAGAGCAGACAATGGGGCAAGGGAATAAACAAATAAATAAATCTTAAAAAAAAAAGTAGAACCCGTGGGCCTTATGACCTACATGCCCCTAATAATGAACTGGATCCACCTGCCACCGCTTGTTCTCCTTCCACCACACTGGCCTCCTCCTGTCCCCTCAATGTTGCTAAGCACGTTCCTGCCTCAGGGCCTTAGCACTCGTCCCTCCCTAGGGTTGAAACTGTTTTCTAAACTGCAGACTGTCTCACTTCGTTCAGGTCCCTGATGACCCTGTCTAAAGCAGCAGTCCCACCCCCAGTGCTTCCTGAGGTGCTAGTCCCTTACCCTGCTTTCTTTCTCCATGGCACTTTTACCACCATCTGGTGTTATAGTAAGTGTTTGTTTCTTTAATGCCTTTTGTCCCCATTAGAATGCCAGTGCCACGATTGTCTGGTCCAAGCCATTTGCCCAGTGTCTGCGCACAGCAGAGTGAATCGAGCAGATGAAGGAAGGAAGGATTGAGAAAGCAAAATGGCAAATGAGCACAGGAAGAAGTGGCAGCCTGAGGGTTCTGGCAACCCTCCAGCAGCCAGGACCAGGGCCAGGTCCTTGGGCCCAGGCAAGGCTCAGGCTTGGCTGTTGCCCCTGGAATCTCCGGGGCACCGTGCACAGGCAGCCCGGGTATAAGAACAGAACCCTAGCTAGGCGACAGCGCCCCCTGGTGGCGGGGGCTTCTGCAGCTCCAGGGCGATGTGCTTGGAGTCTTGAAGGTTTCCAAGGACTTTTCCTCCACCGTCTGTTTGGAAAGTCACAGAAATTGCCACGAAGCAGAGAGGCTTATATTTGCAATGCAGGGAAACATCCTGGGCTCCATTTCTGGCCATGACCCTAAAACTCTAGTGTGTCCTGGGATTTGCACAGCTGGCCAGGGCTGGGCATGGGCTTGTCACTGGGGGAAGGAGGGGTCCCAGCGGCAGCCACCCTGCCCGGGAGCCTCCTGGCCTCAGGATGCACATCTCTGGTGACAAGTGCTCTCAGGCAGCCTGAGCCAGCCTGGGAAGACAGCCCACCAGGAAGTGCTTCCGTAAGCAATGCTGCCAAAATCTGCCTCCCCCCGGCTCCTCTGTCGTTCTGGGCTTTTGCCCTCGATGACCACCCAGCCCCTGAACTAGCACTGAAAGGAGCCTCCTTCGCCCTACCTGTGTTCACAAGTTAAGTTTGGAGACATCCAGTCTGCAGCTGGGTTCCTGAATCTCAGCTCAGGGGAGAGATCTGGGCTGAAGGTGCACCTTTGGGAGTCATCCACACTTACATTTTTTTTTTTAGAAGGTTCCAGGGATTGAACCCGGCGGCTCAGTACGTGCACTACACTGAGCTACACCTGCCCCCCCATGTTTACACTTACAGGGTCTGCGAAACCTGAGGACCCGGTGGGGTCACGTAGGGAAGCAAGGCTCAACCTCGGATGCACACTGAAATCCCCTGGGGCATTTCAAACCAAAAAACCCCGGGAAGCCTAAGCCCCACCCTGACGGACGTGGACCGAGCCCTAGAGATGTTTTGAAAACAAGGGTTCTTAACCAGGGGTCCACGAGCTTGAATTGAAATTGAAAAAAAAAAAAAAGAGAAAGAAAACGTTCTTGTGAGGACATGTTGGTGCGGGGGTGATGTATTTATTAAATAACACACAGTGCAGCGTGGACTTAGGAAGGGGTCCGTGGTTCTCACCTGACTGGCAAAGGGTTCTGTGGAACACAGAAGCTGAAGAACCTCTTTTAAAGATTTCCAGGTGAGTTCAAATGCGTTGCCTTGGCTGAGCTACACTGTGTCTGAGTCCAGAGTCCCCGCCAGAGGTCTGATGGGGGACGCAGCCAAAGAGATTGGGGAGGGCCCCTCGAACAGCTAAAGAGAGAACTACCACAGGATACACAATCCTGCTCCTAGGATCACACCCCTGAAGAACCGAAAGTGGGAAGTCAAACAGAATCTTGTCCGCATCAAGAATGTTGACAACAGCGTCATTCACAACCGCCAAACCGTGGAGACAACCCGAGAGTCTACTGACAGATGAATGGGTCAACCAAATGTGGTGTCTCCATACAATGGAATATTATTCAGCCGTGAAAAGGAACGATGTTCTGATACATACCACAATACTGATAAGCCTTTAAAACACTCTGCTGAGTGAAACAAACCCCACGCAAACATCGTATGGCTCCATGTAGGTGAACTATCCAAAATAGGCGAATTCGGGAAGCGGCTGTGGCTCACACAATTGAGCTCCCATTTACCATATGGACGACTCAGGTTCAATCCCTGGGACCTCCAGGTTAAAAAACAAAAAACAAAAACAAAAAAGGCATCCCAGACCTACCCGGAGCAGGCCCCCGAGTGGTGAAGTGACTCACCAAAAAGACAATGACGCAACCAGATAGGAAAAAAAAAGATAGGCAAATTCATAGAGACAGGAAGATTAGAGGTTACTGGGGGCGGGGGAGGAGGAGTTACTGTTTAATGAGTCCAAGGATTTCTGTTTGGGGTGATGAAAAAGATGGTACTAGATGGTGGGGATGGTTGTACAGCATCGTGCATGTAATTAACGCTGCTGAATTGTACTCGTGAAAATGGCTAAAATGGCAAGTTTTATGTTATGTATATATATCATAATGTTATAGATATATCAAATGTTTTTATTGTAAACACACACACATACAATATTTGAAAAAGAGGCTGGGAAGGAGTAGCTGGGTAGCAGGAAAACCACGGGAAGATGGAGTTTTAAGAAGCGAGGTCAGATGCAGCTGAAAAGTCAGTTGTTGCAAAGGGCATCGAGGTCATTTTTTTGTTTGGGGAAGTAAGGAAGTTGGGGACCCCGGTCGGAGCCAGGTAATGGAGTCGTGGGGACTGAGGGGTGGCTGGAAGTGCTTGTGGGGAGAATGGGAGGTGAGAAAGTGGAAATGAAAGCAATCAATTCTTTTGAGGAGTTTCGCCCTGAAGAGGAACAACAAAAGTGGGAGGAGGCTGAAGGGGGAATGCAAGGTCAAGAGAAGCTTTCTTTTAAAGACATGAAATTACAGAGCGTGTGTGTGTGGCTGGAAATGGTGACAGGACGGTGCCGATGGAGCTGATGACGGGAGAATGAACCGATTGCGCAGGGAGAGGGGCTGAGCCTTGAGGGAGTGAGAGGGGTTGGGACCAGAGCCCAGGCTGGGAGGCCCGGCCTTGGTGGGGTTGGGGGGTGGACACTTCTCTGGGGTCAAGGAGCAGACAGGTGTTGATGCTGGGACATGTGTAGGTGCGAGGGGCTGGGGGAAGGTGAGGGGGCCGCTTCTGCTGCTTTCTCCCCAGCGATGTCTGTGAGGTGAGAGCATGGGGACGGAGAGGAGCAGGGATGAAGACGTTGGGGAGTGGAAGGACACCCCTTCTCGAACGGGACCTCTGGGTGGCTGGAGAGCCCGTCTCGTCTCCTTTCTAAAGAAGTGCAGTTAGCGCTAGTGATGCAGTGGGCAGCTGCGAGGGGGCGGGCGTGGAGGAGAGCTGGGTTCCCACGAGGCGGAGGCCTTTGCCAAACAGAGGCGAGCAAGGGGATGGTGATAGCTACGCTGGACGAGGATGCCACAGGGACTGGGGCCTTGCAGCCGTGAGCATAGGGTCACCGCGGGTCAATGTGGCTGCGGAAGAACAAGGGGTGGCTGTGCTAGAGGAGGTGAGCTGGAAGGCCAGGAGATGGCGGTCAGAGCGGAGAGCTGGAAATCAGATCGAGAAGATGGTGTGTGGACGCGGGTGAGCAGCTGCAGGCTGTGCCGAGGGTGTGGGCAGCTAAGGGGGCGTGGGGCCAGGGGATCTAGGGTTTGGGTCCTTGGAAGCACGATCCTGAGCACACGGTTCCCTGGGCTGACGCCAGGGGTGGCCCTTGGAAAGAGGAGGAAAGCAGGCCCTGAAGTCTTCAGGAGGTGGCCTAGCTCCCCGGGATACCAGCTCCTCGGGGCACAGAGGCTGTCGGGAATGTGCCGCGTTCCCCGGTGCCCGGCCTGGAGCAGGCATTCGGTGAAAACCCAGTGAATGGACTCCCGTCCTTTACTGCGGAGAAAACTGAGGCCGGAGGTCTCCCGCAGGGGGTCTGCATTCTTTGAGTCACACCGAGAGAGAGCAAATGCTTTGGGAGGGCACGGCTTTGACATCCCTTCCCACCTCTCCCTCCACGCTGGCTCGCTGCCTCCTCCCCCAGCTCCAGCCTCTTGGTGTCCAGTTCAGCTCCCTCCCAACTGCTCCTCTGCCCCCTATAAAACCACCCCTTTCCCCCAAGGAGCAGCTCCGACTCACTGCAGGGCACGGGGGCGCTCTGGCCCTCCGGCCGTGGCCACCACGTCTGCCCCACCCCCCAGCCCGGCCCTCCGTGCCCTCGGCCCCCCAGAGCACCCTGCCTGCCCCTCCCACTCAGCTCAGAGGCCCAGCCTCCTTTCTCCCTCCACCCAAACGTGCATATCCTTCTGCTGCACCGGTTCCAGCATCCCCCTTCTGTCTGCGCAACTGGGATGCCAGCCCAGATCATCCGTGTCCCTACAAGCCAGCACCCGGCACACGAGTGAGGGTTCGTTTGCCATGAGTGGCCACCGCGGGAGCTGAAGCAACAAGGAGACATGAACTGTGAGCCACGAGGTGGACAGAGAAGAAGCAGGTGTCCGGGCTGGGGCTGGACGGCTTTATTCCTCTGAGCAAAGCTCTGTACACTGTACACGTGAGGTGGGGGCAGGGTGGGGGGTGGGCCCGGGGCGTGTGCCCGGTGCCTGCTGCTCGCTCGTCCACCGGCCCGTCCTCCTGTCCCGGCAGGGGCGGCGCCCGTGTCCCTGTCCCGCTGCCACCCCGCGCAGGGGTTCAGGGCCGGTCGCAGGGCGCCGCCGGGCCCTTCCGGCGCTCGCGGCCCAGCAGTGTCACCAGCTTGGCCTTGAAGCCCGTGTGCCCGCTGGGGCGCCCCGCGCCCCCCGCCTCGTCGCCGGCCTCCGCCAGCTCCAGCTCCAGCAGCCGCCGGTACTGGGCCTCTAGGCTGCTGTCGGGGCCCGGGCCGGCCCAGGCCAGCTCGTCGCTGTTGTGGTAGATGGGGCTGCCGTCGTCGGGGGCCTCGCGGTGGGGCCGGGCGGCCCCGTCCAGCACGCACAGGTTCTCGTAGAGGTGCTCGGCCGCGGCGGGGGGCCCGCTGGCCCGCTTGGACACGGAGGCGTAGAGCGCCGAGGCCGGCTCCTCGCCGCCCAGCAGCGGCGGCAGGCTCTGCGGCCCGGGCTCGGCCGCCGCCGCCACGGCCCTCCTGCCGGCCGCCGGGCCCTCCCGCAGCTCGCCGGGGGGGTCGAGCGAGGGCAGCGAGGTGGCCCGGGGCAGGGGGCAGGGCCGGGCCGGCTCCGGGGGCGCGGGCCGCTGGCGGGCGATGGCCGAGGCCACGGCCCGGCAGAGGTCGGGGGCGCGGGGGCTGCTGAAGGCGAAGAGGCCCTCTCCCGAGTCGCAGCGGCGGCCGGCCTCGAAGGAGAACACGCCCTGGGCAGGCCCCGCGGAGGCGTCAGTGCCGGCGGGGAGCCCCCGGCCCCGTCCCCGCCTCCCGGCCCCGCGCCCCGCGCGCCTCACCTTGTCGGAGCCGAACTTGCGCAGGAAGCGGTAGGGCCAGACGTAGAGGGTCTGGGGGCCCGAGGGCTCGCGCAGCTGGACGGCGTCCGGGCCCAGCGCCAGCACGTACGGGCCCTTCAGCTGGCAGCGGGCGGCCGCCTCGGTCCTCTGCACCACCACGGGAAACTCGCCCGCTGCGGGGGGGCGGCCGTGAGGACGCGGGCGCGGCCCCCCGCCCTGCCGTCGAACCCTCGGGGGTCCCGGTCCTGTGCACGCTGGGGCCGAGGCTGCGCCCGCGCCGCCCACACTCACCGTCATGCCAGGAGGAGTAGATGGAGTTTTCCTCCATGGGCACCGGGCCCCTCGCAGGAGACTCGTCCTCTCCTGGCCCCGCAGGCTCCCCGGTGCCCTGGGGAGAAGGGGCCGGAGGCGGGAGGTCAGCGGCCGCCCCGCGCCTCTTCCCCACCCCTCCCCTGGAGCCAGCACTCAGGTTGGACTCCGCAACGGGCGGGGGCCTCCAGGGACCCGCCCCCCACACTGCGTGCCCCATGTGGACCCCCATGGGGCATCTGAGGGCTGTGGAGGGCCGGGCACAGGGGACGGTGGCCCATGGCCCTCCTGCCTGGATGGGACAGGGCCTGGTGCGTGTGTCCCCCCCGACAGACAGCCGGGGGCAGCGCTGGGGAGCGGGCAGACTGGCCCGTGAGCTCTGCTGCTCGCCCCCTCACTCCTGCCCGGGCGTCTTCCTCCAGCGCAGGGCAGGGCCCCGGTGTCCGACCAAGGGCTCCGGCCGCTGCCCCGTGAGCCGGCCCCACCCGCAGCTCCCACCCGCCTTGCCACACCTGCAAGTCCCAGGGCTCTTCCCTCAGCACCTGCACCATGACCAACCCCTGGCAGCACCGCCAGGGCTCAGTGCAGCAGCTTGTACTGGCCCCGTCTCCTGCTCCTTTCCTTTTTTTTTTTTTCTTCAAATTGCAGTAAAATACACGTAACATAAAAATGTACCATTTTGACCATTGGAACGTGTATAATCCAGTGCCATTAAGCACATTCACAATGTTGTGTAGCCATCACCACTTCTAGTTCCAGAACTTTCTTACCCACGCACAACGGAAACCCTATACCCACTTAGCAGTCACTCCCCATTCTCTCCCCCCGTGACCCCTGGTAACCTCTAACTTGCTTTCTGTCTCTATGCATTTGCTTCTTCTGGATTTTTCATTGACGTGGAATCATGTAATATTTTGTGTCTGGCTTCTTAGCACAATAGTTTCCAGGTTCATTACGCTTATTTACGGCTTATTAGTAGCCCAGTGTGCATCGACTGCGTCTATTTATTCAATCATCTGCCGATGGACATTTGGTTCCACCTTTTGGCTATTGTGAACAGAGCTATATGAACAGTTGTGTCCAAGTTTTGGGTAGACACTGGTTTCCATTTCTCTTGGGGTGCACCCAGGAGTGGAATCGCTGGGTCATATGGTAACGCAGTGTTTTAAACTTTTTGAGAAACCGCCTGGCTTAAATTTCCTTTTGGTCCCTTGCAGCCCAGGGAGTCTTTAAAACTGTCACCTCCTGGCTTGGACCTTCTAAAGGCCTCTTTGTCTCAGAATAAAATCCCAAACCCTGCACCATGGCCAGGGTGCTTTCATCTGGCTCCCACCAAACGCCCCAAGCTCAGCTCCTTCCACTCCTGACCCTCTAGCTCCACTGGCCTTTCTGCCCCTTCCAACAGCCCCGGCTTTTTGCTGCCTCAGGGCCTTGGTCCATGCTGCTCTCCCTGGCCTCAGGCACACTTTCCTCTGGCCTTCGCCTGGTGGGCTCGTGTATGTCTTTCGCTGCCCACTCCTGTGGACGCCTTCTTTGACCACCTGGCCTGACATTCCCCCACGGACCCCTGATCCCACCGTAGCATCTCGTTTCCCTTCTGGCGTGCGTCCGCCCTGAGAGTCTTTTTATGGGTTTCTGGGCTCTTTTTCAGCCCCGGAGGTGCCTGGCTGAAGCTGAGCGATGGGATGTGGGTGAGCGCGGGCGCGAAGGGTGTGGGATGAGGGCTGCCCCTGGAGCACAGGCTCACCGGAAAGGCCAGCTGGCAGATGGGGCCTATCCAGGCCTGGCGGTGCTGTGCGGCAAGCAGGTGGCTGCGCTCGGTGGTGGTGATCAGGAAGGCGCCCGTGTCCCGGGGGCAGCTCTCGCCATCGGCCGGGAGCACCGACACACAGTCGGCCAGACGGATGACCCGCCGCTCCCCGCGCCGGGAAGGCCCCGCCGTCCTGTCACCCGCTGGTCCCTGGCCGCCATCCCGGACGTCCCAGCTCTCCAGCCGGGCCACGCCTGACGGGCCTCCCGCGTACAGCAGCGCCCATACCTTCCGCCACGACTTCTGTGGGGGGGGGACGGGGACGAGGACCCTCAGGTGGCAGGTTCTCCCTGCCGGCCAGTGCAAGGCCCAGCGGCTCAGGAGACCCTCCGGCTGGCCCCTGCCTCCCCCAGCCCCTCAGGGCCCCCAGAGGAAGACTCTGCTCGGTGGTGGTGGGGGGAGCTCCGTCAGCCCTGGGTTCAAATCCCCAACCCCTGCCCGCCATTTTCCCTAATCGTGGCTGCCGTGAGCACCCATGTCTCATCGCTTACAGAGACTAGGGGGGAGGGTTCTTCTGGGTGGTGTTCATGAAGTTTCTAGTTCACAGAGCAGCCCCCCGTGACTGCTGGAAATTACGCTGGTTCCCCCACAACCCCCTCCCTCGCTGGCCTCTAGGGCTGACAGGGTGGCGTGGGGAGGGAGACCTCAGCCTCATGATGGCAAGGAAGGAAATATGCAAAGCGCTTAGAGCAAAGGAAACAGCCGGGTTATCTGCCCGGGAAGCAGCTGCAGCCGCGCTGCCGGCTGTGGGGTAAGTCCCCACCTGCCTCCCCCCCACCTCGGGGCTGGGAGCCGGGCTCTCTTCTGCGGGGTGGGGCCAGGCCAAGGGCCAGGCGAGGCCTGTCCTGGCTCGGCCCTGACCCTCTGTGGGGGGCCTCGGTGCCTGGGTGCACGGGCTGGGGTGGCCGCTGGAAGGGGTAGTCCCCAGGCCCTGGCCTGCCGGGCGGGGCTGGCCCTTGGCCCCCTCCCATCCGCCCAGGAGGCAGGGTCTTCCAAAGGCCCGTTCGGCCTTGACCCTCTCAGTTCCATGCTCCCACACCTGGGTTGGAACCTCCCCACACCCAAATCTGCCGGGTCTGGGCGGGATGCCTGGGGCTGGGGTAGGAAGCTGCTTCCTCTGTCCCCATTTGGCGGCCGCCCGGGGTGGCCAGGGGGTCCCCACCTTGCCGAACTTGACGTGCTGCTGGTAGAGGATGCCGTCCTTGACGGGGGTCTCCAGAGGCTCCATGGCCGCGGCCGGGCCGCAGGGCCGCCGCTCCAAAGGTCTGGGGAGAGGGGTGACAGGCCGGAGGGGAACTCCTCAAACTTCCCCTTCTGGCCACTTCCCCCTCCCTCCGTCCAGAGGCTCTACCAGGCCGTTGGGGGGGGGGGAGGGGGCCCCATCTTCAGGAAGGAGCAGGGAGAGGGGTTCCGGGGCATCCTGTGTTTCTCTCTTGGGGCTCTGGGTGGCCCCAGGGTCCCCCCCAGGCTGCCGCAGGTGAACGACCCCCGCCTGCCCCCGGGTCATTTGGGTGTGAGCGCCTGACCGCAGGCTGGCTTCCCTGAGTCACGGGCCCGGCTCGCCCCCACCCGCGGCTGAGCACCCCGGGCCGCCTGGCGGTCTCACGGCCCTGCCCCCACTCCAGGAGGGTGCCGGTCACACTGGCACTTTCCTTGTTCTTCCAGCTGGGAGTCTTGGTCTGGACCCTCGGGCCTGCCTGAGACTGCACTACTCAGCCTCCCCTTCTCTCTCAAGTAGTTTTATCACTCTTGCTCCTCTCCGGCCCCAGGGCCTGCCCTGCATCGCCCTGTGCCCCCCCGCTGTGCAGCACAGCCCCCCTGGGCCGCCCCAGCTCTCTCTCTAGCGCTAAGACCACCCGCGGCCACCCCCGTCCTGAGCCTTCTTACTGCCCTTGAGCCCAGTGCAGGCTTCTGAGCCCAGCCTCAGTCCTGTGCCTCCACCTCCCCTCTGGCTTCATTTCCCCCACGCCAGCCCCTCCCGGAGACCCTTACCACTGAGCCGCGGGAGGCAGTGGGTTCTTCCTCCGGGAAGCCTTCCCTGACCACTTCACCTGCCTGAGCGCTCAAGCCGGCAGTGCACACCTCGCAACGCGTACCCCGTCCACATGGGCATCCACACCCCTCAACAGCCCGGGCCACGTGAGCGGGGGCGGCACCTCCAGCGCGCCCCCTGGAGAGGTCACATGCTCTTTTCGAGCCTGGCTTCCTGCCAGGGGCGGACTGCTCTGCCTTGCCTTGCTGGGGGCCAGGGCTGGGGCTCTGGAGTCTGGTGAGAGCGCGGGCCATTCAGTCGACGGCCCCTCTGGGGGAAAATGTGTTCCTAGGCTGTGGGTTACCGTTTGCGGTCATGAGTGGGCCACACAGCTTCTCTGGGCCAGGAAGTCTTCTCTCAGGCCTTCTGGGCCCCTGGCTCTCGTAGCCTCAGATACCCAGTCCTCTGTATTCTCCTCACCACTCCGAGGAGGAAGAAATTGAGGCTCCAAAGAATTAAGTAACTTGCCCAAGGCCACACACCAAGTGACAAACGTGACTTGAGCAATTGCTGCCCCGCTGGAATCAGCCGTCACCTTCTGCAGAGAGCCTGGCTGGAGGAACTGGGTGGTGCTGGGGTGGCTGCAGCTTTGCTGCTCTGGTCGCCCGAGCCCCGCGTCGTTTGCCAGCAGCCTCGCGACTGCTGCAGGGTTTCTTGTATCTGCGTCTCTCTCTCCTGGTTACCTGGGAGTTTCCTAGGCAGGCCCTCGCCTGGCAAGGTGTGGGGTTCTCGGGAGCTTATGGACTGGATGGAGCCCCGTGGCACTGGCTGCCTCCCGGGTGAGTGGAGCTGAGGATTTCCTAAAGGGGTCCGGGCAGGTGAGCAGGTGGACGCGTAGGCAAGGCTGGAGGCAGCAAGAGGCCTCCCAAGGGGCCCCAGGAGCCCCAAGACCGACAGGAAGGAGGCCAGGGCGGGGCCAAGGGCTATGCCAGGGCAGCCAGCTCCGCCGTTTCCCTTGGCCCATCAGGGCAGCGCCCCCCTGAAGTTATAGATCCAGGCAGCTCAGAGACCCCTTGGGGCCTGCGCTGGGCGGGGCATGTCAGGGACGGGGACCCTGGGATGCTGGTGTCCACGGTGTGGTGGGAGATGTTGAGGCCTTGCCTGGGAGGTCCAAGGCCCTGGGGCAGATGAAGAAAAACCAGCAAGGCTGGGCTGGAGCTGAGATACAGCAGCTCGTGCTTTACTGGCAGCTGGGGGAAAGGCGAACAAAAATAGTAGTTCTGGGGCTGGAGGGAGCAGGCAGCCAGGCCCGGCCCGGCCCAGCCCAGGCCAGCTGGGCCGAGGATGCTGGCTTCTCGTCCAGGGGCTGGTGTGTGTGCTGGGGGTAGGGGGGAAGAGAGGGGGAGGCGGGAGCCCCCGGGCCCGAGGTCTCTCGGAGGGGCGCGGGTGGAGAGGAGACGGCCGCTCAGAAGTCCATGGAGCTGTGGGCCAGGTAGTCCTTGCGGCCGATGTTGCTGACCTGCTTGGTCTGCATGGCCTCGAGTTTGGGGCAGTCGGTGATCCGGTGGCCCAGGCCCCCGCAGAAGGCGCAGCCGCGTTCTCCTGGGGGCAGACGTGGGGTTGGCACGGACATGGGGGCCCGGCTTGGACCCGTGCCCGCCGAGCTCCCGCCGCCCCCGGCCCGCCGGCCCGCGCCTGCTGCCCTGCGTCACCTCCGATGTTCAGCATGGACTCGTCGGCGCAGTGCAGCACTTGCAGCACGGGCGGCACCTTCTGCTTGGCCTCCAGCAGCAGGGCTTTGAGGTCCATCAGCACCGACTCGTCTGCGGGGGGGCAGGTGTCATCAGGCCCTGAGCGGCACGGAGGGCCCAGGGGCCAGGGTGGCCCTGGCATCAGACTCACCGCAGGCCTTGTTGATGAAGGTGGTGGCGATCCCTGTGTTCCCCGAGCGCCCAGTGCGGCCGATGCGGTGCACTGCGGAGAGCGAGCAGAGCCTCTGGCCACTGCGGGGGCCGGGCCCAGCCTGGCCTCCCCTGCCGAGCCCCCCGCCTTGCCCTCCCCGTGCTGAGCCCCCAGCCTGGCATCCCCCTGCCCAGCCCCCAGCCTGGCCCCCCTGCCCAGCCCCCCAGCCTGGCCTCCCCTGCCGAGCCCCCCAGCCAGGCCTCCCCCTGCCGAGCCCCCCCAGCCTGGCCTCCCCCTGCCCAGCCCCCAGCCTGGCCTCCCCCCTGCCCAGCCCCCCCAGCCTGGCATCCCCCTGCCCAGCCCCCCAGCCTGGCATCCCCCTGCCCAGCCCCCCAGCCTGGCATCCCCCTGCCCAGCCCCCAGCCTGGCCTCCCCCTGCCGAGCCCCCCAGCCTGGCCTCCCTCTGCCCAGCCCCCAGCCTGGCCTCCCCTGCCCAGCCCCCAGCCTGGCCTCCCCTGCCCAGCCCCCCAGCCTGGCCTCCCCTGCCCAGCCCCCCAGCCTGGCCTCCCCTGCCCAGCCCCCCGCCTGGCCTCCCCCTGCCCAGTCCCCCAGCCTGGCCTCCCCCTGCCCAGCCCCCCAGCCTGGCCTCCCCCTGCCCAGCCCCCCAGCCTGGCCTCCCCCTGCCCAGCCCCCCAGCCTGGCCTCCCCCTGCCGAGCCCCCCAGCCTGGCCTCCCCCTGCCGAGCCCCCCAGCCTGGCCTCCCCCTGCCGAGCCCCCCAGCCTGGCCTCCCCTGCCGAGGCCCCCAGCCTGGCCTCCCCTGCCGAGCCCCCCAGCCTGGCCTCCCCCTGCCCAGCCCCCCAGCCTGGCCTCCCCTGCCGAGCCCCCCAGCCTGGCCTCCCCTGCTGAGCCCCCCTGCCTGGCTTTCCCTGCCGAGCACACCCCCCAGCTCCGCACCGTAGTTCTCAATCTCCTCGGGCATGTCGTAGTTGATGACGTGCTGGATGGCAGGGAAGTCCAGGCCCTTGGAGGCCACGTCGGTGGCTACGAGGACATCCTTCTTGCCCTCGCGGAACGCCTCGATGGCCTTTGTCCGTTCCTCTTGGTCTGGGCAAGGGCAGGCGGGACTGTCAGAGTGGCAGTGGGCATTTGGGGAGCAGCAACAGGCTGGCTGGCTGGGTAGGGGGTGAGGTAGGGGCTGCTGTGGCAGCGGGGGCCGTGCCCCGCCTGCCCTGCACCCCCTGACCTTTGCCCCCATGGATGGCCACGGCTTCGACCCCCTTGAGAAGCAGGTACTCGTGGATGGCGTCCACGTCTGCCTTCTTCTCTGCGAAGATGAGCACCTGGGTGGGAAGGGCAGCTCCGGTCACGAGGGCTGACCCCACGGCTGGTGGCGACTGTGCCCCGCACACACCTGCCGTCCTCGCCTCCCCTGGGGCCCTCGGCACTCACGGGCGGGGGCGTCTTCTGCAGGCACTCCAGCAGGTACACCATCTTGGCCTCCTCCTTCACGTACTCCACCTCCTGCCGCCAGCAGGGACCAGGTTAGCTGGCCCTCAGGTCAGGCTCACCTGCCGTGACCCTTCCACGTGGACCGGACCACGGGCCGGGAGGTGAACGGAAGCCGCCAAAGGCTGGGAACTTGACCCGTGTTTCCTACGCAGCACCCTGAGGGAAACCCCAGTGTCCCGGAGCCCGCCAGCTCCCACCAGCCTCGGGGAGCCCCCCGGCTCCCGCTCTCACGGCTGAGACTCGGACCTCCAGGAACACCTGCCCACCTGGATGACGTCCAGGCTGGCGGCCCCGGCACGCCCCACGTTGATGGTGACGGGCTTGACCAGGGCGCTCTTGGCAAAGTTCTGAATCTTCTTGGGCATGGTGGCGCTGAAGAGGAGGGTCTGCCGCTGGCCCTGGGGGAGCACGGGGGGTGCTGGGCGAGGGTGCGGGGGTGGGGGGGCCCCGCAGGGAGGCCGGGCTGGGGAGCTGGGCCGCGGCCCCCTGAAGCGGGAGCAGTGGGTAGGGCCGTGCAGGGGATCAGGGCCCTGTGGGCGTGTGTGGGTGGGGGGCGAGGGCGGCACGGGCGGGGGCCAGGCACCTTGAAATAAGAAAAGATGGTGCGGATGTCGCCCTCAAAGCCCATGTCGATCATGCGGTCGGCCTCGTCCAGGGCCAGGTAGCGGCAGATGTCCAGGCTGACCATCTTCTTCTGCAGCAGGTCCATGAGGCGCCCGGGGTGGCCACCATCATGTGCACGCCACTGCGGGCGAGGAGGGACCCCGGAGTCCTGGAGCCACGTGCCCGCCCTGCCCGGTGGCCGGGCCTCTGGCCCGGGCCTGCCCCCTGGTCACTGACCTGGCCGTCCCCTCGCCCCCCCCTCCTACCCCCCGCCCTGTGCATGGCTCCCCCGAAGGTGCCCCAGCCGCCGTCCTCTCCTGGACCGCTCTTCCTCTCACCCCCTCCCCGTCCCTGGGAAGTCTGTCCTGAGTGTCCAGCTGGGCTTGGGTCTGTGTTTCCACTACCCCTTTCCTGGGCCCTGTTACATGGGATGCATCGTCTCCCTGAGCCTGGGGGCACCGGGGAACAGCTCTGGGGGAAGGGGCGCACGGCCGCCGGGGTCTGGCCCCTGCCCCAGTGCCTTGGCCTCCTTGGTTCTGGCCACACCAAACGACCTTGGCCTCCCTGGGTACACCAGGCCCCTCCACCTCTGTGCCTCTGTTCTGGCTGGACCTGCTGCACTGGCTACTCCTCTGCAAAATTCAAATCCTCTTTCCTGTGACAGCCTCTGGGACAGCTTGAAGCTTTTTGTGGATCCCAGAAAAAAGGGTGTCCTTAGAGCTAATCCATTCCTGTGCACTGTAAGCCTATCGCAGGTGGAGACTCTTGATTAAATGACTGCTCTAAGGGCCTCTGATTAAACTGCGTGGCCCAGGGTGGGTCTTAACCCTCTTACTGGAGTTCTTTATACATGGAGGACTAAAAGCAGCTGACAGAAAAAGCTGCAGAGACACAGAGACCCCAAGAGGCTAAGAGAGGTCCCTGAGGCTGGAATCAGTGGAGCACAGAGGCAGGTAAGAGGTCCCTGAGAGGCTGAGTGAGAAGGTCCAGAGAGGGGGGAGGGGCAAGCCACATGCAGGATCACGCACAGCTGAGCTTGGGGAGAAACTGAGGCAGACTGGCAGAGCCACCATTATGCCCTGCCATGTGCCTCGTCACGCAGAGCTGCGACTCTTGATGGTAACTTGATTTGGACACTTGCATGACCTCAGAACTGTAAGTTTTTAACCTAATAAATTCCCATTGTAAAAGCCAACCCATATCTGATATGTGGCTCCCAGCAGCCTTTAGCAAACTGAAATAGCTTTTCTGATGACTCTGCTTCCCAGACCCCTCAGGCAGGGTGGCCTGCTCCATCTGTTGGGCTTTCGGGGCACCTCATGACGCACACCTCCTCCTTCCCTCAGCCACGCGGACTGTGCCCGGAGAGCCTCAGGGAGCACTGGCGGAAGAGCTGAAGGGAAGTGGTCGCCATCATCCCCGAGAGGCTTTGGGGGAGCCCAGGGGCCGGGGGTGCCTGCACTCACTGTCGGATGGTCTCCATCTGCTCCTTGACAGACATGCCCCCGATGCAGAGGGCGCAGCGCAGCAGCGGCGAGCTGTCCTCCTGCAGCAGGCGGCAGTAATACTCCAGGATGCCATGCGTCTGCCGGGCCAGCTCCCGCTGCAGGCGATGGGACAAAGGCTGGCACCAGAGGGCAGCCCGGCCTCTGCCCCCCGCCCACCGGGCTGGCTTGTCTTACCGAGGGGCAGATGATGAGTCCGTACGGCCCCTCGCGTTTGGAGAAGGGCAGCCTCTTCTCTTGCTCCAGGCAGAACATGATGACGGGCAAGGTGAACACCAGTGTCTTGCCCGACCCAGTGAAGGCGATGCCTATCATGTCACGGCCGGACAGACTGACGCAAGAGGGCAGGCCTGAGGGGCAGGCTCGGCGCAGATGGGCGCGGCATGACTGTCCCTCCCCCGCAGCACCCGTCTCAGGGTCCCCACGGCCACACTCACATGGTAGGGATGCCCTGGATCTGGATGGGCGTTGGGTGGTGGATGCCTTTTTTCTTCAGGCCTCTGAGGATAGCTGGGGAAAACCACGCCAGTATCACTCCGTGTGTCTCGCAGGTTTTCCTGTTTTGTTTTTTTTTTTTTACCTTCATTTCACAGGTATATTGTTAGGCCCCTCAAAGCCTATAAAACTGGCACCATCCTCCCCGAGTTATAAACGATGAAAGAGAGAGAGAGAAACTTGGCCAAGGCCCCTGGGCTAGGTAGAACCAGGACTCACACCCAGGTCTGTTTAAGTCCAGTGTTACTTCAGTGGGATTTCACTTTCCCACTGAAGCTACCCTAATGAGAGACGATAATGAACCTGTACAAGGGAAAGTGAAATAGAAGCTTAAGAAAACATCTTTCCTCAATTCCCTCCATCTTTACCGGCTGGGTCCAAGGCTATATACATATATATGCTGAGCTCGGTGAGGGTTGAAACCCAATCTCAGAGACGGATTGTAAAAGTGTGGTGACTCTGGGGTATGGATGTGACTCAACTGACTGAGCGACTGCTTCCCACATGGGAGGTCCTGGGTTTGGTTTCTGGTGCCTCCTTAAGAACAAGGAAATGAATAACAAGCAAACAAACAAAAGACCCAACTCAGGGGAGCCAATGTGGCTCAGTGGTTGAATGCCGGCTTCCTACATACGAGGTCCTGGTTCAGCCCCCAGCCCCAGTACCTAAAAAAAGTGTGGTGTCTCTCCCAGGTCCCAGGTACCTGCAGGGAATTTCATTTCCTTGAAGCTTTTGATGGGTGGTGGGATACCATCCCCCTCCACCAGGATGTGGTACTTCTTCCGGACACGTTCGTGCCGCTCTTCAGACATGGTCAGCACATAACGGGGGGGCGTCCAGCTGTGGGGGGATGATAGGGGTCAAGAGAAGCCCTGCCTGGGCACAGATGGTCTTAGGGTGTCCCCACCCTAAGTCTCAGCCACATCACACACCATCCTGAAAGTGACTGCACAGACTAGAAAGACACACCTGGTTTTGATGGGGTCATCATAGGTGATTCCCTTGGCCATCTCCTTCACGGACATCAAGGCTGAACAGAGAGACAGGGTTCAGACTGGCTCCTGCTTCCTGGAGGCCAGGCCCCTTGAGACCTAACATGCTTGGGGTGGGGAGAGGAAGCTCTGTCCACCTTCTCACTACACTGGCTGCCACCTTACCTCGGCCCTCAGCCACACTCTCCAGAATCTTCTCTTCCTCCTTTAGCTGCCTCTCCTTGGCAGACTCCTTGCGGGCTGAGAAAAGATGATGCCAAGGCATCAGTGCCAGTCCCAAATGGAGTCTCCCCTAGGTCCCCGTCCTGTCCCCTGTTCCCCAAACCCCTCTCAATCCCCTTCAGTCCCTGTGGCACAGTCCACCTTCGGCCTTCTCTTTGAGGTGCTGGTGCTGATCCAGGAGGCTGACGTTGGACTGAGGGCCCAGTGGGATGTCATCCTCATCTCCCCGAGGCTCGCTGCCGCTATCCTGCTGCTCGTCTTCCGTAGCCCCCTTACGCCGTCGCTGCAGCAGCTTCTGGAGCTGAGATTTCCCCCAGCGCCTCTCAGAGTCAAGCCCAAGGCAGAGTGGGGGATCGGGTCGTGGGGGTCTGCGCCAGGATCCTGGGTTTGGGGCGAGGATCCCGTGCCTCGAGGCGCGGAGCTGCCCTACCCCTCGGGATCAGGTCGCCAGTCCCTCGTTTGCCTTGGGGCCACCGCTCCCGTGTACTGACACCCCACGCCTCCAACCGCGACTGCCCCCCTTCCCCAGGATCAAGGGCTGTGCTCCTTGCCGGGGCGAATTCGGGGTCGCGCTCCATTTCTCCTCCGGGCCCCTCACCAGCAGTTGCCGGCGCTGCCGCAACGGCACATAGGGTACGTAGTCCTCGTCGTCCTCATCTTCCGCTTCGGAGCGACTTGCTCCGGTAGTCGCCTCGTCTGTGCGAGCCCGCTAAAGATGCACAGGAGTCAGGCCCGGACCCCTCGCCTTCACTGCCGTACCCCGTCCGCACGGACCCCAGCCTCGCTCTCACCTTTCGCTCGGGTTCCGAGTCCTCCATCCTTTGCTACACGCATGCGCGACGCGAGAACCACCCCCTTCCATTCCGCCCCCACCCCCGCTCGCCTCCGCGTAAGATCCAATCAGATGTGAAGAAGCGGACGTCGGCGCCTAGCAACGGTCTCCCAGTGCCGGATCGCGCGGAGGGACAAACTTTTTGACTGGCTCTGTCGCTGTGGCTGAAACTGAAGGAGAAAGCGGCCTGCAAAGCATTGTGGGACACTGGAGAATTTGGAGCATGCGCTCAAGGCTCCCGCCCAGCCCTGTGGAAGAGGAGGGCTCCCTGAGAGAAGACCGCGGGTCCCGAGCCGAGGGCAGCGGGCCTGGCGCCCAGAGCGTGACGGCCTCAGGCACGCCCCCGCCGGTGGACACTGCGCCCTCTCGTGGCTTGGGTGCTCGGACACCCGCCGTGTCTGCTCCACTGCTGGGCAGCCCGGGGAAGGGTGAGGCTGGCGGAATAAATGACAATACGCCTTGCCTTTCTGACTAGTGTCTTCATTTGTTAAGAGGCAATACTCTGTTCGGAGCAGTGAGGGTTAAATAAAATGCTGGAGGCAGTGATTTTTAACTGCGAGGTTGTCCATGTGTAGTAAGGATTATTGTTGCCGGTGTTATTGATAATAAAGCTCCGAGTAACTAACGGCTTGGGGGACCAGAAACGCTGCATCTGGGCTTTGAGGAACGGGTAGGAACCCCAACCAGGGAGCGGAGGAAAGGAAGGGAGAGGCTTCCGGAGGAGTGAAAGCCTGGCGATGTGCAAGTACACGGATTCCCCGAGGAATCAAGAGATCCTGCAGCTGGAGTGAGGTGGAGGCAGCCAGAGGGAAGGCTGGAAAAGTGAATTGCCCCTTGGGGAATGGGTGTAGCTCAGTGGTTGAGCACCTGCTTTGCATGCACGAGGTCCCGGGTTCAATCCGTGGTAACTACCAAGAGAAAAAAAAGTGGATTGTATGCTGGGCATTGTGCCCAGAGTTGGAGTAGATAAAAGATGAATAGACAGCAACCCGGCTTGTGTGCTCACAGTTGAGGAGCCAGAAATAGAGACAGACAGATCTTGAGGTTAAGGAGAAATAGGGTAGAACACACAAATTCTCAATTTTGGAATGATCACTGAGGGAAAGGTAGTCTGGGAAGAGGGGAATAACGTGAGTACAAGTCAGGAAACCTGAGGGTTCCTGGCGGAACTGGGGAGCCAAGGTTGTCCAGCATGGCTGGAGCGAGTGAGGCGGGGCCCCGGGCATGAAGGGGCCTCTGCAGAGGTCTTCCTCAGTAGGTGAAGGAGCGGCTTGGTCAGACCTGCAACTTTAAGAGTGATGCAGCAGAATTTCAAACTGCCAAGCCAATAAGACTGGAGGACAGTAGCCTAGTACAAGAGTTGAAGGTGAGAGAACTAAAAAATAGGTCAGATGTGGCTCAAGCGGTTGAGCGCCTGCTTTCCACATGGGAGGTCCTGGGTTCAGTTCCCAGTGCCGCCTACAAAACAAAACAAAAAAATAGGATTTTCCCAGAGAGGCCCCACCCCCCTTTCTCGGGGATTGGGAAAACCCTGGGACCGGGACTTGTGAGCCATGGCCAATGCTCCATTTCACTTCTTTCCAAGAGGAAGCTGGCGCTCGCTGCCAGGAGTTGTGGTGGCACCAGGTGGGGTTCGACTTGGGGTGGGGGGAAGGAGGGAATGGCTTCTGATCTGCTCGCAGCACTATAAAGGGTCATACCCACTGAGTGGCCACTGCCCCCAGACAGGGGGCTCCACTCTTAGCTCAAGTTAAGAGTTGGTTTTAGTAGAGAAAATGACATTGGGGGGCAGGGATTTGGACACAAGTATGTGTGAGGCATTTTTAGCAAACCCCATTATATTAAAACCTGAATTTACAAACCAGATCGACTGAAGTAGGGGCAGGGGTAAGGTGAGGGAGTCTTGCCTAGCTTCAGACGAGTACATTACCCTCTTCACTGTAATGTACTTGGGTGGCATGCTCCATCCCCATCAGAAAGTCAAATTCAATTTAGGAAAATTCAGTTCACCCCCAACTGCCTGACTACATTCATTCAGGCTACAGGCACGCAGCCCACAAAGGGCTCTAAAGTATTTCCTCAGACACCTTTTCATATCCATATATCCCTCTAACTCATTCATCTTGCAGAGGAGGAAACTGAGGCACAGAGTGGCAAAAGGGCTGCTCCAAGTTCCCAGAGTCCTCCTTACTGAAGAAAAAGGCCCTGATGCTGGGGTCATTTAGGTCTGTGCTCTCACCCTCATCAGTCAGACTGAGCACAGCTGAGTCACTAAGGATTTCCTGTCTTAGCTTTAGTTTCCTCATCTGTAAAATGGAATAACAGTTCCACTTAGGGTTGCTATGAGGATTAGGAGGAAATTATGCCAACTTGTTGACAAGAGGAGGTCAATCACAATAGGGCCAGAGCCCATGCTTTGGAGAAAAACCCCTCACCTCACTCCCCACCCAGATCAGCACATCACCAAACACACCAGCCACAACTCTGTGTCCAAATGTTGCTTTATCTTTCACATGAAAGATCTTCACAGTATCAAAAGTAAAGAATTGGAAAAAAACAAAAACAAAACAAAACCAAACACAGAGAGAGCAGTGTTGGGCCAGCAGTACCATCGGCCCCCTGGTCCACGGGCCAGCCCAGGCCTCGGGCTGAGTGTGAAGGCTGCGTAGCACCAGGAAGTGGCTCTGCTGAGGTCTGTGGGCCCCCAGCACGGGCACAGCATCCGTTCAGCTTTTGGTTGGTCCGGGAAGGTGGGGAGTGGGCAGGCCCTCGGGCAGGTGGGTGGGGCACGTGGAGGGAGAAACCGTGGACCGTCAGCTGGCAGTCGGGGTCTCGGGGCACCCTGAAGGAGCTCCACCTGGCAGGGCTGAGAAAGAACAATGCGCATGACCACACGGTGAGCCATGGCCTACTGCACCCCAGGCCCCCCGAGGACTTTTTTTTGCTCCTGGGGTTGCTGTTTTTACTCCCTGGATCACCTCCAGCATTAGGTGAAGATTAGGACTCTGTGGAGGACAGGTCCCAGCGTTGAGCTTCTGTCAACACGGGGAGCATCACCCTAGTCTCGGGATGCAGAACCACCCTCGAGGAGCCTGGGATCCCCTGCTGCAGCAGATCCACCACCCAGGCCAGACCAAAAAGTCCCCAGCCTGTGGCATCCACGCCCCTATTAACAGGGAGTGGGGCGGGGGACAGCTCTGTGCCCAGACCCCCGCCTCGAGTCCCAGGCACCCAGGCCCGGGCCGGGACCTGATTCTGGGCCAGCACTGCTTTCTGAATGCTCTCAGGAGGGTGGAGAGGGCTCCAAGGGGAGGATTTATTAGGCAAGAGGCATCTCCTGTCTTGGAAAAGAGATCAACCACGGTGGGAAAGGGACAAGAGGAGGGAACGGGAGAGGCTGGCTGGTGAACTTTCCTGGAGGAAGTAGAACTGGGCTTGGGGGAAGGGATGTGACACTCTTTGTCTCAGAGGGAACAATGGATACAGTTTCTGGAGTCCCTGAGGGGTGGAAAAGAGGTGGGAGGGCACCTTGGCCCTGGAAGCAGCACCTGAGAGTGGGGACATCTCGGGCTGGCGAAGGGTCTTGGAACAGAGGAGGACTAACGACGAGAGTGTGGACTCTGGGCAGCACGAGGCGGAGCTCAGTCACAGGGACCACGGCCCCCCAAATCTCCCTGGCCTCAGGTCTGGGATTCCCCTGGGGAGCAGAGCCCAGCTGTCAAGGGCAGGGGTCCTGACCCAAATGGGGATGAGACTCAGCGGCTGGGATGACAGTCCAGCAGGTCTGCTGCCTTAGCCCAAAGAGGGGCTGCCGCCCTGGTCTGGAAATGGGTGGAGGACAGGCAGAGAAATGCTAGGGAGGGGGCTGTGTCCCCAAGCCCAGCCCACCTGCCCCAGCCTCCCGCCGCCTGAGGGCAGCTGTGTGGCTGCCAGGCAAGGCCTCACCCCAGGGAAGGCGCTCAGGGCCGGGTATGGGACTGCACAGCTGCGTGGCCCAGAGGCTGTCTGCCTGCTATGCTTCGCAGACCTTCTCCGGTCTTCTGTTCCCAGTCCAGAATGTCACTTGACACTGTGACACTTCGTGCCGGTGGCTGGGAGGGGCAGCCTGAGCCCTGCTGGGGGCCAGGTCTAGGTCTTTTCTTCCAGGTCTCAGCCTGGCTATCCTGTTCCTCATGGAACTCATACTGTTTGAGGAGGGCCCACTCACTCCTCCAAGCCTACACGACCTTCAAGGCTGGGGTCTAGCTCTTTGGCCCCCTCCCGGCTCCCCCTTTCTGCAAGTGCCAGCTGGGAAGTGCCCCGTCGCCTCCACCTGGGAGCCAGGCCTGGCAAGTGGGGTTTAACCCCAGGGCCTGAAAGCGTCAAGGGGTGGGCGCAGGCCGCCTGGCTACCTGCGCACTTGCGGAAGCAGCGCCCTGCCGGTGACGGCCCTGGGGAGGGCGGTGCAGGAAGAGCCTCCTCACAAGTCAGGCAGCAGGGGCTCACAGGAGGGCCTGGGCCAGGGAGGGGGCACGGGAGAGCACAGGCCCGGGGTGAGTGGCCCCGGGAGAAGGTGGGACCTGGACCTTCGGAGACCGGGGCTGGTGAGGCTGTCGCTGTGCAGGTGCGGGTGGAGGGGCCGGGGCTGCGAGCCCGAGTCCAGCCTCTGCCCCGGAGCGTGAAGCGATGCGGCAGCGAGTCCAGAAGGTGGCGGAGCGTGGGGAGGGGTGGCGGGCCCCTCGGGCCTGCCGTACCTCACTGGGCTGTGCTAGGGGTGCTTTTCTTGAGGCTGAAGTTGGTCCAGTTCACAGCAACTTTCTGACGAGTCTGCTTTGCAGAATCCAAACAGAACCTGTTGGGTTTGGAAGACCAGAGAGGAGCATGAGCAGAGGTGGCCTCCCCTCCCGGCTGGACCCCTCTTCTAGACCCCTGAAGAAACTGGGTCGATTCTGCACCACCCCTCTGGCTCCCAGATGCTGGGGTCGAGCAGGCACGGGAGCTTTGCTGGCTGGGGGGCTTCCTGGGTAGGCCCATGAGCTGAGGGGAGAGCACACGAAGGCAACAGGGACTGTCTTGGGATACAAGCTCCTGCCTGCTGGCGCCTCGTATGGGACTCTCGGTCTACGCTGGACTGGCTTCCATCCCCTCGAAGGGCATGTTTCCTTCCCCCCTCAAACCTTTGGACAGGCTGTCCCCACTGTCAGGGATGCCCTTTCCCATCTTCCTTGGCCGACTCATTCCTATTCGTCAGGTTTCTGCGTGGTTACCACCTCTCTGGGCAGGCTTCCCTGGCCCGCCCCATCCCCAGCATGGCCTGGAATCCCTCTTCCGGATTCCCCTCTCTGCCCCTCCAGGCTGTGGCCTCTAGCAACATCTTAAGTGGACTGTGCCTTCTTGGGTCCTCTCTCCCCTTCTCAGCTGAGGCACGGGCCGAGGAAGTGCCAGGGAACGAACAACACAACAGAGCTAGAGGGGCCTGGCCGCCTCCTCAGCTGGGTGGGAGAGGACCCTGACTGCTCAAACCTCTGCACTGTTTCCTGCTACTAGGAAGGCCGGAAGGGGCTCGGGTATGGGCAGGCCCAGGAGGGTGGCACTGGCACCTACCTCTTGAAGTACTCCACTTCCCGGTCAGTCTCATCCATCTCCGCCCCATCCACGTCCTTGGGCAGGAACACATCGTCTAGGAAGACACAGCCAGGAGGGCTCAGCGCTCACGGCCAGGCCTCTGGGCCATGCTCTCAGGGCAGTGCTGCCCACACGCGAGGTCTGCCCTCCACCCCGTGGCCTGGCCGGGATGGGGGTCAGCCGCTCGGTTCCAGGTGCACTCACCCAAGGAGGAGGCCGACTTCTCCTGCTTGTTGCGGCTCCGGCGGCTGCGGCCCTTGCCCTGCGGCAAGCTCTGCGGCCTGGCTGGGCCCGGGGGCTGCACGGGCTCCTGCTCCAGAGGCCGTGCCTTGGCCTCGCCTTGCCAGTTTCGCCAGGAGCTGCCCTTCTCCTTCTCGGCTCTGGGGCTGCCAGGCCAGCCTGGTCCTGGCCGGCTCCCCCGGCTCCCCTCTCCGGCCTCAGCACAGTTGCCCGCTTTGGGAGGCTCTGAGGCCTTGCCCGGCTGCTTGAGGCTGGGGCTCTGGCCCTTGGCGCTGGGCGCCTCTAGGCTGGCCAGGGGCCGGGGGACTGGGCTTGCCTCGCTCTTCTTGGCCTGACCGCCCTGTCTCTTGCCCTTCCGCGGCTTCCCACCTGAGGCCACGGGCTCAGGGAGCTCCTGCTTGCAACTGGGGACCTCCTTTGGGCCCAGGTCCTCGGAACTCGGGTGGCCCGGCTTGGGCGTCTTGACCCAGATCACCCGGGACAGGTTGGGCACAGTGTTGAGCCTCCTCACCAGCCCGTTCTCTGGAAGGATACCAGGAGGGGGACCCCGCACCTCTGTCCATGGTGGGTGGGGGCCTCTCATGTCTGCCCACGGCGGGGCTGGCTCGCCTGGAGCTTGTAACGTGTGGTTCTGGGGGGAACCCAGAGTCAAAGGGGACAGGTCAAGGTTGATGTCAGGCCGTTGCTCTGAGGAGCCATGGAGGTTTGAGGGGGGCAGGCCCTGGGGCTCGCTCTCAGCAGCCCCCTCCGGGGAGAAGCCGCTGCCGTCCACGCTGAGCTCACACACGCTGAAGCTGGCACGGATGGAGTCCTTGACCGTGTTCTTGATCTCCTGCAGGCGGCTGCTCAGGAAGCTGTTGACCCGATCCAGCTCCTGGTCGGGCCATTCCAAGAGCCGCTCCCTGGCAGGCCTCAGCTCCCGGCTTCCAGAAACACTGCGATTTGCCTGCTTCAGGGCTTCTGCTGCCAACTGGGCCTTCTCCTTTTCCTGCCAAAACAAGAGGCAGTTTGAGCATGGGCCTGTCAGCTGCCAGGCACGACGTGACACCTGACACAGCAGCCTAGTGCCCGGCTCTGCCCCCAAGCTTCTGGAGGCAGGGCCTTGGGACGTGGGCCCGCTCACCCGCCCTGCAGAGGGAGGGTGAGGTGCATTTAGAAGGCACACGTCCCGGGGTGGGGGGACAGCTGCAACGACGGAGGCTGGAGGCTGGGCCTCTGCAACTTGTTTGGGCAGAGCCCCCGTCGTCCTGAGGCTGAGGGAGGCTGGGATTCCAAGTGGGAGGAACCCAGCCCACCAGAGCTTGCCTCCTGGGGCTGAGTGTGTGAGAGCTCAGGCGATTCACTCACGTGCAAAATGGGGACATTGATTCTATTGTGAGACCCAAGGGGGGAAACGTGTGTGAGGAAGACACAGGCCTCCTCCAGTTCTGCGGGTGGTTGGAGGGCAAGGCTGTGGGATCAGGGGCGCCTTACAAGGAAGATGTGGGGGTCCTGAGATTGCCGCAGCCGACAAGACTGCTCAGGGCGCCTGGGAACACGTGTGCTCCTCCTGCCGCTGTGCGTAGGGCCGACCAGAGAGGGCGGCGCTCCAGCAGGAAGGCCCGTCCTGAACTGTGCCCAGTGGCGCCTGCGGAACGGCCATCCTGGGCCTCACAGCAAGATACAAAAGCAGCCCCTGGGCCCAGGTGAGGACAGGGGGCTCAGAGGTTCCAAGACCCAGATTAGGACAGTTCAAATCAAAGTCCCCCAGCCCACCTCCCACCTCAAGGCACCAGGGGGCCAGTGAGGCTTTAGAGGGAGACAGACATCACAGGCCCACAGGAAGGAAGTGGGGGTGGTGCCCGGGGGCTGGAGGACTTCCAGTGTTTCACAGATTCCCAGTTGATCTGAGAGTGGAGGAGAGGCTGGAAAGGGAGACCAGGGAGAAGGAAAGGAGGCTTGTCAGAGCCTCAGAGGCAACGTCGAGCGGCCCCTGGCCCCAGCAGACATGCATTTAGTCTCAGTCTTTCTTGAGCACGGGTTCCATGACTGACTAGCTGTGGGACCGTGGACAAATCACTTTTTCTCTCTGCACTTTACTTTCCCATCTGTAAATGAGGGAGGACCAAAAGCAGCTACGTCTCACAGGGTTGCTATGAGGAGAGCTGAGAGGGTTCATATCGAGTCTCTTTCCCCAAGCATCACAGCTGGGCCTCGGCACAGCGAGGCTAAGGTGCGGACGCAGCTCAGCCGGGAGCAGCATTTCCAGCTGTGTTTTGCAGCGCTCTGAGGCCGTGGGGGTGCCTGAGGTCCTGGAGGGCCCTTCGCTCTCTCCTCTCCTTCACCAGAACAGCTTTCCTTTGATTTATTAACAGACTGAGGTTTCATTTGCGGGAAGGAGTGCAACTACTAAACAAAAAAGTCTGAACACCACTGATGGGAGAGGGAGCAACGTGGAGCCACATACGATGTGGGACTGAGGGAAGGAGAGAGGACGCATCTGCTGCTCTGTCCCAGGAGTCTGGCACTTTCCGTACGTTGACTCTTATAGAATCCCCACAACAGCCCTCACTGTGCTGTTATCCTTGATTTACAGATGAGGAAACTCAAAGAAAAATAAGGAACTGGCCCAAGGTTATGTGGCTAGTAGGTGACAACATTGGGACAATAAACTAGGTTTGCTCTTCGGAACTCCCTGTGTTTCCCAATTCAGCCTGACAATAACCTGCGGATCACCGACCCTGCGAGGTACTGGGTTAGGTGCTGGGGATTATTCGGCTGTGAATGAGATACGGCTTCTGCACTGCTGACACTAGTCTGCTGGGGGGAGACAGACATGCAGACAGAATGTTTCCTTCAGAGCGACAGTGAGAGTGCTACAAGGGAAGGAAGCCCCGGCTGCTCTGGGAACCCACCGGGGTGCTCCTGACCCAGCCTGGGCCTTCCTGGCACGCCTCCGACCGACCGAGGAATGAAGGGGGAATGGCAGCGTCCTGGAGAAGGGGAGCAGAGCACTTTCTGGACAGGACCAGCAAGTGTCAGGGCGGGGAACGGGAAAGCAAACTGTTGGAAGGTATCGCCAGAGCCTAGATTCTTCTTGTGGGGTTGGGGTGGGCAGAGGGGCCAGAGGGAGAGGACGCTGGAAGCTTTCCTTCTCAGGACTATGTTTGAAACTCTACTGGGAGGCTTAAAGGAGTGGTGGGGAAGGGGGGGATGCTGGGTTGGCTTGAGCAGTTTATGAAGTCGCATGGACAGGACTTCTGGTGACTGGCAGGGAGAGAAAATGACCAAGGAGTCCAGAAAACATCATCAACAACTACTACTGTTGGACAGAGCCGCCTTGGCCGAGAGCCCAGCAAGCCCTGCTGCACGTGACTCCCCTCCATCCTCACGACCCCAAGTCACGATTCTCCCGTTACTCTCATTTGATGAATGAAGGAACTGAGGCTTGGAGGCCGAGCGATTTGCCCAAGGTCATACAGCATGGTGGCGGAGCCAGGTTTCAAACAGGTCTAATCCCAAGGCCTGCTGCGCCCCATCGCGGTGATGCCCTCCTCTCAGGCTGGCTCCGGGGCTCCTGGGTCAGGCACTGGGTGGATGGTGGTGCTGTTAACCAGACACACAACGGAGAAGGAAGAGTCGGCTTCTCTGGAGAAAGACCACCTGCTCGGTTCTGGCCAGGTGGAGTCTGAGGGCCCGGGGGAAGCCCGTGAGGAGGTGTCCGGGAGCAGGAGGAGCAGTTGCTGTGGAGTGGGCAGGGGGCGGGGGAGACCCTACCTAGATGGTCTCTCTTTTCCAGGGAGATGTCCTCAAGTGGAAGGGACAGGCAGAGGGCGGTGCTCAGGACAGAGACAGAAGGGAGGTCAGAGGGAAGGTGAAAAACCTCAAGAACACGGCGTTCCCATGCCCCCTCTTGGCTAACGAAAGAGAAGCCAACGAAGACAAGGTCTGCAAGTTTCAAAGGGTGCTTAGCAGTCAAATAAGGTGGGGACAGGAGAGTGTAATTTGGCTCTGGCAACAAAGATGTTGATGGCGATTCTGTGGAGGGGGTGGGGGAGGGAAACAGTGTGCAGTGGGTTGATAAGAGAAGTGAAGACAGTGAAGGCAGATAATGTTCTTCAAGAAATCTGGCTGTGAAGAGAGGAGGGATTCTAGGGGTGTAAGAGAGAGAGAGGGTGTAGGCTCAAGGAACAGTTGGCGTTCAAAAAAAGGAGAGTACCAGACACATTGAAATGTTGATGGGAAATGGCCTAGAGGAGAGGATGGAGCTGTGCAGAAAGAAGTCCACTGTTGGACTGAGGAGGCAAGAAAGGGTAGGATCCAGAAGCCCGGAGACTGGGCCTCAGGTGGGAAAAGGAGCAACTCCGCATTATTAGAAGGAAGAAAGTGTGCAGGCAGGGTTAGGTCGCAAGAGATGGCCAGTCCACTGGCTTTCTCTCCTTGTTGAAACAGGAAGAAAGGTCGCTTGCTGAGAAGACAGGTGGTTTAGGGGAGGCGTGGAGGTTTGAGAAGAATGGCCACTGGCAAAGGGGCTGTGAGAAAGGAAGTGAGGAAGAGATGGAGGCCTGCCGGGCAGTATGGAGGGCTCTGGCGAGTGGGAGGCCACATGTCTGGGGTGGCACCAAGAGATCATGACTATGTGCTTTCCTTGAGACACAGGAGTTGGAAAAAGGCTGGGGTCTGGCCCAGAGCTGCGTTTTTGCTGAATGGGTATAATGGAAGGACCACAGGGCAAGGAAGTAAGAGTCCTGGGGAGAGACTGAAGAATGAGAAAGACAGGTGCTACGTTTTCAGTGAACGAAGAGGGGTGGCCAAGAGGCGGGAGATGACAGAATCTGTGCTACAGCTTCAATGGGACAGGGGGTAGGACTTGAAGGCAAGAGGGTCATGCAGTGGCATGAAGGAGCAAGAGAGGCCCTGAGCTTTATCCATCTCCTGAGGTGGGAGAGAACGAGCGGCCGCCACTGGATGGCTGCAGGAAGCAGTGTTTTCGGCGGACAGATTTTGGTTAAGTCCAGAGGCTGACGTGTATGGACAGAGTGGCCGAGACCGCTGGTCTTGTCACTGCAGCTGCCCGTTTCCGTGCCCACCCGTGCCCTACGGCTCTAAGTCCGTGGAGGCAGGCCTGGCGTGTTCCATGCTGTAGCTCTGGCCTCAGGAACAGGGCCTGGCAGACGGGAGCTGTGCGACAAGTTTTGGAATGAGTGAACAGAGCGTGATAAAGGCAGACCAGGGAGACATGCAAGGGGAGATGCAAGTCCAGTGGAGGAAATTACCTGAGGGTTTCTGCTGAAACATTTGAACTGGGCTTTGGAGGGACATTTGTCAGGAAGAAAAGAAGGGGAGGGAAGACAACTCGACCAGGCAGGGGAAAGGATGTTTGGGCACACAGGTGCTGAGGATGCTGGAAAGGCATGCGAGGTGCATGCTGGGGCCCTAGCTAGGAACCGCCCCTTGAGGGGCCAGGAAAGGTCACCAAGCACTCCTGAGGGGCAACTCTGGATGGGAGAAGGCAAGTGCTGACCATTCTCTGAAGGCGCTGGCGGGCTCCCTTGGCTCCCTACTGCAGGCTGCAGGGCAAAGGATCCTGATAGTCCTTTGGAATGGAAAAAATCACTTCTGCTTTTCAGAGTACCAGAGGTGTTTGACCACTCAGGAACTGGAAACTACATGGTTCTTCAGCGGCGGGGCTCCCAAGTGTGGCACTGTGCAGACGCAGGTGGGGTGCAGTCAGGCTGAGAGGTAAAGAGGTGGCAGGGGATGTGCCATCAAGCCCTGGGGCGCGTGTGGCAAGAGCTCACGGGCTCGCCCCACGGCCCCTGTGGACTGTTCGTTCCCATGGCTTCAACTACAGCTCTAGGTCGGCAACTCTCAGCCTTGCACCTCCATCTCCACTTGGGTGCCTCACGGGAACCTCTGAGTCCACGGGCCCCAACCGAATTCACGGTTTTCTGCGAGTCCCATCGTCACTCCGTGAACGGCACCACCATCTTCCCCATCACACAAGCAAACCCCTGGAAGACCTTCCTGACTCCCGCCTCTCCCTTTCCGACAGTGCGAGGACCTAGGCTCGTCACTTCTGCCGCCTCTGAAATCCACCTCTTCTGCTCCAGCCCCACAGCCAGGCCTTGATTAAGCATCAACCATCTCTCCCCTCAACCAGCATTTCCTGCCTTGAGTACTGCCCCCTCCAATCTACCCGCCACATTGCCACAGGGCAATATGAGAACACAGGTGTGACCAGATGAATTCCTTAATTCCCTCCAGTGATGTGCGCTCAGCTCACCTCTAGGATGACGTTAGAGCTCTCCAGCGGGGGCCCCCGAGGCCCTCGGTCCCCTGTCCTGCGAGCCCTGCCTCTGCTGTGGAATGTGCCAGACCTGCTGGTGAACTTGTGCTCGCTCCCCATGACCTGGCCTGGAGCCAGCCTCTTTGCAAAGTGATCACTGCTCCTCTGGGCTCCCAGGGGAGGTGGGACTTGCCTCCTCACAGGGCTCATCGCACCCTAAGCGCTTGTCCAGTTTTGTGTCACTCTTCCCACTGGACTGAGCTCCTCCAGGGGGAGAACTGTACTGCATCTCGTTTTGGCTTCCGGTGTTTGTAGGCGTGTTTGCTGAATGAATAAATGACTAATGGGCTGACTGAGTGAAGCAAGTCCTGGCTTTGAGGAATCCAGCAAGCGGCTTCCGAGGCTAGGACAGGTGTTTCCTCCAGCCACGGACCACCAGGCTCCCTGGCCCTGATGCCTCCCAAATTCCTTCAGAGGCTCCCAGAGCCCTGAGCCAGGCCAAGCCCTGGGGGTCAGGACGCGGGCTTCCTCGGGGAGGAGAGGTTAGAGCTGGGCTCCCCCCCCACACCCACCTTCTTTTTCAGCTTGTGCCGGGCCCGCTTGGCGGCCCTGGCGCTGTTGGGGCCTTTGGGCTCCGTGCTGTTGATGAATTCGAGCAGCGCATCCACATCTCGGTGGTCCACGGCGGGCTCCCCAGGGATCCCGCCCAGGGCGCCCCCCTTCACGGGCAGCTCCTCTTTCCGCCTGGTCAGCCTCGAGCGGAGCTTCTCCCGGATCTCGGTATAATTCCGACTCGTCGGGGCAGCAGGTGGCTGGGGGAGGGGAGGTGCTGACATTACACCCTGGGCCCGGGAGGCCCGCAGCACTCCCACCCGCTGGCACCAAGCGTGGTGAGAAGCCAGACAAAACTGCCCTCTCTACTGCCAGCCGCCAGGGGCCACGGGTCTTCCCCCTCAGCCGGGCTGTGCGCCGAGGCAGCGGAGGGCGGAGGGGTGGAGGGACGTGGCAGAGCTGCGAGAACCGGCTCGGGAGCCAGGAAGCCAGGTTTGAGCCTGGGCTTCGTCACTCGGAAGCTGTATGACCTTGGGCGACTCACTTAGTCTCTGTGAGCCTCGATTTGTCACCTCTGAAAGGAGGATAATGATCCCTAGCTCAAAGGGGCCTGGCAGTTTGGCGACTGTCGTTTCTTCTACCCTCAGCTTAGACAGCTGAGGCCCTCTCCTCTTCACCTTCTGAGATTCCTGAACTGCCTTCTCGCCCTGTCCAGACAGCACGGGCCTGATCTGAGCCTCCTTCCGGGTGCGCATGTGCTCACGGCCCTCCCCTCGGCCGGCTGTCACGCCTGGGGCCCGAGAGCATTCGGTTTTCACTCTGCCTCCATCACTCACAAGCGTTCACTTCTCTGGGCTTACACCCGTGTACAGACTCATCAGAATCATAGCTTTCTCTCTGCCATTTCCTTTCCTTTTGCCTAAGGAAAAAAGTCATTCTGAAAAGAAACCGTGGAAAGAGCGAAAGTAGCAAGAGTAAAAAATAAAAATAAAAAAATCCCTACCTCACACACTTGTTGTGGGGCGCAAATGACAGGACACAGGTGAAGGGGCTAACACGATGCCAGCACAGTTACTGTTAGCGACAGTTGTCACCGAGAGGAAAAGGGGTCTCTGGGGGAGAGCCAGGTGCTCCTTCTGCGTGTCTTGGCCAGCCCCCGGCCCTCTCTGGCCCGGGCAGGCTCACTCACCGCATTGTGGCCGAAGAACTCACAGTAGCAGCAGTCACAGAACTTGCCATCCTTCTGGTGGGTGGAGGACGAGGTGCAGGAGCTTCGCTCAGAGCTGCTATCCTCTTCCTCGCCCAGCCCCTCGTCGGCCTCGCAGGGCTGGGGCAGCTGGCACGCCAGGCCACTGTGCGGAAACTTGTGCCCCTTGCACCCGGGGTCCCTGCTGGCGGCGGGGAGAGACAGGCCCGAGAGTGAGAGAGTGCAAGGTGAGAGCAGCGGCAGCGGGCGCTCTGGAGGGCAGCTCGGCCCCGTTCGCTTCCCCTGCCTCTTCCACAAAGGTCTGAGGTGGCTGGACCATGTCACCACTGCCCATAGAGGGTCCAGCACAAACGCTGCCTCTCCTGCCTCCACCCTTCTCAGGAACCTCTCGGCACCATGGACATTCCTCTCTCTGCTACCATTTAGCAGGCTTTGTTGTAACGGTCTGTTTGGCCACTGGTCTCGCAAACCAGAGGGCACTCCCCAAGGGCAGGGAGTAGGTCCCTCTTATTTTGGGTCCCAGTGTAGTGTCTTACACCCAGCAGGTGTTCGAGAAGTGTCTGAACAGACTCATGGGGTGCGGGCTCATTCTCTGGGGTCCTTGTGACCCTGGCCTGGAGTTCGGCACCAGTGGGCTGAGCTGCCTTAACCATAGGGCAGCACGCTGAGGATGAGCAAAGGTGTCTCCTGGGCCCCAGGTTTTAAGAGCTACTGTTTGTACCAGAAGCTGAAGCCAGCAAATGATTTCTATCCTGTCCCCCACCTCCTGCAAAATAGGTAATATGTTGGCCCCACTGTGCAGAGGGGGAAACCGAGGCTCAGGGTCCTTGACTGCTCTCCCCAAGGAGGATCCTGCAAAGGTCATGTTCCCTCCACTGCATCATTCTGCCTCTGGATTTTGGGACGCAGCAAACAAGACCTGGGCCTGAAAGCCCCAGAGCTTGGAGAGCAGGAGAGCCTGAGGCCTAGCTGGGCCGCTGGCCATTCCAGCGCCCCAGGGGCGGTGCCGATGCCAAGGCTCGGGAAGGCGGCAGGGGAGCCTAGAACCAGGATGGAGCTCAAGGAGCATGGGGGCTGCTCAGCCCCCTGTGCAGGTGATGTCACCCTCTCCACAGCCAACAAGAACACGAAGCACACAGCAAGCGTTCAAGAGGATCACTGTCAGGGGTGCGTGGATGTTTAATCCAACATCTACTACTATCATCTAGTACATTAACAAAATTGTTTTTAGAAAAACCAAAACAATAGCCAGTGCTCCCGAGGATATGGGGAAACCAGCATATTGGTGTCTTATTATTGGCAGGTGCATCAATTTGGAAAGCACTTTGGAAAGTGATTTTTAATGTGTATAAAGAACCCCACCACCACTCCCACCCCCGCAAAAAAAGACACCTTTTAACTGAGAACTTATTTTCATTCTGAGGAATCTATTCCAAGGAGGAAAGTCCAAAAGAAGGAAAAAGCTTTAGGCACAGAAATTTGAGAGACATTACTGATAACGTTAAAATGACCTAACAGTCAAGTGAACTGTGGTCTGCAGCCTCCAGCCTCCAGAAGCAAGGGCTAAGACCAAGCAGCAAGACCACACAGCAACGTGACAGTGCGGGTGACGCCACGCTAGGTGAGCAGTGGGGAGGGCACAGCCACCCAGACACCATCAGCGCCGGGGGACACACCAGGGGAAACTGGCTAAGAGTGGCTGCATTAGGGTAGGAGAATTTTAGAGTAGGAAAATACAAATGCCTAATCAACAAAGAACTGATTTATAATGCCCAAAAAAGTACATCTATCTTTTCCAGAGAGTTCTTTCAAATATATTAATATAATTTTTCCTAGTACTTACAGCTACTTTTAGGAATCCACCTGAAGGACATAAATCCTGATTCAAATAAAAATTCAGGTGTAAGGATGCTTTTTACCGCCTTTTAATGGTTAAAGAAAAAAATAAAAAACCCGAAATTCCCCAACTGTCCAGGAGTAGGAATGATAAAAGAAATCATGCCAGAGCTATACAATAAAACACTATGGGGAACAGATGTGGCTCAAGCAGTTGAGTGTCTGCCTCCCACACGGGAGGCCTTGGGTTCAGTTCCTGGTGCCTTCTGGAAAAAACAAAAACAAACAACAAGGGGAAGCAGCTGTGGCTCAATCAGTTGGGTGCCCGTCTACCATACAGGAGGCCCTAGGTTCGCATCCCGGGGACTCCTTGTGAAGGCAGGCTCGCCCGCGTGCTGTGGAGAGCTGCCGGCCCGCGGGCACTGCAGAAAGCCGACTCAGCAAGGTGATACGACAAAAAGGGAGACAAGCAAAAACGTAGAAGAGCACAGCGAATGGACACACAGAGCGGACAGCAAGAGGAGGGATAAAAAAAATAAAAAAATACTGTCACAGAAGAACGAACAGCGAATGGACATAGAGAGCAGACAGCATGCAAGAAGTTGCAAGGCGGGGGATAATAAAAAACAAACAAATAACAAGCAAAACAGATGAAAAAAAACAACTCAGGGAAGAGACATGGCTCAGTGGTTGAGTGCTGGCTTCCCACATACAAGGTCCTGGTCCCTGGTACCACAAACAAAGAAACAAAAAAACCCAGTATGTGGCCAGAGAAAAGGCTTTTGAAGAACTTTAACTGGGGAAGTGCTCATGACAGAATGCTAAAAGGAAAACAACTCAGAAATGCATTTAGGCTATGGACCTAATTATGTTATTTATATGCAGAAACATAACGAAGAAAATATACCAGTGTTAGAAGTTTATCGTTAGGTTGTGAGAATGGTTTTTCTTCCTTATCCATTTCTGAATGGTGTCAGTTTTTAAAAATAATAAACACGTTCTTTCTCTTAGAGTTGGAAAAACAAAGAAAAAAGCCTGAACAGAGTCCGCCCTCTCACGTCCACCCCAAAGGCACCCTTTGCGAAGTCCTCGAGAGCACTGGGTCCCAGCCAGCCGGGCGCACCCCTGCCAGCCGCTTGCTTACCTGTGATTGCCGGGGAGCTGCTGAGCGCTCGGGGGGAGGAGAGGCCCGCTGCAGTGCCCACTACAGGGGTGGCTGCACCCCGAGAACGGTGGCGGCATCTTCAGGAGCGGCATGCTGGTGGAGGGCAGGTGGGGGTTCTGGCAAGCCCCTGGGGTGTGGGGGGCGGCAGCGGCGGCAACGGGGCACTCCGAGGCCTGGGCAGGGAAAGGCGCTGCTGGTGTGGTGGGCAGCAGGTGTGGGTGGGGCGGTGAGCCAAAGGATCCGGGGTGAGGGGGGATCAGCGATGCTGGCGGGGGGTGGGGGCCAGTGGGGCTGTTCGGGGGCGCAGTGAGGTCTGAGTGCCGGTGGTGCTCTGAGATGGGGAAAGCCTCACCTGTGGGCGGATGGGGGAGAATGGCGTCAGCATGGGAGCCCAGGCCCTGGGAAGGGGAGCCGGAAGGCTCACCGCCACAGCATCCAGCTTCCTCGGACTAGGGAAGCAGCGTTCTGGGCCCAGCCTCTGAGCACAGTGGACCCATGGGCTTGGGGGAAGGTCCGGCAGTGCCTTGGGCTGGAGGGCGTCTCTCTCAGCAGCTAGGCCTGAGGGAGAAGGCCCCAGCCCTCTGGGGGGCATGAACAGGGAACACAGGTTCCGTCTGGGGGGTCTTCAGCCCCTGCTTATTCAGCGCCTTCCTCGGGCCCAGGGCAGGGGCTGCGGGGCCAGTGGAGCGGCAGGCGGAAGCGTTGCTTCTGGGCCATGTGGGCCGAAGCAGCCAGGGTTTGGGGATTCCTGGGTGGCCTCAGACTTCAAAGAAGTACGAAGAGGCTTTGAGGGCTCTCTCTGGCTTATGCACCAAAGGGAACTGGGATTATGTACTGCTCTACTCTCACAAGTTCTGGGGGCAGCGCCACTTTTGTAAACTCAGCCACTCCATTTAGAAGTGAGACAGTAAGTCACGTTCACATAGTAAGTCAACAAGCCGAAAGACTTTCCCTGGGTCTCTAAGGTTATCTCAAAGAGTCCAGAGAGGGCTTCTAGGGCTGCTCCATTGCCTAAAAACCACAGCGGCTCGTGCTGCCTGCCAGCCAGTCTCTTATGCATATGCAGGGGGAGAAATGAGGCCTGGGGAGACAGAACACCCAGGTTCTCGGTGGTGCTGCAAAGCCAGGGGCTGGGGAGCTCAGGCCTAATTCCCAGGGACCCTCCCAGACTCCACTTTCTACTCTAACAGTGCTCGCCAGGTCCCCTCCTGGGTCCAATGGGAACAGTTATCAGCCTTGAGGGGCAAATTTTTCTCTATGAGCAGTATTTTTCACACTTCAAAATCTCAAAGAAGGGAGCTCCACAGGGATAGCCAAGGTCTAGGGCCTCCCTGCTTCAATTCAGGACAGCTCCACGTTTTCATGTTTCAGTAAATGATCTTCTAATTGGTTTGAACAAAGTGGTTTGGGAAACCCAGTTCTCTACGTTTATGGTTTCCCCTGACCCATCTTCTAGCAACCAAAACCTCTTTTCCATGAATGCCCTGCAGTGAAGCCAAAGGGTCTGGCTCTCTCCCAAGCTTGGAAACTCACCGGGTATGGCAGGAGGGCTCCCGAGCGAGTTGTCTGGCACGGCCCCGCTGGAGTGCGGTGAGTTCCAGAGGCCTGAGAGCTTATGTGCCGACAGAAACGAGCTGGGATCCCAGTCCCCTGAGTTCCCATGGCAGGAGAAAGACGAGGACGAGGACGAGGATGAGGAGGATGAAGACGAGTGAGAGTCACCCCCACAAGACTGTGATTTGCAGGATGTGTGTGACAAGGAGATCTGGAGAAGAGGGAGGAAACGGGTCAGGGTACAGCAGGAAGCATCGGCGCCGGCCCTCTGCTGCCTGAGTCTACTGAGGAGACCCTCCTCCCCCGGACCCCAGTGCTGTGGCCAGAGCTCAGGGATAATCCCAATGGCGAGTGCTAAGTGTGGCCAGGCCTTTGATGGGAGGGGGTGTGCTGCTCCCAGTTTAGTGGATGGAGTGGACACCGGTGAGAGAGAGTTGGCAGGGACACAGACGGCCTGTGAACTGGGTCTCTGAGGAGCAGTGAGAGCAGGCCAAGGACTGGGGAAGGAGGCCGTTAAGTCAGGAGTTCTGAAGCTGAACAGATCCTGGGTCAAGGAAGGGGTCTGAACGGAGTGAGGGCGAGGGAAGTCTGGCCACTGCGGGTCGTGAGATGGCAGCCTTAGACGGCTCTTAGGGATCTCGGAGGCCTTCTAACTAAGAAAATGTTTTGGACGCTCAAACCATCCCTTGCCTTCCGTGTCAGACTGGTTGGCTTTCTAGCGGCCAAGGAGCTGAAGGCGGCACAGTGACGCAGGAGAGCGGCAAGACCAGAGCGCCGCGGCCACCTACAGGCGGGCCCTCGCGCTGCGCACAGGTGCTCAGGAGGGGCCAGTGGGCAGCCCGAAGCCTCCCTCTTCTCCCCTGGACTCGAACCCCAGCTGCCGACGCTGTGTCAAGACAACCCAGCAGCCTCTTGGCGCCTGGTGCTTTGGGACTGCCCAAGCAGGGCTTCCCGAGAGGAGAGGGAAGGAGGAAAGTCAGTCGACTTCCCGGGGGAGGCAGCCCTCCTGCACTCAGGGACCCTTGGCGGCGGTTACCTACCGCCACTGCATGCTCTCGACCTGTCTGCCTTTCGTCTTCCTCCATGCTCTTTCGGCAACTCTGGCAGACCCACAGGGGCATCTCGCCTAGGAGGTTCTTGACGAGCTTTGGCATGAAGTCAGGGGGCAGCTTCTCACCCTGCAACACCAGTCCATTTTGAGAGGGGCCTTCTTCCCAGCCTTTGCGTTCCCGGTGACAGAGGAGGCAGCAAGTCTGCACAGCCTGGCTGGAGGTGGGGGGCACCTGCCCAACAGACAGAAATAGGGATTCCCGGGAGGAGAAGGCTCGACTTAGACATATGATGAACAGCAGTAATCATTGTGCTTACGGGGGGTCAGGCACTGGGCGTTTATTTACATCATGTTAGTCCTTCCTAATAGCTCGGCAAACTAGGTCTGGTCTTTTAGCTGGAGGAAGATTTCAAGAAGTTAAAGAAGTTGCCCAAGGTTAGAGAGCTAGTGACTGGTTGAGCTAGGATTTGAACCCCAGTCGGTCTGACTCCAAAGCTCAGATGCCTGAATGCTCTGACGCCCCCACATGCTGAAGGTCAGATGGGAGCTGCCTTTCCCTCCCTGGCAGGCCTGGGAGGGGCCGCGATTTTCCAGTCTGCCTGTGCCGTCTACAGATCCCTCCTTGCCCGGAAGGCCAGGATGTTTTCGGTCAGTGGGCGTGTGGGAGAAAGTGTGGGTTTCCTGAAGAGCTGCTTGATTCCGCTGGGGTCCGACGGCCTTTGCCGGGAGGGGGTTTGTCTGGCTAGCCCAAAGCACCAACGCTACTGAAAACTGAGTTTTGGCGGGCTGGGGAGACACATCCTGGTGCTTTTGAGGAGTTGTGAGGTCCAGGGACAAGAACCTGGGCGTTGGGGTCAGACAGACATGCCTTCTGATCCCCGCTCAACCTCAGGTCAGCGGGGTGTCCCTGAGCACGTTGTTTAACTTCTCTGAGCCCCAATTTCCTATCTCCTCCCAGAGCTGCTGTTGAGGATCAGTGCATAAGCGGGGCAAGTGCCTCTCCCTGTGCCCGCCACAGCAGAGCAATTAACATTTGGGCTTTTTTTTCCCCTTGTAGGACAAAGCTAAGTCTGTCGGTGTTCTTCCACACTGAGGGAGACTGCACTGCACAGCCCCAACTAATGTCTTTTCTATACCTGGCAACACTGTACTCCCCTCCCACTCTGACATTGACACTGGGCTTGACTGTGTCACTTTCTCTGGCCAAAAGGATGTTAGCAAACGTGCTGCAAACCAAAGCCTGGAAAGTATATACACCTTCCTCCCTGCTTTCCTGCGTGGCTGGGCCTGCCTGCGCTTGCGCTTCTGCCACACCGTGAGAGCAAGACCAGGCTAGCGGCCAGAGGGGGGTGAGAGACCAGGGGAGAAAAAGGAGTCTTCCCAGCTGAGAGCAGCCACGCTGGCCGAGGCAGAACCACCCAGCCAACCTGCAGCCCGTTAGAATCCTAAACGGTATTTTGTTGCAAAGCAGGACCTGCGTAACAAAGGGCTAGACCTTTCAGACACACCCACCACTACAAGTAATGTGTGTTTTCAGAGACCTGAGCAAAGCAAGAATAAGGGTATCGCCCTCCTACCAATGAAATACATGCTATCTTCCGTCTCAAATAAAATTCACCTTCTCACAATGAGTGAGCATCAGGGTATCTTTAAGTACACTGGCCAGGGTCCCTGATTTCTTTCTTTTTAATAAATGTTAGCTGTGCTTTTTACTATTTATGCATGTGATTGTTGTCTCTCACCAGATTTTTTTTTTAGAGAGGTACCAGGGATTGAACCAAACATGGGAAGCAGGCACTCAAACCACTGAGCTACACTAGCTCCCCTCTCTGATTTCTTGAAAAAGCAATGAACCAAACAATGGTACCAAGGGCATAATGAAACAATGTGGAAGTAAAAGGAACCTGGAAAGGAGGACTAGAGAGAGAGAAACTTTACTTGTAGGAGTCATCGAAGATACTGCCCAAGCAGTCTCTGCCAAGGAAACTTTTCAGAGCAACGGCCCGAGGAGGCAGGCATCTAGCACCCATCAGTGGTGAGAACCCACAAAGCGGGTGGGAGGGTGACAGGGGAGGATGGTGTTCAGAAAGGGGAAAGTAAAGAGGGGCTTTTTGAGAAAGAAACTTTTTCTCTGGCTACCCCACAGAAACTGGGTGGGGGAGGTGAGACCAGCGCCCAATTCCCTCTCCCTGTAGCTGACAGTGACTTGAAGGCAAACACCAGGTCATGCGCTCTTACTAGAGTTTCCTTTCATTTGGGTGTGAGGTTCAAAGTCATCACATGAGATGAAAACCTTGTAGAAGTAAAACTAGTCTTGAAAATCTTTATGTGGCCTACAGAGTACGATACAGATGGTTTTGTAGAGGGACTATCAAGATTTCAAACGTGTACTACATACAGCCATGTACGGCATGTTTCTTTCTGTTTACTTTAAAAGTGGACCTAGAGTTCTTATCAGTTAAAGGTGTGGCCAGGCGACCGTCCTCTGTGCCAAAGCGCTGGTGAGCGCTGGTGGGCGGCACTGGGTGCAGTGGAAAGTGCTGGCTCTGGCCTGGGTCTCCATCATTTACCAGCTGCAGGATGCCGGGCAAGTTTGACTTAACCTGTCTTCTCATCTGTGGAGTGAAGTCCTAACCAATGGGCTTGGCTGTGAGAATTAACTGTGCTAAAGTATCTAGGTCCATGCCAGGCACAAAAAAGGTGGTTCCATGAATGGTACTGATGCGTGCAATGAAGACCGACAGGACTAGAGGTGAAAATATGGAAGACAGTGATGGGGTTTCTCACCTGCTATGACCCTAAGGCGCCCTGTAAGACACCTTAATCTCTGCCCACGAGCCCATGGAGTCCTTCTTCTGACTCTGTACTCTCCTACCTCAGGCCTTTGCTAGAGATAAGCCTCTGCTTAAACCCCCCTCCCTCCCACATTTATCAGCAGGTAGCTGGGCAGGGCTTAAAGGCCCAGCTTAGAGCCAGCCTCCACCAAGCTTTCCCAGAGAGCCCCTCTTGGAATTCCTCTTTCCCCACCTCTCTCATGTCCCCACAGCACCTTGTGCTTTGGTGATGGCATTCCTGCCTTGATCTTAAGTTAATGACCTGCGTTTTCCATCTCTTCCACTACGCAGTGCTACGAGGCACAGGTCTGGTTCTTGTCTGGACGCCGCCCAGTGCAGCAGACGGCTGGACACGGGGCAGCCTCAGATTTGTTAGGTGTTGCCCGGGTGAGTCATTGCCTCAAATTCTTGCTTTCCTCAGGGAAAGGCCATCTCCCCACATTGGACTTCCACTTCAATGGCTCCCATCTCAAGGGTGAAAGAGTGGAATGGAAGATGCATTCTTCAGAGAGCACAAGGAGATGCCCTTAGTTGATGGAAATGATGTGACTTTCCCTGGAGGCAAACTGGTACACAGAATAAATGAGCTTAGCCATCAGTGCAAACATCTCCCAGATAAAGGAAGAGACACTGGGCCAGGGAAGCTAATTACGCCTTAACTGAAGCAGGGATGAGACCGTCTCCATTGCATAAGGCTGCCCAGAGGAGTCAGTGACATTACAGATGCAAAGCACTTAGTTCAAGGGACCAGGCAGCATTTATAGCAAGCTATTACGTGGACCCCTTGGCTGTTTTGTACTTAATAAGACGTCTACGCTGGAGACTGGCTTACCCACTGTCTGCTCTACGCGGGACATACATGAGTCCTTCTCTCTGGGTGACGGGTCCAAAGCTGATGTCTTAGTGGGCTGCAATGCCCTTTGGGCCTGGGGACTTTTCCCTTGGATGTAATTTCTGCTTTAATTGCCTGAGAGTAATGAGAGTCCCCAGCTCTGGAGATGTTATGTTCAGTTCACAATACTAATGTCCTTGAAATTTTGGCTTGGGCAGAGAAAAGCTCTCGGCTCTGAATTACCTTTGAGTGCAATCTCCTGTCATTTTCCAAATTCTTGAAAACCATGGCCCTTTATACTCCAAAGAGTCAATCAACCCAGGCTTCCAACTAGCTGGTCTCAAGTTGTATTCCTAACACCTGGCCCAGTATTTCCATACAAAATAACATGATCAACAAATGTTTATTGAGTGAATGAAGCAGTCAATTATTTTCCTTTGTCACAAAGGCTGATGGAACTGTTTCTTAAATTGTTCCTTCTCAGTTTAAATTTCGGGGCCTCTTGGGATACAGGTCATGCCTTAGGCAGAAGATGGGGGAAAGGGAAGGCTAGGTTCCAAGGATTTTCTTGAGTTTGGAACTGCTCAAAAAAAGGTTCCACGATAATTCTGGCTTGGTCTCCCAGGATACTCTCTGGAGCAAAACCAGAATCTCTGGATTTGGGAGGGGATTTGTGTTCTATCACCTGCATACCCAGAGCAAGGAGCCAGAGGTCCAAGACTGTGGCCATTTTGGGACCCAGGGTGCTGGCATCTGCAGCCATTATAGCCAAAATCTCTTCTCCCTTACCTGACCTGGCTCAAGACTTTAAGGCCCAGGCCTGATAAGCATTAAGTTGGAGCTTTCTAGTTTTCCCTAGCTAAAAAGAAAAAAAAAAAAAAAATCAAAGGAAGAGCAAGTTGACCATGTAATCACTTTATCTGCTTCATTACTTAAGTATGGCCTGGCTTCTGGTTGGAAAAAAGCAGAGAAATTCTTTGGAGCCAGCGTATCTCGGCATACTCCCGAAACACTATTGCTCTATTTTATTTTGATGCCTGTCTCCCCTGCTAGTTTCCTTAAGGGCTTATTCATCCGTTTTCTTCAGCACACTGGACTCCTGCTAGCTTAAGTGATACACTGATGCTTTGTAAGTGCTTACTGACAGGCTATGCCTGTGAAGACATGAATGCAAGAACACAGCACTTATGGGTTGTGTAGTCTCCCATAAGCAAGGAACAGACTGAGAAGAAGCTGACCTCGGAACAATCTGTTCTCATTTAAATAACAGGAGAAGGAACATTGAAGTAAAACCAGTGGAGAGGACTAAGTGGTAAGATGCAATGTAGAACGGGGGAAAATGGGCTGATTTGGGTTTAAATCTGGACTCGCTGACCAGGGTTGGTGTGAACAGTTGTGCAGTTTGCACACAGCACAAAGATGCCTGGCCAAGGCATTGGGCGGGGATGAAATCCCAGACCATGCTCTGCTCACTAAGCCCGTAAGTCTTGGTATCAGGATGCACTACCAGGAGCAAGGGCTGCTGCCTGTTTATTTTGAACAAAGACAGCTTGCCTACAAGCCAGGTTCGTGTGGGCCCAAAGAGGAGGTCTTTTTTTTTCTCCTTTTAACTCAATCGCACAGAAGTGCTGTTGGAAACTTAGTCACAGTGTGGTACTGGAGAGAGTTTTAAATGGTGAGAGTAATAACACTTCTCAGGCAGGACTGTTACCAAGAGCATAGATAAATAAGTGATAGAAAACAGCAGGTCTCAAAGTACTCTCCCGTGGTCAAAACTATTTTTATAATAATAATTTTTTAAAAAAACTTTTCTCCCTGTGTTAACATTTACATTAATAATTTAAAAAAGGTGGGTAAAATTCTGGTGACAGCACAGATCAAGGCAGTGGCAGCAAACAACTGGCGTCTCCTTCTTCACTGCAGTAATTTCACTTTACGTCACTCAGGGTTGGTAGGTAAGTAGGTAGGACAGACCAGTTTCACTTATGAATGTCCTTGATGGAGTGGAACTTATTTATTTTATTAAACTTTGACCCCAGAGTATACTTTTCATGTGCTGTATGTGACAAAAATGGGAAGTGTGCATGAAGCACTTATGTTGCATACTGGAAGAAGAGGGCTGTCTGGCAGAAAAGCACGTGGGTGTTTGCGTTGTGAGCTGCCTTAGCCACTTTTTTTTTTTTTTAATGGAACACCAATAACTATGGTTATTCAGACTTAGGTAACTGGTGGACATTTTCTCAATAATGAATGAAATGAGCCTGTCACTTCAGGGAAAACAACTGACAGTATTTGTGGTCAATGATGGAATTCAAGTTTTCAAATGAAAATTCAGAATTCTGGAAAACTTGTAATAACCAGCATGAGCTTGACAGCTTCCCAATATTTAAAGACTTTTCTGATGAAACTGATGGTGATATTAACAGATGTTATCTTTTGGTGTTGTAAAATAAAGTGGGACAACATTTGGCAGATCTGCCATAACTCAGCAGATAGTTTCCAAATGACCAAAGCATGATGCTACAAAATCACGCACGGGTAAAAAAGCCGTCAAAACTATGAGACAGACCAATGGATTTTAATGGAAAAGAGCACAAAAAGTTCACTGATATGGTTTCAGATTCCATATTGCAAAAAAAAGATATGTACACTCATCTGGAAAGGCTATCAAAATATTCTTCCCTTTTCCAACTATAATCGATGTGAGGCTGGATTCTTTCCTGACATTTCAGCCCCAAACTATATTGAATGTAGAAGCATATATGAGAATCCAGCTTTATTCTATAAAGCCAGACATACAGAAATTTGCAAAAATGAAAACAAGACCATTCTTCTTAATCTTTTTTTATTTTGGAAAATAGTTATTTTTGCATTTATATTAGCATGTGATAGGCTAAATACTATTATTCTTAAATGAATTAGTAACTAAGTATTCAAAAAATTTGTTTTAATACCTAATTTGGTAAATATCAATAGAAAAAACCCTAACCAAAACAAAACCCTTAAACATAAACAAAAACTCTTTGGGGTTCTCAAGAATTTGTAGGAATGTAAAAGGGTCCCGAGACTGAACACTTTGAGAAACACTGACGTAAATAATGCATCTAATGGTGTCTGCCACACAGTGGGTGCTCAGTAACCGACAGCAATTATTAATAGTTACACACTTCACGGCATAACTGGATAGCTCTCTGGGGGTAGGACTCAATTTTTCAGCTCTGCCTTTCTGTCAACAATTTGGGAATTGCCAGGGAATAGCCGGGGTCACCAGACGGGAAGCTGTCAAGGACTGCCCTAAAGCTGGGTCTACTTTCCAGCACCAAGCCTCTTCTCAGAGGCCCATAGATTTCTTTTAATCCCAAGAGTGTGCATATGTTTGTACAGGATTTTCCCAAGACACATGCTCAATCTAACCAGCTGCAACAGGTTCTGCATTCTATTCTGAAATGGCCCCTTAGAGCAGTCAACTCCCAAGCCACCAGATTCCAAAAGCCTCCCTGGCAGGCTGTGGACAACAAGAATTGCTAAAGTTTCTTCCATGAGCAGGGAAAGCAATGAAACCCCGTCTAGGAAAACTCATCACCCTGCGGTCATCGTCATTCATTCTTTCCTTCCCCCATTCATTCCCTATCGTGATAAACATCCTTGGAGCCCTGGCCTGCTGCCGACCACTGCAGTAGGTGCTAGGACAGCGGACACCCACAGCTTCTGCCTGAGGAGCACCTTCGGAAGCCAGGCTAATTCATGCATGGGGCTATCAATGCTCCCAAACTCCCAGGCTGCCTCATACTCATTTTGGAAAATCAAGCAGGTAATAAATCAGAACCAATCCCATCAGTTTCTGACACAGCTTCTCCTATACTTTAGCTAATTTGTGAAGTGCCTTCCTTCAGCCCCCTCTTCCTACCTTGGTCCCTATTCAGTCCTGTCTTCTTTACGATTAAAAGAGGCACAAGTGTCCTCCCACCACTGAGACACAAGGGCCAGGCCCCCTGGCTGAGCAGTGCTAATGATGGGTCTCTAACTCCAGCTGGCCGCCCCACTCTCCACTTCCACCTTAGGTTCCTCAGACGCACCTGGCCCTTTCAATCATCAGCACCTCAGCTCTGCTCCTTGGCTAAGCCCTATTCACCCCTGAAGACCCTGGTCAAAGAGCAGTGACACTTCTGCTGGACCAGGCTTGGTAGGAATGAACTGTTTTTTCAGTCTCGCACCTATCACACTGGGCTACGGATGGATTCTGCCTGCCACCGCCCCCCCAACCTCTGGTAGAATGTGAGCTCTGGTAGAATGGGGGCAGGGGGCAGCTCTTCAGCCATTTATGAGTCGAGTTGGAGGAACCTAGGCTTGGCTTGGGCTCGGCCCCCAGCAGGCATTCAGTGACAGCTGAATGAGTGGGTAAAGCTCAGTTCCCTCAGGTCTCAGCTGCTGTATACAAAGAAGAGAATTTTAAACACAGCCAAACCAGTCCCCTTCCGGAATGACACACTAAAAGCAAGGCTGTGTTGCTCAGAGCCACTGATGAGAGCGCACTAGTGCTAAAGATTTCAGACCATTCTAAGGCTGGTGATCAGAGTCTGCATTTTATTCTCAGGAAGCTGGCACGACCCCACCTCAGTACCCTGGAGCCTTTACCCAAAGTTTCACTCCTGGGGTCAGCTCAGGTCCCTCTAGGAGGCACGACGGCATCTCACACCATAAAGCCACTGTGTGAAGAATCCTCTGAATCTCCAGTGCAGACTCTTGGGGTGCACAAGGACAGGGCAGTGGGTCTCTTTGATCCTAGTGTTTCGTGCCCCACCACCCCCAGGCTAACTCATCTGTTGAACCTGCTTCCTGGGTACAACCAGTCACAGGAAGGTCTAAGCTGCTGTTTATTTACCTGGAGCCTTAGACAAAACTCCCACCCAGGTACTCTAACCCCAGCACAGGCTTCTCATGGATGAAAGAATATGAACTTTGGAGACAGTTGTGGGTTCAAATCCCAGTTCTGCCATTTTCAATACAATCTTGGAGTATTACTTTCTCTGAGCCTCAATTTCCTCATTTATGGAATGGGAATAAAACTATACTTCACCGAGTTGTGAGGACAGAAGGAAATAAATTATGTAAAGTACCTGGCCTGGGCCTGGCACACAGAAGGTGCTCAATACCCGTTAGTTTCTTTCCTCTTCTGCCCTGGAAGAAACGACAGGGAAACTTACTAAGTGAGACTTGCCCAATCCAAAGTTATTACTAGAAGCACAGGACAGAGGACTAGATAGGTGACCTTTAAGGCCTCTTTGAACCCCCGAGTCCATGTTTTCTGGCCAGAACTTCTTAAATAAGAACCTTCATTGCAGCCCCTTAGGTCCCTTCTTTCTGCCTCAGCTTCCCTCTATCACTTTTCAAAGCACATCAACGGATCTCTTCATTTCAGACTGGAGGGGAAATCACCAGGGGAGCTGGTACGCTAACAGACTTGGGTGGGAACAAGACAAGCTGGCCTACAGGGCCACAGCACCTTTATCCACAGCCTGCAAAACACAGAGATTTTTGGCTAGGAGCTGCCCAGAGTATGTAGGATGAGGGTGGGAGCACGGGCTCGGAGGTGCAGGGGGCAAAGGCATGGAGTTGCTGAGATCTGAAGGGTGCAGACCTGGGGTCTTTCTCAGGACATAAGGGTGCCTCTCTTCAGTCCTTTTTTTTTTTTTAACTAGCACTGCTGTAGGTTTACAGAAAAATCACACAGAAAAAAGGAGAGTCAGTCTTCTTTCTGCTTCTGCCTATCTTGCCGAGAAGGCTTAATATTCCTTTCCCCAAAGGCGAGAAGGAGTCACACCTTCACTCATGCTGTTTCCTCCTCTTCCTTCTCTTTCACCAGGTGCACTCAACCACTGAGCTACACCCGCTCTGCTCTTCTCTTCTTTTGAGCCTCAGTTTAACCGTCACGTCCTTCCCAAGTCCATAGGTAGAATGAACTTCACTTTGCTCTGGGATCTCAGGCACTTTTTCACATATCTCTAAAATAGCGCTCATCCCACGAATTTTAGTTGTTGAAAAATCTGTCTTCCACATAACTCTGTAAGTTATCAGGGGTAGAGTCCATGTCCTGTGACTCTGTATTTCAGTCATTCTGCAGGGGTGGCAGCACGTAGTAGGCAGGAGTGTTTTGATACACGAAGCAAAGGCAGCAGTTGGAGGATATCATTCATAGGGTAAAAACTGGAGAGCCAGGGAAAGTGTTACTTGTTTATTTATTTGTTTTTAAGAGGTACCGGAGATCAAACCCAGGACCTCGTATGTGGGAAGCAGGCGCTCAAGCACTGAGCTACATCCACTTCCCTACTTACTTATTTTTCAAGTAAGGTTGTTTTTATTCCTGCTAACGGAAAAAGAAGTCTGTTTCTTTGAAGAGTATCATGGGCCCCCCTCCAAAGATCCCCCCCAGCTCCCTCATTTCAGCAGTTTCCCAACCCAGCCAGACAGCAGAACCACCTGGGGCAATTCAACATATTCCTGGGCTCCAGACCTGGAGGCAGATTCTGTAGGTCTGGGACAGGGTCCAGCAAAGCACAGGGAATTCCAGTATCAGTTAGGCTGGGGTGAGGGACAGGAGGTACACTAAGCAATCACAGGTGCCTCTCCCCTGAGAAGCACCTGCTCATGTGCTCTCAGAGGGAACCTACTGACACCCATTGCCTTCACTTTGCTGCTTCAAACCTTTCACTGATTCTTCATTGTTAGGGGTTAAAGTTCAAACTTCGTGGTGTGGTTTTCAAGAACCCTGCTGACCTCTCCACATGAGCTGGGCAGCTCCTTTCTCCCACCTTGTCCTCTGGTGGAATATTTACTCACCCTTGAAGCATCAGCTCTGAGAAGCCTTCTGTGCTTCATCTTTCTCTAGGTTACCAAGTCTTGTCCTTCCTCAGCACCCAGCATTTATAATCATCACAAAGTCTGTCCACACATTCCTTGTTTAGCCCTGACAGTACCTCTGGGAGCCTGGCTTCATTGTCATTTTATACATGAAAAACAAAAAAGCTGAAATACTTCCTAAGACTAGGATTTAGGATTTGAGACTTGCCTCAAAGGAAGCTGACACTCTACCCTTATCTAGCATTATTGCAATGACGTACAGATGTTCTCTAGACCATGAACTGCTAGCAGGTGGGGACCATATGTGAGCCACTTCTGCATTCCCAGTTAGCACAGAGTCTGGTGTAGGTCAGGTGGTGGCTGATGTTGGTAGGAGAGATGAATGCCGGGCAAGAGGAAGACGAGGGCTAGCGTGAGAGCTATGCCTGTGTCTAAACGAACGAATGACTGCCAGCCTGGCCAAGCAAAGGGGGCAGGGAAGAACACAGTGGTAAAAACCAAGAATTTCTTTTATTATAATTGAGTTTAACAGACATTTATCAAGCACCTAAGGACCAAGCAAAACAAACACCTCTGAAAAGAAACACAGACCCAGCTCTCAAAAATCCTAGGTGCAGTAAGTATAGGTGTTAGGATCTTTATCCAGGCCCATCGAGATATCAGGCATGGTAATAAAGCTTCCAGCTCTGGGATATCTTTTTAACTGGGGATTGAACCCCAGACCTAGTACATAGGAAGCACGTGCCCAACCACTGAGCTACATCTTAAGGAAATTAATATTTTAAACATGGGAGTGGTTAAATCTTTCTCATCAAGGGCCTTCTGGCTTTTTTACATAGTGGACTCCCCTGGCTTGCTAAGAATCAGAGGTGGCAGAGATTCTTCAGTATCATCTCCTCTACCTGCAATGCAAGTGGAGCGGGCTAGGCAGGCAGTCATTCTAGGGGGGGGTAGGGGGTCCCTGACAACAGGGGCTCTCTCATTCGCCCTTGCGCCCTCATGAAGGCCTTGGTCCAGAGGTCGTTTTAATGTTTGCTGAAAGAATTCAACACAAGGAGATGGTTTTAATAGACACTGACTGATAAGCTGCTTCATTCCTTGAGGAGGCAGGCTTACTTTGAGCAATGGGAAAACCAGGCCTCTGGAGTCCCATCAAGCTAGACTGGGCAAAATCCCAGAGGCTGCTGTAGAGGGATCAGAGGTGGGGCAGGGGAGGATGAGCTCACACCCCACCCACTGTTGATGTACACTCTAGCAAGTCTGGGGGGCGGGTTTACCCAGCGGGCACCTGGATTACAAAGCAGAGCAGCCCGAGAGCAAGCGGGTGAGAACACCCAGGCTTCGGGTGGCCATCTGGGCACAGCACTCACCATATACCGCTTCCACCTCCCACTCCTGGCTGAGGAGCCTCTGTGTACTGGGTACTGCGTGGGTGCCTCACATTTTCTTGTGAGGTTGCCGAGGAGGCTCAGAGACGGGGAGAAACTTGCCTGGAGTCACAAAGCTGGAGGCTGATATGGGAGTTCAACCCAAGTGTGTTACACTAAACACTATTCCCTGTTGTCTCCCTCAACTCCTTTTTAAGGGTTTGTTTTTGTTTTTTTTTTTTTTCCTCTGCTAATAAGGCAGTGACTGTGAAGTAAGCAGGGATCTGGGTTCCTTGTGAACAGATCAATGTGGTTTAGTGGCCTGAGAAAACTAGAAATGGGGACTTTGAGGATCCCAACTAAGTTCAGGATCCTGGTCAGCAATGTGTACAGGTTATGCAAAGGCGTGAAGGGAGTGGATGGGACCTAGGGAGAGCTGCTACTCAGCGACTGCAGATTATTGCCCCGTGGAATGTGGGCGCAGCGTCAGGTCTCAGAATTTTAAGAGAAGGCAAAATCAAATTTGTGGGAAATCTTTTGATCTGAAAATATTGGCTCAAATTAAAACAAAACCAGAAACCAAACAGTGTGTGAGACAGGACATTGCAACACGTCTGTGCACCGGACGTGGTCTCATTTGCTACCTTTGGCTTATGCTGGGTACATGACACGGGGTTTCACCTTACTCTCCCACTGTGTCCATGAGACAGGGTTCTAAGTGGTAGAGGGCGCCAGCTGATCCTCACCAAAGGCCTGTGGGTAGAGCAATGACTGACCCCACACCTGCCAGCAGGTGCCCTGCACTAGGGCACACAGGCCCTTCTGGCATCCAGGCCCCCTTGGCAAGAAAGCAGGACACAATCAGGACACTATCAGTTTGTTTCACCTCTTTGTGGCTTTTGCAAAAAACTGCCTTCTTAAATCCCCCAAAGTACACGAGTCCTTTTTTTTTTTTTCCTGAGATCTATAGTGGGAGTCAAGATGGGCAAATATTTAGTCTCTCTGGGTTTGTTTCTTCATCTGTAAAATGCAATAATAATCTTCATATCCTTCAGCTCATTCATTTAATATTAGTTAATCACCAGGCACAGAAGTCCAATGGTGACTGACACGGTTCCTGCACTCTTTGTTTCTGTAGCAAAACCAGACAAATAATTACCCCCAACCATTAATTCCCTGCAATTGTGCTAAATGCTGAGAAAACAGACAGGAGTGGTGAGAAGTGTAGAAGTAGGTATGTAAAGCACCTGGCATGAAGAAATGGAGGAACTGGCAGGTCAAGCAGGGGAGTAGGTAAGAACGTGGTAGGAACCTAGATTCAGACGAGTTAATGAAGCTTATAGCTCTTGGGAAAGTTGCGTCCTAAATAAAAACTGAATGCCTGAGCTCTCTGGCACTCCTGTACAATTACTACCATGGACTGGCTATGTGGAACCAGAAGTGGCAGGAGGCTTAAGTACTGTACAGTCTGAATGGGAAGGAGAAAAGACAACAGCTCCTTGGCTCTCCCTTACCCCTCTCTCCTCTTCTGCCTAACAGCACCCCCAGGAGGACCCAGAGTAGGGAAAGAGAAGGCAAGCGGGGGCAACAGCCTCAGGGTTGGACCCTGAGACCCAGCGGGCATGGGGGTCCAGCCGGGAGAATGGGGGTAGCCTTTGGAACCAGTCCCAGTCCAGGGTAGGGGGTGGGGGTGAAGGTGGGGACTTTGACACTGAATAGTGGTGGACATTTTCATTAATTAAAAACCTTCTTATTGGAACCTGAGACATAAAGGAGACCAGCATCCAAACTGGGTTACAATCAGCACAGCTCCTCGACTGATTCATTCTTTGGCTCATTCACCTATCTGTTTTCAACCCTGTGTCAGCAAGGCCCTGGGCTAGGTGGGGGAGGATCAGAGATACATGACACAGTCTGTACCCTGGTGGAGTTCACAGGCCAGTGTGGGAAAGAGACACATCAACAGAACGTTCCATCGCAGAAAGGGGCAGGCTACTGGGAGGGAAGCAAAGAGGGCTGTGGGTGCACAGGGGGGGCACATGAAGAAACTGGGGAGGTCAGGGAAGGCTTTCTGGGAACAGTACCCCACAACGGCAACCCAACTCACATGCACAATTCCAGAGATTCTACTAGAAGGCTGTCAAGAGCCATGCCTTCTGGCTGCACCAGCCTCCCAGAGTCCCCTGCTGCCCGATGCAGTGTCTGCAGAGCCAAACGCATCTTCCGCCACGCCTCAGCCTCATCCGGCGCTGCATCCGACCCTCCAAGTCTCCTGCAGGAGCCTGCCTTCCTCGGCAGGCTCAGCCAAAAGAGCAACTCAAAACTCTTTTGTCAGAGCACGCTGAGGGCCAGCCACCCACCCGGGGCGGGGTGTGCGGGGGTGTGCCACCACCCTCCTCGAGCAACTGTGGGCCACCCCGGTGTCTTGCAGTGAACCCTGGCAGGGGACCTCCCATTATCTTCTCTGCTCCAAAGAAAAAGTGGCCTTCTTCCAGGTGGCGCTCTCTCAGCAGGACTCACCAAGCCCAGGGATCTGAGGGCCGGAGTGGGCTGCCTTGTAGATCAGCTCAGGGGAGAAAGAACTGGGCTTCCACCTCAGTGCGGGAGCCCCACCAAAGAGTCTTCTGGGAAGTCTGACCGTCTCCTCCAACTGCTCTGCTGGGCAGGGAGAGGAGGGGGACCCCAGGGGACAGATGCTGCGGGCACAGCTGCTGAGGGGGCAGCGGCTGCAGGCGGTGCAGGGGAAGGCGTGGAGCCGCTCCCAGGGGGAGAGGGGAGAGGTGGCACCCTTCCAGGTCCCCATCGTCCTGAGATGTCCCTTCAAGCTCTGTGGGTGGGGGAGCAGGTGGGTCCAGAAGGGAGGTGAAGAGCAGAGGGGCGAGCGGTGGCCCCGGGGTGGGTGTACGACCAGACACGTTTAGCCTCTGCTCCAAGCCCGGAGGCGGCGGGGAGCGAACGAGCAGCTTCAGCCTGCACCCGGGAGGACGGGCAGGGCCGGGGCTTGGGAAAGAAGGGTCCAGCCTGGACTCCCGCCTTCGGGGGAGAAAGCCAGCCGGGGGCAAGATGGTCCACCCCCGACCCCGCTCCGGGGATGTGCGGCCGGAGTCGCCTCGCTCGCTCCTACCTGCGAGTCAGGCGCCAGCTTGGGCTCGTTCTCCTCCCGGGGGCCGTCGCGATCCGGCTCCGCCAGCGCCAGCGCCTCCGGGGTCCCCGCACCCGCTCCCGCTTCCAGGTGCGGCGGCGGCGGGGGCTCAGGCGCCTGGGGCTTCTGCGGCCCCGGGGCCCGCGCCCGCTCGCGCCGGCCCGCGCCGCCGCTCGGCCTGCTCCGCCTCCGAGTCATGCTGCTGCTGGCGCCGCTACCTCGCTCCACTCCCGCCGCCGCCGCCGCCGCCGCTCCCCTCACAGGACAACAGCCAATATGGCGGCGCCCGGCTCCCCCCGCCGCCTGCTGCCAGCAGGTCAGAGGGCACGCGGAGTCCGCGCCGCCGCACTAGCCCTCGAGGCTGCCTGCGCCATTTTGAATGAGGTCACCACCCGCAGTTGCGTGGGAACCAGAGCCGAGTGGGGAGACGCCCTCCTGCTCACGCTACCCGAGGGACGCGGCTGGCGGGAGGAGCCGCTGTAACGCGGCTGTCAGCGTAATGCACGGCCTTAGGCGCTTAATAATTGTCTGTTGAGTGGATGGGTGAATTAATTCATTTCTGTAGTGCTGCGGCACTTTCACATCTGTCGTTTGACTCCTCGCAAGAACTCAGCGAGGCAGGTATGATGATTCCCCTTTTGCAGCGAAGAAAATCGAGGCTATCGAAGGCGAAACTGTTGCTCGATATCATCCACTCAGGACTTTTCGGCTCGTGGACGGCTTGAGCCGAACTATATTTGCAACAGGAGCCCAATGGGATGACGTGACTTAGATCCTGCCTTTCCTGCCCCTTGTCTGATCTGGGACACTTAAATACACAATTACAACCATGTGATAAGGTGAGATACCTGGGACTCTTTGAGACCAATGTTTCCAAAAACGTGGTCTGTGCCGGAGAGAATTTTTAGAAGTACACAAAGCAATTTTAATAATCATGAGTTTAATTGTTAAAAATGAAGATCCCCCTCTCCTTTAAATTTTATTTTGTTAGGAAAATCTTGATTTTGACTATTTGGTACACGCACATGGTAGAAAATTTTTTTTAAAAAGAAAAATTTTGAGTACAGACTGTCTTATGCCAGGGTCTTGGTAGTCTGGAACCACATGGTACTTCTCTGTAGGGCTGATGTTGATATCTTCAGCAGGGGCGGAATCCTGACATTGCCTTCCTAATCCCTGGAGCTGGGGCTCTTTTAAAAGAGGAAGTGCTAATGGAAGTCTCTGGAGCTCCCCTGCAACACAGATCAGCACCAATACTTCATCTCATCATAAGGATTCATGCCACTATCCGAGACTTGAAAGATGCAGGGTGATTCCCATCTACATTGCCATTTACCTCTTCCATTTGGCCAGAGGAGAAGACAGATGGTGTTAAAGAATGAGAGAGCACTGTGATAAACTTGATAAAATTTGAGGCAGGGATCCCAGTTGTAGTCGCTCTTCTGGATGAGCTTGTCCTTGGAGCAGATTAGCAGTTATTGACCTCTTATGGGCAACTGTAGATCTAGCCAATGCTTTTTTTCTGTACCAAGCACCAGGAATAGTTTTCACCTGGCAGGGGCAGCAGCTGAACCTTCACTCTCTTATGTCAGGTGTGTTACTCCCTGGACACACTTCGATTACAGGAGTATTTTTTTGTTTTTAATTAATTTTTTTATTTTTATTTTTAAAGAAGCTTTAGAGTACATAAATGTTACATAAAAAATATAGGGTATTCCCATATGCCCCACTCCCCCCCACACACTTTCCCACATTAACAACTTCCTTCATTAGTGTGGTATATTTGTTAGAATTGATGGACACATATTGAAGCATTGCTACTGTCCATAGGACTAGAGTTTACATTATAGTTTACACTCTGTCCCGCACAATTTTGTAGGTTGTGACAAAACACATAATGACCTGTATCTGCCATCGCCGTGTCACGCAGGACAATTCAAAGTCCCGAAAATGCTGCCATATTACACCTATTCTTCCCTCTCCCTCCCCTCAGAAGCTCTGGTGGCCACTGCCTTTCTATCAAATGATGAAAGTTTTTCCATTGCTAGAATAATAGTAAGTCTATAGTAGAATAATAATAAGCCTCCTTTATTCCATTCTTCATTCCCCATTCTTGAGGATTTGGGGATGGTGATGCCACTCTACTTCTAATTGAGAGGGAGCCTAGATCCCATGGGGCGGATGGATGCAGCTATCTTGCTTGCAGTGGCAGACACTCTCTGTTCCTGGGGATGGGCATTGTCCATCCTCATAGCCTTCTTAGTTGTCCTAAATGAGTCCAGTGAACTGGAGAAAAGGGTTTTTTGACCAAACCTCCATTCCAGGTTCTATCAGGCTAAACCTGTAACCCTGATGACATCATCCTGATGGATCTTGAGAGCGGGAAGTAGCAGACATCCCAGATGACTTGAAGAAACATGCCAGGGGGTGGGCGATAAATCCCACGAATCCACAGGGCCCTGTCTACTCGGGGAACTCTCTAGGGCCCAGGGGTGTGGTGAGCTATTCCCTACAAAATAAAGGGCAAGTTGCTGTCCATCACACCCCTTACCACTAGGAAAGCGGCACGACACTCGGTGGGGTTCTTTAGTATCAGTGGCATTTACCATACTCAGGTAGCCTTACTTTGACTTCCTGCTAGCTAACCTGAAGGCTGCCGTCTTTGGAGGGGGCATGCAGGGGAGCTTTTCCTCCTGGGCCAGGCTGTAGAGTCATTGGCCTTCCTGACTCAGATGTTGGATTTTGGATCCAAGGTATGCTCTCTTTCAGCAAAGAGTTCTGTTTTTGAGAACTAGCTTCTGTCTTGTCCCAGGGGTTTGACCGTGGCCTTCCTGGTGACCCCCGTGATCTGGGCTGCCTCTAACAAGCTCGTTGTTATCTGATCTGGCCGTAAAATCAGGGGTGGCCAGGGGCACTCTGTTATCATGAGGACGTGACACACAAGGCCTGCACCCAGGCAAGTCCTGAAGGCACAAATAGGATGTCCAAACAAATTGCTTGCATTCTTCTCCCACCTGCTCTTCCCTCAACTCCCATCCATGGTCTCTGGAGAGCAGGTTTTGATGAACTGCCTGAGGAAGAAAAATCTAAAGCCGGTTGACAGAAGGCTGTGCCTTCCTCAGGGACGGCCTGAGGAGCACGGCCTCGGGAAGCTCGCCCGGGGCCTTCAGGGGTTAGACCTCCCTGTTTATCTTGTCTAGAAGGAGAAAAAAGCCCGAAGTCAAATGTACATGTTCCAGTTCATGGGCATCGGATCATGGATAACGGTTTTGTCAGTTGGTCAGAGACCTGGCAGGAAAAGATTGAAGGATTAACCGCAGGGGTTTTGAGGAGAGCAAGTGTGAATAGACTGCGGCCCAGAATGATTTCAGAGCAGAAGGCCGTTTGTGCCCCGCGGACACATGCACCAGGAAAGCCCCACGGCGGCAGAACCTCACGATGAACTCGGCAGGCACTAGTGGTATCGGAGGTGGTGTCTAGGTTCTGGGCTGTGTCGCCAGAAAGAACCCAAGGACGAGCCACGAGTCAACCAGACCAGCAAAGAATTTAGTAGGAGGTAAAGTGAGGAACAGAAAGTACCCCTTCAAGGGAGAAGGCGGGCCTTTTCAAGGAAGGAAAATGCAAAGTTCTGGAACGGGATTTTGTCTAGGTTCTTGAGTGTGCTGCAGAAATGGATTTCAAGAGCACGTCGGGTGAGTCAGGCCAGTGATTTATTCAGGCAGGGAAGGACGAGAAATGGGAGAAAATAACAGATCATGCATCCCAGGTGGAGAGGAAGGGGCTGAAAAGTGATAAAGAGCGCTGATTTACAGACTACCATTTCCCATTATAGATTATAAATGCCCAGGCTTTACTTGCATGTTGAACCATCCGGGGGAGACGGGGAGGGCAGGGCAGGCGCTGGGACTGGGCGAAGGCACGAGAGCAAAACATCTTTGTGCTTGCTCTTTAATCCATTCATTATTCTGCCCCTTTGCTAATGGCAGGGGAGGAGTCCCAGCTGTTTGCTGTTCTGATTGATCACCCCACCCATCAATCCCCCAGGAGGGCCCAGTGATAAAGTCCTTGGGGAATATCAGGGGCTTCTCCTGGCTTCCCGAGGAAGTCTTGCTCTGAGTGGCAGAATCTTGTGTATGGGATCTTGGGATTACTGATGCCCACGTGGAGTTCTTGCCAGGTTCCAGATCCATCTATTGATTCCCTATCTTACTAGACAGCTTCAGTTCTGCCCTGGGGGTCCCCTGTTTTATTGGGGTACAGGTTCCCAGGGTCTGTGCTGATAAGCAAGGGCTTAGGGTGTGGGGCCCAGAGGCGTGGGGTGCCTAGGGGTGTGGAGGTGCTGTCCGTGACTTCTGCAGGGTGTGTTGACCGGCGGTGATTAGCCTCTGGTCTCTGTCCACAAGGCATGATGTCACTGCCCATGAGGTGAGGGGAATCCTGAAAGCCAGGCGGGCGGGTGGCGGGGGTGCCCCTCTCACCGCTTCCCTCTTTGCTGGCCGCCTTCTGATGATGCAGCCTTTGGGTGAGTGCTGTACGCTGCAGGGTGTGTGCTGTAAGCTGCCTCCTCCTCACTCGCCTGTGGGACTCACCAGGCTACTGCTGGAAAACAGGCCAGTATCTCTGTTTGCCCTACCAGGCTCGTTAGGTTTTCTGCCCCCTCCCTCCTCAGGTCCCTATCCTATCCTGCCTCAGTAGGACTCATGCTGCAGCCATGGATCAGTCGCCTAAGCTCACCATTGTAGGACTTTGTGCTAATCTCTCGTGTCTGCTCTAACAAATGACCACAAATTTAGTGGCTTAAAACAGCAGAAATTTCTTCTGTCATCGTTCTGGAGGCCAGAAGCCTGAAATCAGGGCTCTTGGTGGGAGCCCTTGATTGCCTCTTCCAGCTTCTGGTGACCCTATGTGTCCTTGACTGGTGGCAGCGCCACTCCAATCTCTGCCTCCCTCTTCACGTGGGCTTCTCCCCTCTGAGCCTCAGCTCTCCCTCTCCTTTCTCGTATAAGAACATTAGTCATTGGATTTATTATTTTTTAAAAGGAATTATTTAACTTATTTATCTCCCCAACCCCTTGTTGTTTGCACTTGCTGTGTCCGTTCATCTTCCTTGTTTCTTTAGGAGGCACTGGGAGCCGAACCTGCAAACTCTGATCTGGGAGGGAGGCACTTAATCACTTGAGCCACCTCCACTCCCTGCTTTATTGTATCTCTCATTATGTTTTTCCTCTCTAAGTCTCTTGTTGCATCATCTTATTGCATCAGCTTGCTGTACTTGCCCATTAAGTCAACTTACTATCTTCTTTAGGAGTTGCTCCCTGCTTTGTTGTGTCTCTCATTATGTTTTTCTTCTTGTATCTCTTATTGTGTCATCTTGTTTCATCAACTTGCCATGCCTGTCCATTGTGCTGGCTTGCTGTCTTCTTTAGGAGGCACCGGGAACTGAACCAGGGACCTCCCGCATCGTAGGCGGGAACTCATTTGCTTGAGCGACATCCACTTTTCAGTCATTGGATTTAGAGCCCACCCTAAATCCAAAATGATCTCACCTTGAGATCCTTAACTTAATTCCACCTTCCAAGGCCCCATTACCAAATCAGAGCACATTAACGGGTACCAGAGGTTAGGATCTCTACGTATCTTTTTGGGGAACACAATGCAAGCTCAATGGCTTCGTGAGAGAACTGGCCCCACCACATAGAGATCCTTCCTCCCAGGCTGGCCTCTCTACTGTCAATGCTGAGCCCACTTTGCAAGCATCAGCAACCCAGCCTGAGCCCCTGGTGTGGAACCTTACTTGGATGGGACCAGCCAGCTATATTTTGGCAAAGTGTTTACATTGGACTCTGTATCAGTCAGGGTCAGTTAACTGCTGTAACAAACAATCCCCAAATTTCAGGGGTTTAACACAATAATAGTTTAGTTCTATCTCATGTCACAGTCCAATATTAGTTGAAAGGGGCTTTGCTCAGGGATCCAGTCACCTTTCATCTTGTGGCTCTGACCTCATCTAGATGTTCAAAGTTCTTTCCATTCAGCTGGAGGATGGAAAAGAGGATAGAATGAGGATTGCCTGGAATGTTTTTATGAGCCATGTCCCAAAATGGCAGTACCCATCATTTCCACTCACGGCCCACTGGCAAGAATTCAATCACATGGCTACACCAAACCGAAATTCTTCTCTCCCACTTCTGACCTTCTCTGCTTTCTGTCTCCATAGAATATTTTGTGCTTTCTAAAGTTTTATATCCATGTAGTATGAACTTTGTTGTATCAGGCTTCTTTCCCTCCGCTTAATTATTTTTCTATCTACTCGTGTTGTCGTGTGTATTAGTAGTTCATACCTTTTAATGCTGGTAGTATTTATTGTATGGATGGATTTCAGTTTGTTTATCTCGTCACCTATTGGTGAGCATTCAAGGCAGACATTTTCATACATTAAATTAGTTTATTATGTGGCTCTAGGAACTGAAAACGTATATTTAAAGCAAGTATACAATGTACAATATACTCAAATTACATCTTTTGCAGTTGTTTAAACTCATATATATTTTCTTTATGTAGTTCTCACCCCCCCAATGGTTCCCTCATCTGTTTTCCTTATTGTTTTTGTTGGTTGTTTGTGCTCTTTGTCTGCTCATTGTTTTTTGTTCTTTTTTTTATTTAGGAGGAACCATGGGAACCCAACCTAGAGCCTCCCATGTGGAAGGGGGGTGCTTAACTGCTTGAGTCACATCCACTCCCTGCTTCTATTTTTTTTGCTCATTGTCTGCTGGTTGTCTACCCGTTGTTTGCCCATTGTCTTGCTTGTTGTTTTTGCTTATTGTTTGTTCATTGTTGTTGCTCATTGTCTGCTTGTTGTTGTTTGTTTTCTTTAGGAGGCACCTGGAACCAACCCAGGACCTCCCGTGTAGGAGGTGGGTGCTCAACTGCTTGAGCCACATCCGCTTCCCTAAACTCAGGTTTTTTTACAGGTTAACTTAAAAATGTGTGGAAGCCAGGCTGGCTTCATGGGAATATGACCTGAACAGTCACACAAGGTCTCGCACGCTCAGAAGGGCTCTGACCTTTGCTTCTTGCCCCCCACCTTTTTTTTGGGGTGGTACTGGGGATTGAATCTAGGACCTTGCAGATGGGAAGCAGGTGCTCAACCACTGAGTTACATCTGCTCCCCAGTGAGAGTTGGTTTTTTTGTTTGTTCGTTTTTAGGAGGTACCAGAAATCGAACCCAGGACCTCTTACATGGGAAGCAGGCATTCAAGCGCTTGAACTACATCTGCTCCCCCGAAAATTCTTAATAATTTTTAAAACAAGGGCTTTTCATCGTGCCAGTCTTACATGAGATGGTATATAGGCCTTTGAACTGCTTTTAGGGTGTGTACTGGGTTGAATAGTATCCCCCCTCACCCAAATTCTTGTCTGCCCAGAATCTGAGAATGTAACTTTATTTGGAAAGGATTTTTTTTTCAGAGCTAATTAGTTAAGATAAGATCATACTAGATTAGGGTAGACCCTAATCCAATGTCTTTATAAAAAGAGGAGTGGATGTGGCTCAAGCGGTTGAGTGCCTGCCTCCCACACGGGAAGGACCCGGGTTTGGTTCCCGGTGTCTCCTGAGAAAACAAAAACAAGCAACAAGCAAAATAAAGAAAAAACCAACTCAGGGAAGCCAATATGGCTCAGTGGTTGCGTGCCGGCTTCCCACATATGAGGTCCCAGGTTTAAACCCCAGCCCCTGGTATCTTAAGGAAAAGGGGAAAAAAAAAGAGGGAAACTTGGACACAGACATGGAGGGAAGAAGGCCATGTGAAGATGGAGGCGGAGATTGGAGCGATGCAGCTACAAGCCAAGGGAAAACCTGGGGCTACCAGGAGCTGAAAGAGACAGAACCCATGGGGGCGTGTAAGCAAATGTTTGAAGACTGCTGACCTGACCCTCAGGATTTTGGAATGCACAATCCAGGGTAGTTTGCAAATTCTTCTACTCTCCACCTGTGATTTATTCTCCACTCCAAAGCATCATGCACAGAACTGACCAGTTAGTGGACAATAAACAGTATAGAGAGAAGGGAAGGGGTAAATATAAAGGCAATGAAAAAAGAAGATGGCTGAAAAACTTATATTCACACAAAAATCTGCACACAAGTGTTTATAGCCGCTTTATTCAAAATTGCCAACAACTGGAAGCAACAAGATGTCCTTTCATGGGTAAACAAAGTATGTCACATCCATACAATGGACAAAAGACATGAGCCATAAAAAGACATGAGCTATTAAAGCCACAAAAAGGCATCATGAAGCAAGCTTAAATTCATTCTGCTTTGTGAAAGAAGCCAGTCTTAGGCTATAACCTGGATGATTCCAACTATATGACCTCCTGGAAAAGGCCAAATTACAGAAACGGTGGAAAGATTAGTGGTTGCTACAGCTTTAGGAGAGGAGGAAGGCTGAAAAGATGGAGCCCAGGGCATATTTAGGACACCGAAACTTTTGGTTATGACACTGTAATGGTAGGTAGGTGACATGACACATTCGTCAAAACTCATAGAACTGTACAACCCCGAGACCAAATCCTAATGTAAACTATGGGTTTGTAGTTACTAAAAAGGTATCAATATTGGTTCATCAATTGTAACAAATGGACCACACTAATGCAAGGGGTTCATAATAGGGAAAACTGTGTGTATGTGTGTGTATATGTGTGTGTGTCGGGGGGCTGGTATATGGGAACCCTGTACTTTCTGTGCAATGTTCTGTAAACTGCTCTGAAAAAGGTTAGGCTCTTCCTCTTCCCATAAGCTGATGGAGGTGATCTCTGAAAATGGTTCGCTATTCCCTCGATCCAGAAACCCCCATAAAATCATACAAATCAAGAGGTTCAAATCTTCATGTTCACTTAGAGAATCCCTGAGAAACTGCCCAGGCCATCAAGTGTATGCATATTTGAAAAGCCACCAAGGATCTGAAAGATGTCACTTTGCAGAAGCAATGTGTGCCATTCTCTTGTTACAGTGGTGGCGTTGGCAAGTGTGCCCGGCCAGGCAGTGTGGCTGGACACAGGGTCGGTGGCCCCAAAAGAGTGCTGAATTTTTATTGCACACACTTGAAAATGCAGAGAGTAATGCTGAGCTTAAGGGTTTAGATGTTGATTCTCTGGTCGTTGAGCACATCCAGGTGAACAAAGCCCCCGAGATGCACCCGTCGTCCTTACAGAGCTTGTGGTCGGATGAACCCACATCTGAGCTCCCGCTGCCACGCTGAGATGATCCTTACTGAAAAGAACAAATTTTCCTACACCAGAAGGAGGTTGCGTGGAAGAAGATATCCCAGAAGAAACTGAAGAAACAAAAACTTACGGCCCAGGAATCACTTCAGCATACAATAAATGCAAATGAAAGCTTGAAAAAATGAAATTTATTATGTAAAAACATGATCACATCAGCGTGTTTTCCCATCCACATGGGATGGTTGGCACGGATGGGCCTCCACACGGGGGGGCGCGTACAAACAGTTTGGGTGCAGTTACTGAGCCTCATACCGCTTTGGTTCCACCAGACGAAGCAGATCAGGGCTCCTTCTTCTCCGTGAAAATCCTGGAGTTGGATCTCAGCCTTCCTAAGGAATTTCCTAACACTTTTTGAGGAAGGCACTCCCCTCCTTCCTTCCTGTCAGTCCTCTTCCTTGCAAGCTTGGGAATGGATTTGCAAGAGGGTGTGGGGCAGACCCTCCCCCCTCCACGGAGAGGAGGGGAAATGAGGGTGGAGACAGTGAGAGATGGGTTCTGGTGGGAGGTGTCTTGAATCTCCAGGTGAGATTTGGACATTCTTGGAGGGTCTGTTGGTTGTGTGCTCCTCTTCTTTTTAGGAGGCACCAAGAACTGAATCTAGGGCCTCCCACTTGGGAGGGAGGCGCCCAGTCATACCTTATCCTGCACGTGATGATACTGTTGTATTATCAGAAAACAGTGCAATTTTAATAGCTGTTCTTTCTCTAGTGCGTGGACTTTTTGCTAGTAGACTGCTTTATTATTAAACAGTAATTGCTTCTAATCATTCATCGGCTGGGTAAGACCAATTGAACCTAGGACAAAGGATCCATGGGGGGAAGAAGATTGGGGAAGGAGGGAAAGCTTTTGTCGGCAGTATTTAAGGACCTGGATTTGCTGGGGGTGTTGGGAAACAAATTTCCCCAAGGAAGGAGAGACCACCCTTCCTCAGACCTCATGAACCATCTGATCTCCAAGTCTTCTTGATTCCGCCTCCAAAATATTTACTCCAGCAAGGTTGAAACTCTGTTCACCAAATTCATGTGTGCAAGGAATAGAATTAAGTTTTTTTTCTGTAGCTCAATTTCCGTTTTGAATCCATGTTCTGCTGGGGTGGTGGAAACTTAACCTCAGCTAATTTAGGGCTCTGCCCCTCCCCTGGGGCTGTGTTTAAGGTCCTTATCTAGTTCTCAGGTATATTTATGTGTTGGAGAGAGTGTGTGTGTATCAAAGCGTGTGTATGCGAGTGTGTGTGTAAGTGTGCATGCCTGTGCCTGAGTGTATATGTGCGAGTGTGTGTGAATGAGCAATGTGTGTGAATGTGAATGTGTGTGTGTCTGTGTGTGAATGTGAGTGTGTATGTGTGTGAGTGTGTGTGATGTGTATGAGTGTTTGTGAGCGTGTGTTTGCGTGTGTGTGAGTCTGTGTGTGTATTGGAGGAGCTAGTTCTTCCTGTCGCCTGCCCACACGGCTTCCTTGGAGACGTCACTGCTCCACCCTGGTGCCGCTGACCCCTGCGGCTCTCACTCCGTGGCTGTTGGGGTCTGCAGCTCTCTCCCTCCTGGCACTGCGCTTGCCCGGGGTCTCGTGGCAATGTGATCCAAGGTCCTCTTGGCCTTGGCCCTCCTCACAGCCATTTCCACGCCAGGACTTACTGCTTCCCAGGGCAGTTCCCCGCTGCTCTTGGGTTTTTGTGCCTTCCTTGGGCTCTGTGTTTCGGTGAGTGTGTATGTGAGTGTGAGTGTGTATATGTGTGAGTGTGTTTGTGAGTGTGTATGTGTGTGTACCGGCCCCTCCGTCCTCATCTCCTCCACGTCCTTCTTTTTCTCCAGACCCCTGAGACCCTCAGTGCGGGGCCCCCATGGACGGCGCTGTCTTCCTTATTAGGGTCTACACACGGTGGGAAGTGCAGCCCAGGAGAGGCGCATGGAAGCTGGACTGTCATCCGTATCACCGGCCGAGGCCTCACTGGAGCGTGGTGCTTGGTGGGCAGCGACAGCTGAACCCCGGAGTTAGGCGGGCTTCTCCCCGGGTCGCAGCTGTGCGGGCCTGCGCAGGCCTCTGGGTTAGTTTGCTGGACTGCGCAAAGCAGGTACCACGAAATGGGCTGGCTTTGAACTATGGGGATGATTGGCTTACAGCTGAGGCTGTGAGAAGCAAGTCCAGGTCATGGCACCGTCAAGGTGAGGCTTTCTGCCGGCGATCCTGGCCTCCCCTGCCACGTGCAGGGACGTGGCAGTGTCTGCCCGTCTCTCCCCTCTCTGCCGGGTTTCGTTGCTTCCAGCTCCTTGCTTCCATGTTTTTCTCTCTCTCTGTATTTATCCCACTTGCAAAGGGTTCCAGTAAGACGGTTAAGACCCATCCTGAACGAGGTGGCCACACCTTAACCGGAGTGGCCTCCTCCAAAGGCCCTGCTTACAAGGGGGTCACACCCGCAGGAATGGATTAAATTCAAGAAGATGCCCTTGGGGGGTGCATGCAGCTCCAGACCACCACAGCCTCCTCCGCAGAGCCGGTGACGCTGTGGACACGTGCCCCTCGCAGGCAGGCAGACTCAGAGAAGGCCAGAGCTGGGCAGAGCCTGCCCATAATCTTCCCAGATTCACTAGTCAGATGAGATAGTCTTTCCCCAGGTGGGCCAAGTGGGATAAGGGTGTGAGCGGGTCCAGAGGTATCCCACCACGGGCGTCCGTGGGGAACAAACAGCTCCCCCAAGGCCCCTCTCCCCCTGTGCGCACTCATGAAGTTTCTTGGTTGTGTCTGGGGCGTCTCTCCTTTTCCCTAAGTTGTTTCTGAAGCCAAATCCAGAAGTATTTTTTAGAAATCTTTTTATTCTTGAACATAGACGCATGTAAAGAGAATTCAGTAACGAATCCCTATGCAGTCACAACCCTTGGTCAACAATTACCAGCTCAACACCATTCTGGGTTCAGCTAGACCTCTATCCCTCCCTCCAACTCCTGATTATCTGAAACAAACCCAATACAGAGGCCAGAAAGACACTTCTATTCCTGTTTTTTTGTCTTCCATTTTAGATTGAACCCAGGACCTCGTACATGGGAAGCAGGCGCCCAGCCACTGAGCTACATCCACCCCTGTGCTGTTCTTGTCTTCTTCCTTCCCACCCCTGAGGCAATCAGCACAGACTGGATTAGCTATTTTAAAGGGGGAAGGGTGAGGGCAGAGGCTAGGAGGATGGGGAGAGAAAGCAAACTATTAGGAAAACGACAACAGCAGAGGTGAACACTCTATAAATATAACCCTGACAAGTATGTAGGCTGTTTCCATTTTCTTCGCCTCTGTTTGAGTTCAAGACGCGTCTTTTGTCTCTGGAGACAACCTCTTAGGCTCCTTGCGTCTCTTATCTCACTCTGGCTTCCAGTGTTTCTTATCAGAATCCCTTGAAAACTTGTGAAAATGCAGGCTCGAAGGCCTCTCTTAGTCCCACTGCAGCAGAACCTTTTGAGGACCGGCTCTTGGAATCTGCCTTTTTCTTTAAAGAAACACCCCAGACGATTTCTGATGCACATTGATTTGGAGAGCCAATGTCGCAATTCCAGAGTTGGCTTAGAGAGAGGCCACCTTTGAGCAAAAAGGAGGCTCCCAGGAGGTACAGGCCTCTTCTTTGAAGCCATCTGTGACTCGTCCCACTGTCCACGGAAGTGGAAGGCCTTGGGAGCCAGACAGCTCTGAATCTAAACGGTTCCACTTCCTAGCAGTGTGACCTCAGGGAAAGTCCTAAATTTCCCTGGGTCCCAGTCTCATCACTCAGAGAATGGGGGGATCAACGTAGTTGCCTCATGGGATTGTGGGGTGTAAATGGAGACCTTAGCGCAGTGCCTGGAACAGACAGTAGGGTGTTTATAAACAAGAGCTCCCTAAAAAGGGGCCTGCCCCAGACCTGGCAGTTCCACTCCTAGGCATATACCCCAGCGAAATGAAAACAGGCCTCAAATAGATAGCTTGCACGTGAATATTCATAGTGTTGCTATTCACAATAGCCAAAAGGTGGAAACAACCCAAGCACCCAGTGATAGGTGAACGGAGGGACAAAATGAAGTATCGGTCTACAATGGAATATTATTCTGTCATGAAAAGGAATGAAATTCTGATACATGCTACAATATGAATGAAACAAAACATTATGCCGAGTGAAATTAGCCAGACACAAGGGCCACCTATTGGATGACCCCACTTACGTGAAATGCCCAGAACAGGCAGATTCATAGGGTGGATTAGAGGTAAGCAGGGGTTGGGGGAAGGGGAAATTACTAAAATGACAAATTTCATGTTATATATATATATATATGTTATATGTTATATAATCAATAATTTTAAAAAACGTGTATGTTATATCTATGTTACATGCTATATAATGTTATTATAATCACAATAATTTTTTAAAAACCCATATGTGAAAGAAAGAAGGAAGGAAGGAATGAAGGCAGGGAGGGCAGGCCTGGCCCAGAGAGGGTTAAAAGCTAAGGAATCTTGAAATACTGTGCTTGGTTCCCCTGTGCCTGTGCTATCTAACGTAGCTGCCCTCTCAGAAGTCAGCTGATAATGTGACTTATCACAGAAAAGATAGCGAGGCCTTCACTGCTCCGTTGGACACTTGCAGGCCCACAGCTGGCTCCTGACCACCAAGTCTGTTCCTTGTGACCCTGTGCTACCCACTGCCCTAGAGTGAATTTGCTAATTGATATGGCAGTGTTGCAACTCGCGGTTTTAGAAATTTCCCATGCCAGAATGACGTTCCGTGCCCGTGCTTTTGACTTATGCCCTTTCCCAATTTCCTACTGAAATAGGCAAAGTGAAGTAATAGGAAAAACTCTTTCCCTTTCAAGGAAGGGTCTCACCACACACTGAAAACAGTATACTTGTGGCAGGAAATCGTTCAGATTAGGACAGAGTTTGGAGGGTGTTTTAGTGCGCAAAGGGCTGCCAATGCAGAGGACCAGAAACGGGCTGGCTTTTATAAGGGGGGTTATTTGGGGGTAAAAGCTTACAGCTGCAATGCTGTGAAAAGTCTAACTCAGAGTACCTCAAGAGGTGCTTTCACACCCAGGTCAGTTGCCACGTGGGCAAAGCGTGATGGCTACCGGTCTCTGCCAAGGTCTCCGCCTTCCTGCAGCTGTAGGCAACCTGGCCCGGGGGCTTGTCTCTCACCGGGCCTCCTCTCTCAGTTCCAGTGGCTCTGCTTCTGCTGTAAGCTGTCAGGCATATGGCTCATTTCTTCCTGGGCCTCAACTCTTTGAGCCTCTCTGGGGTTTCTCTCCTTGCAGCTCGGTTGTGGGAGAAACTGGGGTCCTTTCTCTCGCTTTATAGTATCAAAAATTGTGGCATCCTTTCTGGGTCTGTGATTTTTTTTTTTTTTTTTAAGATTTATTTTATTTATTTCTCCTCCCGTTCCCCCTGTTGTCTGCTCTCTGTGTCCATTCACTGTGTGTTCTTTGTCTGCTTGTATTCTCATTATGCTCTGGGAACCAATCTTGGGACCTTCCAGAGTGGGAGAGAGGTGATGACTCTCTTGCGCCACCTCAGCTCCCCTGTTCTGCTATGTCTTCTTGTTTTCTCTCGTCTGTGTCTTTTGTTGTGTCATCTTACTGCACCAGCTCTCCACGTCGGCTGGCACTCCTGTGCGGGGCGGCCTTCCTGCACAAGGTGGCATTCCCGCAGGGCGGCACTCCTGCACAGGGCTGCATTCCGGCATGGGCTGGCACTCCGCATAGGCCAGCTCGCCACATGGGCCAGCTTGCCCTCACCAAGAGGCCCTGAGCATCGAACCCAGGACCGCCTATATGGTAGATGGGAGCCCAGTTGGTTGAGCCACATCCATTTCCCTATCTGTGATTTTATCAGACCCAGCAAGAGGGCGGAGACTCAACCCGAATCAAACCTTTCTGACATAGTCCACTTGAGAGGGTCTCACACCAACAAGAATGGATTAAGTCACAAACATATTCTTTCTCTTTTTGGGATTCATAAAATAATTTCAAACGCCACAGACGGGAAGTCTGATGGAGATATCTCATTCCTACTCTTCCTACTCTCACTAATAGCTCTTGGATCAAAGTGGGACTAGGAAATGAGAGTGAAATGAGTCTATAAGGGATACTGTGGTAAACTGAGTTACGGACCCTGGAAAACACATGCTCTTAATTTTCTTCCCGTTCCCGTGGGTATGAACCCATTGTAAAGAGGACCTTTTGAAGATGTTATATTTAGTTGTGGGGCCCACCCGTGTCAGGGCCGGCCTTAATCCGTATTACTGGAGGCCTTACAAAGAGAAAGCCCCAGGAGAAGCTGGAAGCCAGAAGAGAGAGGAGAGAACGTGGCCACGTGACAGAAAAGCCAGGGAACTCAAGGATTGCCTGCCAGCCAGAACGTTACCGACCCAGGGAAGAAGCAAGCTTTCCCGCCTCTGAAACTGCGAGACCATAAAGTCCCATTTATTTTAGCCAACCCATTGTGTGGTATTTGTCACAGCAGCTTGGAGGCTAAGACAGACAAATGCTGAGGTGCTTAGAGCCCACACCCCGGGGCCTGAGTCTGTGGGAGAATGGGGATCCTGCACAGGGGCTTACACCCTGTACCCAGGTTTCCTGTGACAGGTGTGTGGAAGAAGTGGAGGAGATGGGTTCCTGAAATGTAACTAACTGGGGAGGAGAACTGTTTTAGTTATCTACCGCTAGCTAACAAATGACTCCAAAACTTAGTGGCTTAAACCAAAAATAAGCATTTATCATCTTACCTAGTTTCTCAGGAATTCTGGCTCCTGGCCTCTCATGAGGTACAGTCGGTTCTGCCACACCTCAAGGCTTGATGGGGCTGGAGGAGCTCCTCCCAAGATGGCGCCCTCACAGGGCTGTTGGCCGAAGGCCTCAGTGCCTCACCACGTGGGCCTCTCCACAGCGTCCTCACGAGGCAGTTCGCCCTCCCCAGAGTGAGCGCTCCAAGGAAGAGCGAGGCAGAAGCCAATAGAACCAATTATCCTATTGGTTACACAGGTCAATACTATTCTGTGTGAGATGAGACTACACAAAGGAACATGAATTGCCAGAAAACAAGAATCGTAGGGAGCCAGGGCAGCTCAAGTGGTTGAGCGCTGGCATACCACATTCGAGGCCCCAGGTGCAATCCCAGCCAGTATCTTAAAAAAAAATCATTACAGGTCATATGAAGACTGGCTACTACGGGGATACTTTCTCAAGCTCCTCAAGGAAGAGGAGAACTCCTCTCTAAACACAAAATATACAAAATTTAGATACATTGCTCAGCTTGAAAAGAAGGAAGGGGCATCTTCAGGGCAAGGAGACAAAGGTACATTGTTGCAGTTTAGCTAGCCTTGAAGCCCTATGGCCAAGAACAAGTTCATGAACCTTAGGGATTGGGACCCACCTCTGACCTCGTGCTGCCTGTATTAGCTAGCCAAAGGGGGTGCTGATGCAAAATACCAGAAACTGGTTGGTTTTTATAAAGGGTATTTATTTGGGGTAGGAGCTTACAGATACCAGGCCATAAAGCATAAGTAACTTCCCTCACCAAAGTCTATTTCCACGTGTTGGAGCAAGATGGCTGCCGACGTCTGCGAGGGTTCAGGCTTCCTGGGCTCCTCTCTTCCAGGGTCTTGTTTCTCTCTGGGTTCAAGGTTCCTTTCTTCCCAGGGCTTGCTTCTTCTGGGGCTCAGGGTTCCTCCCTTCCTGGGGCTGGCTTCTATTTCCTCTGTGCCCTTACTTCCCAGGACTCCAGTTTAAGGCTTCAGCATCAAACTCCAACATCAAAAACCCTCGCATCAAAAGCTCCAGCTCTGTCTTTTGCCATGCCTCTTACCTGTGAGTGGGTGGGGACTCAACACCCTAATGACGTGGCCCAATCAAAGCCACAATCATAACTTAATTATGCCCAGTAATAGACCAGGTTACAAACATAATCCAGTATCTACTTTTGGAATTCATAACTATATCAAACTGCTACAGCTTCCTTTCCCTCCATTCCAAAGCCCACCCTCATTTCCCACCACAGAAGAAGGACATCTCTTGGGGAAAGGGAAGGAAACTAACCAGATTACATTCTCCTCTGCACATAAAACGTTGCAGCTATTTACCAGGATGACAACCTCCTGCCCAAAACCCTTAACTTGGCATGTTAAATGCCTAACACGTTAGTCCTCACCTGGATATTCTGCAGATCACCTAGACTGAAAGCCTTATTTGATCTCCCACTACTTCCAAGTGCCTCCTCTACCCCTCACTCCCTCTGCCCCAGCCCCCTGGCTTCCTTGCCCTTTCACACTCCTGCCTTAGGGTTTTTTTTCTTGTAAAGAAGATTCATTCATTTATTAAAAAAAAAAAAAAAGATTTATTCCCCCCCCACCCCCTGTTGTCTGCGCTCTCTGTCCATTCGCTGTGTGTTCTTCTGTGTTCGCTTGTATTCTTATCAGGTGGCACTGGGGATCTGTGTCTCTTTTTGTTGCGTCATCTTGCTGCGTCACCTCTCCGTGTGTGCGGCACCACTCCTGGGTGGGCTGCAGTTTTGGGCAGGGTGGCTCTCCTTGCGCAGGGACTACTCCTTGCGCGGGGGGCACCCTTACGGGGGGGCATCCCTACGTGGGTCAGCACTCCTTGGGCGCAGCAGCACTGCACATGGGCCAGCTCATCACACGAGCCAGGAGGTCCTGGGGATGCTTTATCTGTTGAGCCACATCTGCTTCCCTAAAGAAGATTTAGATTATTGAATGTTACATAGAAAATATAGGGGATTCCCATATACCCTACCTCCTCCCCCTCCCATACTTTCCCACATTAACGACATCTTTCATTAGTGTGGTATGTTTGTTACAATAATGAGCATATATTGAAACATTGCTACTAAGCAATGTTTATGGGTTACGCTTTGCTCACAAAATTTTTTTGGTTTTAAGAAAATGTATAATGGCTTGTATCTGCCATTGCAGTATCATGCAGAACGATTCCAGTGTCTCAAAAGTGTCCCATGTTCCACCTATTCTTCCATCTCCCTCCCCTCAGAACCTCTGGTGACCACTGTTTTTACGCCAATGTTACAAGTTCTTCCATTACTAGAATAATAATAAATCTATTTTAGTCCGTAGTTGCATTCCCCCCTGTATTAGTCAGCCAAAGGGGTGCTGATGCAAAGTACCAGAACTCTGTTGGCTCTTATGAAGGGTATTTATCTGGGGTGGAAGCTTACAGTCACCAGGCCCTAAAGAGTCCAACTCAAGCTACCATAAGAGGCACCTTCTCACCCACAGTCATTTGCCCCATGTTGAAACAAGATGGCAGGTGACGTCTGAGAGGGTTCAGATTTCCTTCTTCCTTCTAAGGCTCCGTGGTACCAGCTTCTTCTGATCTCAGCTGTAGGTTTCTCTGCCCAGGGCTTGTTTTTTTCTGGGCTCAGCTGCTCTGTTTTCTTCACAAGGTCAGTTGTAGACTATCAGGCTCGTCTCTCTTCCCGAGGCCTTTGCAGTGTCTAATAAGCTGTCTCTCTTCCTCTGCGGTGTCTTCTTCTTTGTGAGTGTTCACCCACCAATGGGGTGTGAACTCAATGCCCTACTGACGTGGCCAAATCAAAGCCCTAATCTTAGCATAATTTAATCAAAGTCATCTCAGCTGGATCTAATACAGTCCAAGGGGCTCATACCCAGAGGAACGGACCAGTTTACAAATGTAATCAATATCTCTTTTTGGAACTCATAAATAAGACAAACTGTCGCACCCCCTTATACTTGTGCATTCCTCTACCTTGAGGACTTGGGCATGGGATCCCCACTCTGCTTCCGATTGAGAGGGGGCTTAGCTCCCAAGGAGCAGATGGGTGGAACCGTCTTGCTTGCAGTTGCAGACACTCTGCTTCTGGGGCTCACCCTCCTTGGGAGAGTTGCCTTGGGTGAATCTCATGAGCTGGAGAGCAGGAGCTGGCTACAATTCTGCTGAGATTCAGGGCTCACCCGTGCAGTCGTATGTTTTAAATCCTTCTGCTTCATATTTCCTGTGGGCCGTGTATCGAGGCTTGCAGGATTTCCTCCTCTCTCCATGGGTCCTGATTTTCGGTCCTTCCCCCTAGTATCCCAAAGGCAGCATTCCTCTTTCGTTCAAGACGTTCTTCACCTTAGCTTGGTGAATCCCCTCCCTTTGGCCTCAGTTTGCCTATTCATAACAGGAGTGGATGGATTAGGTGGGTCCCCAGGCTCTTCCAGTCAATGTTCTCTGAGGGGTGAGCAGTCCAGTTAGCGTGTAAAAGAAGTGAGTGGAGGAGGGGAAGAAAGAGACTGCGCCTAGCAACCCCCAGGACGCGTCTTGATTTTACCTCATTCCATTGTGATCAGGCTAATTTCACCTACAGTGTTTTGCTCTATTATTCATTTAAGTCAGGAGTTGGCAAACTCTTTCTCAAAGAGCCACAGTAGTACTTCGTGAGCCTTTGTGAGTCATAAGGTCTCACAGCTCCTCATCACTGCCTTTGTAGTGCAAAAGTAACCTTAGATCATAAGTAAATGAATGGGCATGGCAGAATTCCAATAAAACTCTCCTTATAAGCCAGGCCTGGCTGTAGTTTGCCAAGTCCTAAAATCTGAAGGGGTGGTTCCATGTAATTTTGGTGGGAACTTAATGGGTATGTCAGATACAGAGTTTCTCATTTTTTTTTTTAAAGATTTATTTTATTTATTTCCCTCCCCTCCCTACCCCCCATCTGCTCTTATGTCATTTCTCTATGTGTTCTTCTGTGTCTGCTTGCATTCTCATCAGGTGGCATGGGAATCTGTGTTTCTTTTTGTTGCGTCATCTTGCTGCATCAGCTCTCTGTGTGTGCGGCGCCACTCCTGGGTGGGCTGCACATTTTCCCGCGCGCGGCGGCTCTCCTTGCGGGACACACTCCTTGCACGTGGGGCACCCCTGCGCGGGGGATACCCTTGAATGGCATGGCACTCCTTGCATGCGGGCCATCTCACCACATGGGCCAGGAGATCCTGGGTTCTAACCCTCAACCTCCTATATGGTAGGTGGACGCTCTATCAGTTGAGCCACATCCGCTTCCCAGAGTTTCTCATTTTTAACTTCCAATCTATAATACTGTCTGTTGGTTTCCTTGTGGGCCTCCAGGAAATAGAGAGCTGGAGGACTAAAGCCTAATCTGAGAAGTTATTCTCTGAGTGGGCACTCCCAAAGGTAGTGTGGGAGGTGGCAGGTTCAACAAGGTAGGGAAAAAGGCTTACCCCGTGGAGTCTACTTAGAAGACATAGTGGGAAGTGGATGTGGCTCAAACAATGGGCTCCCGTCTACCGTATAAGAGGTCCAGGGTTTGATACCCAGGGCCTCCTGGTGAGGGCAAGCTGGCCCATGTGGCGAAATGACCTGTGCGGAGTGCTGCCCCATGCAGGAGTGCTGGCCCATGTGGAGAGCTGGTGCAGCAAGATGACACAACAAAAAGAGACACAGAGGAGAGATAATAAGTGACACAGTAGACCAGGGAGTTGAGGTGGCGCAAGAGAATGATCGCCTCTCTCCTACTCTGGAAGGTCCCAGGATCGATTCCTGGAGCTGCCTAATGAGAATACAAGCAGAGACAGAAAAACACACAGCGAATGGCTATAGAGAGCAGACAATGGTTGGAGGAAGGAGAAATTAAAAAAACAAAACAAAACAAAACATAGTTAGTGGGAAGCGGACTTGGCCCAGTGGTTAGGGCGTCCGTCTACCACATGGGAGGTCCGCGGTTCAAACCCCGGGTCTCCTTGACCCGTGTGGAGCTGGCCCATGCGCAGTGCTGATGCGCGCAAGGAGTGCCCTGCCACGCAGGGGTGTCCCCGCGTAAGGGAGCCCCACGTGCAAGGAATGCGCCCCGTAAGGAGAGCCACCCAGCACAAAAGAAAGTGCAGCCTGCCCAGAAATGGCACTGCACACACGGAGAGCTGACACAGCAAGATGACGCAACGAAAAGAAACACAGATTCCCGTGCCGCTGACAACAGAAGTGGTCACAGAAGAACACACAACAAGTAGACACAGAGAACAGACAACTGGGGGGGTGGTTTGGGGGGAAGGAGAGAAATAAAAAAAGTCTTAAAAAACAAAAACAAAAACATAGTTAGTCATATCTAAGAATCCATTGTTGAATACAAGGTCCTGAAAAATTTCCCTGTGTTTTCTTCTAAGATTGTTATTGTTTTAGTTCCTATATTTAGAGTGAGGTAGGTCCTTTGGTTTTTTTTTGTCCATGGTTTCCTTTACCTTAGGGAACATGTTTAAGACAGTTGATTTAAAGTATTTGATTAATAATTGCAATGTATGCGTTTCCTGGGGATGGTTTCTCTCACGTTCCTTTTTTCTTGTGAATGGGCCGTGCTTTCTTGTTTCTCTGTACACTTCCTGCTTTTTCGTGGAGAACTAGACATCCTGAGTGTCATGCTGTGGTAATTCCAGGGATCGAACACTCCTTCTCCTCAGGGGTTGCTGGTTTCTTTCTTGTCTGGGCTGGAGCCATCCGTTTGCGACTTTTCCAAGACCTTTTTGGCTCCCAAATGGGGAAAAGAAAGAGAATGATTTTTTTTTAAATCGTTACTTTCTCTGTAAATGTCCTCCACAGCAGGGAAACTCCTTCAGCTTTTGGGGGTTGAAACAACGCTCCCCATTCGGCCCCCTCCCCCGCGAAGGCCAGCCCTCAGCAACCAAAAGCAGCGGACGGCAATCGGACCATGCACCCCCAGTTTGGGGAGGACAAGCCCCTGCTGCGTCCCTTGGACTGCGGGCTGCAGTCCCCACAGCCGCCCACCGCGCAGGTGGGGTGTGTGGATGTCCCGCAGGACGTGCAAGGCCAAGCTCACTGGTATTTACCAGCCTCTCCATTCAGCTCCTCCCTGGATGATGCAAGCGTTCCACTAGGCTGCAGAGTTCCAAAGCAGCTGATTCATACAGTCCCTGCCAGCTCATTAATTGTTCTGTTGGAGGGATTGATTCCTGGAGTTTCCTGTTCTCCCACATTCCCACAATTGTCCTCCTAACGTCATTTTTAAAAAGATGGCTTGCTTTAAAATAAGTTTGTAATGATTTTTCTTTATTGCTCTGTGGTTTTACACGTACTTTTGTCCTTAGAGGCTTAAGACGTATATCTTGTCTCATGCAACAAGTATTCTTGATTTTGCCTTTGCAAAATTTAGATGCCCAATCTAAAATAACAAGTCTGTGAAGCTGTCGATTACATCTAAACTGTCTCTGGGTTTCCTAAAATGGCCTTCAGGTAACACAAAAATTTATTCCTTCATTCTATGAAAGGATGCACAATAGGAACAATTTGAGCTTATCTAAAATCACACAAATTTTAATTAATTAAAAACTGTTAATGAGCTGTTTTGTTTACCAAACTAATATTTTAAGAAGCCTGACAAAAAGAGAATTTATCTTCATAGGTTTCTTATACATAAGTTAAATATGTTAACATGAATAAATATTTTTCAATAATTTTGTGCTTTACAAATTAAAGAAAAAAAAAAGCATATTCAAGTTTAAACATGAAGACTGGTATAAAACCTGTCTACCAGAAGATCTTTTCTAGGATTCTAGGTTCACAAATCCTTTTTCCTTTTTGTCCATGAAAATTCTTTAAAACAAAACAAAACAAAACATACACTAGAAGTACTGACTCAATTATTTGAGAATTGTCAGCAGCCTATTTCTTTCTTTTTTTAAATTTTTTATTTCTCTTCCCTTCTCCCCCCTGACCCATTGTCTGCTGTGGGTCTACTTGCTGTGTGTTCTTCTGTGTCCACCTGCATTCTTGTCAGGCGGCACTGGGAATCTGTCTCTTTTTGTTGCATCATCTTGCTGCGTCAGCTCTCTGTGTGTGCGGTGCCACTCCTGGGCAGGCTGTGCTTTTTTCACATGGGTTGGCTCTCCTTGCGGAGCGTACTCCTTGCACAGGGGGTACCCCTTCGCAGGGGGCACCCCTGCGTGGCAGGGCAGTCCTTGCACACAGCAGCACTGCACATGGACCAGCTCACCACATGGGCCAGGAGGCCCTGGGTTTGAACCCTGGACCTCCTATATGGTAGGCAGATGCTCTATCAGTTGAGCCACATCTGCTTCCCAAACGGCCTATTTCTTATTTCTGTCTTTCATTAGATCCAGTATCCAAGACATATTCACTTGTCTATGAGCTATGGCAGCATCAACAAATTGCATGAAAATGGCAGTTGATTTAGTCCTAGGGTCTCCACTAAATATGATTCTAATATGATTCTTCCTCTATTCTTCCTCTATTGACAGAAAACTCTCAACACTTTTCAACCGGTCTGTTACCCTTCTATGAATTTTTTTTAATGTACCGGACCAGGGGATTGAACCTGGGACCTCGTATATGGGAAGCTGGTGGTCAACCACTGAGCCACATTGGCTCCCTGAGTCGGTTTGTATGTTTGTTTGCTTGTTGTTGTTTTTAAAGGAAGCACCAGGAACTGAACCTGGGACCTCCTATGTGGGAGGCAGGCACTCAACCACTTGAGCCACATCTCCTCCCCCACCTATGAAATACTGTTTCTTTCCCCTTCACACATCACTGTCCATCACTAAAACTCTCTAAACCCAGTCACCCTTCTTTCTTTACCTGAAAAAGGAGAACGCTGTGATATCTTCATCTCTATGCCCTTTAAAAACTTTCTAGAGATACCTTGGATATCCCTGATTTAATTTTGTTTGTCGATATTTCATACTTACAAAGAAAAACAAAAAGCTTTCAAACAAGCCTAACTGTCACAGATGTAAATTTACCCTTGAAATTTGAACCTATTACAGACATAAAATCATTTTAGATGACTATTTTAATTCTCCTTATCCAGACCTGCTAGCTGATGAAAGAACAAATATTTACACTGATAGGAGGTATATGGTTCGGGGTTAGGCTATTACTTAAAAAATCCTTTAGAAGCAAGAGATTACGTAGCCTCAGCAAGAACTTCTATACAATGGATGGTGAATTAATGAACCTTGGGCTCTTTTGCTGTTACCTAAGAGACAGACAGAATCTCGCCTCTGTAGTAACAGGGGCATGCTTTTCACTAGTACTGTGATTTGATTTGATTTGATTTTTTTAAAGATTTATTTTTTATTTATTTCTCTCCCCTCCCCCGCCACCTCCCCCCCCCCCCCCCCCCGCCCCCAGTTGTCTGCTCTCTGTGTCCAATCGCTGTGTGTTCTTCTGTGTCTGCTTGTGTCAGTGGCACGGGAATCTGTGTTTCTTTTTGTTGCGTCATCTTGCTGTGTCAGCTCTCCGTGTGTGCGGCGCCATTCCTGGGCAGGCTGCACTTTGTTTCGCGCTGGGCGGCTCTCCTCGCGGGGTGTACTCCTTACACGTGGGGCTCCCCTACGTGGGGACTCCCCTGCATAGCAGGGCACGCCTTGTGCGCATCAGCACTGCGCGTGCACCAGCTCATCACATGGGTCAGGAGGCCCGCTGGGCCAAGTCCGCTTCCCAATTTTATTTTTTATTTTTTAATTTTTTAGTCTTTTTTTAGTACTATGAATTTAAAATTCTGCAAAACTTTAACCTTTTCTTAGGAACTCCATTGTCCCTATCATCCATAAACTTTAAGCAAAATGCAGGGAACTGATGGAATCCTGGAAGTGTAATTTTAAAAGCTCTCAACAACTTTCAGAATTCCAAAGTAGTTTCATTGGCCTTGATAGCGGGAACCTCAAAGGATGTCTTTATGAGTAAATAACAGGCTGCCTCGTGCATTTAGAAATTTCACTTCCAGTCCTAGATTCTACCCTGTTACAGGCTAATGTGACTGAATACCACAAGGGATTCATAGGCTGCTTCCAGATTTGTCACCGGCAGGTCAAGGTCCATTTCCAAAACACTTACCCAAGCAGTCTCTTCACATTCTGAAACCTGGAGATTTGGCTTCATGGAAAATACAGAGAAAATTTACCCATGAGCCTCAATGGAACAGACTTTATTAAGTACTGCTAACAACTGACATAGCAGTAAAACTCCAAGGTGTTTATCCTTGAGTACATGTTTCCATGTAGCACTTCCTCCTGACTATTGGACATTCCACTGGGATACCTTAAACTGAGGATTCTTGGGAATTCTGCAGGAGCCACTGACCGCAGAAGTGGAAGGCCGAGCAAGGGAACAGAACAAGCTGATGACTGCAGAAGTTGACAGCTTCCACCAAGACAAAGGAACGAGCTGCTGACTGCCGGAGCAGACAGCTTCTGCCCAAGACAATAGAATAAGATTGATTTTCCAATTATTTAGCACCCTTTTTCTTTCCCTTTCTCTACCACGAATCTTGCCTAGGATTGCATTTTTACACATTTTATTAATTAAAAGAATTCTTAATATGATCTCTGTATTAGTCAAATAGGTGCTGATGCAAGTATTAGGTTGGTGCAAAAGTAATTTCAGTTTTCCATTGTTGAAATTTGCCATTTGATATTGGCATACATTCTTAGATAAATGTGGTTATGTTATACATCATTTTAATGTGCACTTCTCACTTTATGTTTTTTGCTAACGACTTATTACTTGCTGTTTATTTTATATTTATTTTAGACTACAGATGTTAGTCTAAAATAAATTCGAGGAGTTTTCTTATTTGAGTTCAAAATGGATTGTAAAGCAGCAGAGACAACTCACAACATCAACAACACATTTGGCCCAGGAACTTCTAATGACATACAGTGCAGTGGTGGTTCAAGAAGCTTTGCAAAGAAGATGAGATCCTTGAAGATGAAGAGTGTAGTGGCCGGCCTTCAGAAGTTGACAGTGACCAATTGAGAACAGTCATCAAAACTGGTCCTCTTAAACTACATGAGAAATTGCCAAAGAATTCAATGTCAACCATTCTACGGTCGTTCGGCGTTTGAAGCAAATTGGAAAGGTGAACAAGCTCGATAAGTGGGTGCCTCATGAGCTGATCGAAAATCCAAAAAATCATCCTTTTGCAGTGTCGTCTTCTCTTATTCTACACAACAACAAAGAACCATTTCTCAATTGGATTGTGACATGCGACAAAAAGTGGATTTTATATGACAACCGATGACCAGCTCAGTGGCTGGACCAAGAAGCAGCTCCAAAGCACTTCCCAAAGCCAAACTTGCACTGAAAAAAGGTCATGGTCACGGTTTGGTGGTCTGCTGCCATCACAGCTTCCTGAATCCCACCAAAACCATTACATCTGAGAAGTATGCTCAGCAAATTGAGGAGATGCCCTGAAAACTACAGTGTCTGCAGCCACCACTGGTCAACAGAAAGGGCCCAGTTCATCTCCATGACAACATCCAACCGCACATCACACAATGAACACTTCAAAAGTTGAATGAATTGGGCTACAAAGTTTTGCCTCATCTGCCATATTCACCTGACCTCTCGCCAACCGACTACCATTTCTTTAAGCCTCTCAACAATTTTTTGCAGGGAAAACGCTTTCACAACCAACAGGATGCAGAAAATGCTTTCCAAGAGTTCATTGAATCCCAAAGCACAGATTTTTACCCTACAGGAATAAGCAAATTTATTTCTCATTGGCAACAATGTGTTGATTATAATGGTTCCTATTTTGATGTAAAAAGATGTGTTTGATTTAAAATTCACAGTCCAAAATCACAATTCCTTTTGCACCAACCTAATACCAGAAATCAGTTGCTTTTATAAGGGGTATTTATTTGGGGGTAAAAGCTTTTAGTTGCAAGGCCCTGAAGAGTCCAACTCAAGGCTGCTTTCTCACCAGTCTGTTGCCATATGTTGAAGCAAGATGGTAGGCAATCTCTGCCTGGTCTTTTCTTCCTTTTTCCTCTTAAGGCTCTGTGGTCCCAGCTACTTCTGATCTCAGCTGTAGGCTGACATAGGGCTTGTCTCTCAGGACTTACTGAATCAACTGCAAACTATCAGGTGAATGGCTCATTTCTCCCTAGGGCTCCAGGATTAAAAACTGACATAGTTGTCTCCTCTTCTTCTGCTCCTGTCTTCTTGAGTGAGTGTCCATTCATACCAGCCCACCAAGGGGGCGGGGACTCAGCCCTGAGCCACGCCCTCCTGATGTGGTCGAATCAAAGCCCTAATCTTAACATAAATTAATCAAAGACATCTCAGCTGAGTCTGATACAATCAAATGGTATCACACCCAGAGGAACAGGCCAGTTTACGAACTTAATCTCTTGTCTAGGAATTCATAAATAATCTCGGACTGCTGCAATCTCCCTCATCTACACCCTGTTATTTTTGACCCCCTATGGTCTTCTGTCAAAAATAAAACTCTGGTGTGTTTTTCTCAGACTTTAGCTACTGTTCTGAATTTAACTAATGATTAACAAAATTCAATGCCTGTTCCTTTGAACACTTCAAAAGATAGATTCTTTTTTTTAAAAATGTTTTTAAGGGAAACGGACTTTGGCCCAGTGGTTAGGGCGTCCGTCTACCATATGGGAGGTCCGCGGTTCAAACCCCGGGCCTCCTTGACCCGTGTGGAGCTGGCCATGTGCAGTGCTGATGCGCGCAAGGAGTGCCTTGCCACGCAAGGGTGTCCCCCGCGTGGGGAGCCCCACGTGCAAGGAGTGCGCCCGTGAGGAGAGCTGCCCAGCGTGAAAAGAAAGAGCAGCCTGCCCAGGAATGGTGCCGCCCACACTTCCCGTGCCGCTGACGACAACAGAAGCGGACAAAGAAACAAGACGCAGCAAATAGACACCAAGAACAGACAACCAGGGGAGGGGGGGGAAATTAAATAAATAAATAAATCTTTAAAAAAAAAAAATGTTTTTAAGTGCTTTTGTTTTTATTATTACTTTTATTTTATTGGGGAAGTTGTAAGCTTATAGAGCAATCATGCAGAATGTACAGAATTCCCATATATCACCCCTCCATCAACACCTTACATTGTTGTGGAAGATTCTATTTTATTGCACTTAAATTATCTCAGATCATTAATTCCAAAGTTAAATCTTGTAAAAATAAAACCTTGTCCTCATGCCAACAAATGCTTCTGCTAAAAGCATTACAACCCTGTCAGCCAAACTTCGTTTATCAGGAATGGGAATGAAATTGTTTCTATCCTTGCTACAATAGTTTGTTCTATTCAGAGACAGTCCAACCTGACTTGCATGAAATATTTAACTCCCTTTTTAGGCATATATAAAAACTATGGTTTATTATATTTTCCCCCCTTCTTTGTGCAGTAATCTTTTTGTTTATTTACTGGCATGATTATATAATACAAAGTTCAATAAAAGAAAATATTCACTGTCGGCATTTATTTACTGACCACTATTATTTCTTTCGTTTCATGATTATTCTTGAAAATAACTTGTCTCGTGGAGGAGGGACGTGTTAAAATATGATCTATTTGAGGTATCAAATATGCTAGGTTCCCTGCTGTGGGAATGAAAATCCCCCCAACCTCTTTCAAGTCTTTATTTAGATTTTCTCAGGGAGTCCTACCCTGACCATTCTATTAAGAAATGACTTTCTCACACCTCTGTCACCTCTCTGGTGACATGCCTAATGTGGTGATGTGCCACCCTTATTGGCACATGAATACCCCTTATTCTGGTCTCTTTTTTATTTTTCAGTATCTCTTGTCACCTTTAAGGTGCTTTTTTATGAACAGCCTGTTCATTGTCTATTTGCTATGTTGGAAGCGATGTTTATTCTGTTCCATGGAGCCTCCCAAGGGCCTAGAACAGTGTCTGGCACATGGTCAGTGCCCAATAAATATTCATTAAAATAATGAATGAATGAACCTCTCTGAGTGGGTTGCGCAGTGATTATGATCTGGGGATCTGACCTGACAGGCTGCCCAGAGTAGTATGTCATCTGATCCCTTATTCCATTCTTCCTTGCTCCTCGACAGACTTTCTCTGATATTTGAGAGATCTGATTTTTTATTTTAAGATTTATTTTATTTATTTATTTCTCCTCCCCACCCCCTCGCCCATTGTTTGCCCTCACTGTCTCTCATTTTCTTTTTAGTAGGCACCAGGAACCAAACCTGGGGACTCCCATGTGGGAGGGAGGCACCTAATTGCTCAAGCCACCTCTACTCCCTGCTTGTTGTGGCTCTCATTGTATTTCCTCATTGTGTCTCTTTGTTGTATCATTTTGTTGCATCAGCTTGCCAAGCCAGCCCATTGTGTCAGCTCACTGTCTTGCTTGTTTTCTCCAGGAGGCACCAGGAACTGAACTCAGGACCTCTGGAGTGGTAGGTGGGCACCCAACTGCTTGAGCCACATCCACTTCCTGGGTCTGATTCTTTTTTTTTTTTTTTTTTTTTTCCTCTCCCCTTCCTCCCCATTGTTTGCTCTCTGTGTCCATTTGCTTGCATTTTTGTATGCGGGACCGGGAAACTGTGTTGCTTTTTTTTGTGTATGTGTCATCAGCTCTCCATGTGTGCAGCACCACTCCTGGGTGGGCTGTGCTTTTTTCATGCGGGGCGGCTCTCCTTGCAGGGTGCACTCCTTGCGCATGGGGCTCCCCTATGTGGCGGACACCCCTGCCTGGCATGGCACTCCTTACACACAGCAGCACTGTGGGTGGGCCAGCTCACCACATGGGTCAGGCGGCCCTGGGTATCGAACCCTGGACCCTCCATATGGAGGCAGATGCTCAATCAGTTGAGCCACAACCGCTTCCCTGGTTTTTTTTTTTTTAAAGATACATAGATCACACAAAATATTACTTTAAAAAATATAAGAGGTTCCCATATACCCCACTCTCCACATCCCCCACTCCTCCCACATCAACAACTTCTTTCATTAGTGTGGAACATTCATTGCATTTGATGAACACATTTTGTAGCACTGCTTCACTGCATGGATTATAGTTTACCCTGTAGTTTACATTCTATCCCAGTCCATTCAGTGGGTTATGACAGGATATATACTGTCCCACATCTGTCCCTGCAATATCACTCAGGAGAACTACAAGTCCTGAAAATGCCCCCATATCACAAGAATTATTGTGACTCTAGCAATGGAAGAAATTATATCATTGATGTGGAGACAGTGGCCACCGGAGTTGCTAAAGGCAGGGAGAGGGAAGAAGAGGTGTGAAATGGGTCTGATTCTTTCGAGGAACTGTTTTCTCTGACTCCCTGGCACATGCCAGAGGCCGCTTTTCCTATCGGTTCACGTCTTTAGTGGATTGCCTTGATTTTCCCTATCCCATTGTCAGCCTTGTACACCATGCTTAGGTAGGATTCCCTGTTAATCCCTGGGAGAACTGGAAAGCCCATCTACCAGCCCCAGCTATCTGGGACCTGCTGGAATGGCAAGATGCCACAGCCATGTGCGCCTGAAGGATGGAAGTGTTCCTGTACCTGATTAAAACTCAGGGGGAGCTTCCAGGTCTCAAAACTTCTCCTTTTGCAAATTGCATTGATCCCCTCTCCCAGGAAGGGGACCCGGAACAGGCTCAGGAGAGCCTCTGTGCCCTGAGCGCTGGACTTGAGGGTCCTCGCCCATACTTCAGGTCTCCTCCCAGGATGGGTCCAGTATCGTGCCCTCTTCCTCCTGCAGCACCTACAGCCATCAGGTTTCACCTTCCTGGGAACCTTGGAGGCCTCACTTGGCCCCTGTCTCATCTTACCAGGGCTGAGTGTGTCTAGGCCAGTTGGGTTAGTGTATTAGTCAGCCAAAGGGGTGCTGATGCAAAACACCAGAAATCTGCTGGGTGTGATAAAGGGTGTTTATTTGGGGTAGGAGCTTACAGTTACCAGGCCTTAAAGCGTAAGTTATTTCCCTCACCAAAGTCTATTTTCATGTGTTGGAACAAGATGGCTGCTGACAGCTATGAGGGTTCAGGCTTCCTGGGTTCTTCTGGGCTCAGCACCTCTGTTTTCTCCACAAGGTCAGCTATAGATTATGAGATGAATGGCTCTGTCTCTTTCCCTGGGTCTCCAGCTTAAGACTTCAGCATCAAACTCCAACATCAGAAAACCTGCCACTCTGTTCTTTGCCATGCCTTTCATTTATTTATTTTTTTAAAGATAAATTTATTTCTTTATTTCTCTCTTCCCTGCCCCTCCCGCCCCCCGCCCCCTGCCCCAGTTGTCTGTTCTCTGTGTCTATTTGCTGCCTGTTCTTTTTGTCCGCTTCTGTTGTTGTCAGCGGCACGGGAATCCGTGTTTCTTTTCGTTGCGTCATCTTGTTGTGTCAGCTCTCCGTGTGTGCAGCACCATTCCTGGGCAGGCTGCATTTTCTTTCGCACTGGGTGGCTCTCCTTATGGGTGCACTCCTTGTGTGTGGGGCTCCCCTATGTGGGGGGCACCCCTGTGTGGCAGGGCACTCCTTGCGCGCATCAGCACTGGCCCTGGGCCAGCTCCACATGGGTCAAGGAGGCCTGGGGTTTGAACCACGGACCTCCCATGTGGTAGGCAGATGCCCTAACCACTGGGCCAAGTCCACTTCCCTGCCATGCCTTTTATCTGTGAGTCCCTGCTCACTAAGGGATGGGGACTCAACACCCTAATCATAACTCACTCATACCCAGGTACAGATCAGATTACAAGCATAATCCAATATTTCTTTTTGGAATTCGTCAGTAATATTAAACTGCTACAGTTAGGTTGGAAATTTTTTTACTGCACATGCTTCAGGTGTTAGCCTTTCCTTTGCTGAGTGGATGGAGAGTGCACCTGAGGGCTGCTCCCTCCTTGGCTCCCTCGTTAGCCAAGGTGGCAGTCTGGTGGTTCCTCCACCCGCTTCTTGTCTCTGAACATGGACTGTATCAAGTGTGGTTGTTTCACCTGCCCTTCCCTTGGGTGGGCCACCACTTACACCCATCGGTCTTTTGCTGGTCTCTTAATGACCTTCCTTGATGGCCCACTGTTCCCTGCCCTTAGCAGCTGTGATGGTGTGAAGCTGTGTGGACCCCAGAATGTATGTTCTTAAAGTTGATCTAAGTTAAGATGTGACCCACCTCATTCAGGGTGGGTCTTAATCCTTTTACTGGAGTATAAGAGAATGAAATTCAGACAAAGAGCAAGAAAGCCACAGAAGCAAGAAGCTGGAAGCAGTGAAACCCAGAAGAGAAGGGAGAGACCAGGAGAGCCTGCCATGTGCCTGGCCATGAGACACAGGAGTCCAGGATTGCAGTCAGCCTTCAGGGGGAAAGCATCACCTGATGATGCCTTGATTTGGACAATTTTCTCAGCTTCAAAACTGTAAGCTTGGAGGATTGTGGGAAAATGGCAACAGTCTAACGGCAGAGCTAAATGTTCTCACAAAAATAATGGAGAAAGAGTCAAAAGCTGTCCCAGGGACCTGTTTTGGGGATCAGCAGACCAGAACAGTGTTACACAGCTCCTAGGAGGGTGAGGGACCGAGAGCCGAAGAAGCCAAAATGACAAATGACAAACATGAGTTACCAAGCCCCCATCGTGGCTGGGAAGGACTCCCCTCCCCCATCCCAAGATATAAAGCTGGGGTAAAACCCCTGGCTCACTGCAGCTGACTGAGAGGGGAACAGATATTTTCCTCCCTGTCAGCTGTTTCAAGGGAAAAGGGAGGGGAGGATGGGATGCTTTTGTTCAGTGAATTTGGCCAGCAGAGTCCACTTTGAATCTCCAGATCTGGAAATTCAACACAGGAACACAGGAAAGCTGAGACTGAAACACCTCTGTGGAAAGGTGCACTGACTAGCACCATCTACTGGCGTATCTGGAAATTGCATGGACAAAACCTGTTCACGCTCGCTGTATCCAACCCCTGGGAGAAAATCTGTGCCCCACTTGTGAGTCCCTGGTCTGATTAAAAAAAAAAAAAAGATTTATTTATTTATTTATTTATTTTTCTCCCCTTCCCCCTTCCCCCTTCCCTCTTCCCCCTTCCCCCTCCCCCCCAGTTGTCTGCTCTCTGTGTGTTCTTCTGTGACAGCTTCTATCCTTATCAGGGGCACTGGGAATCTGTGTTTCTTTTTGTTGCATCATCTTGTTGTATCAGCTCTCCATGTGTGCGGCGCCATTCTTGGGCAGGCTGCACTTTCTTTTGTGCTGGGCGGCTCTCCTTACGAGGTACACTTCTTATGCGTGGGGCTCCCCTACGTGGGAGACACCCCTGCGTGGCACGGCACTTCTTGCGCGCATCAGCACTGTGCATTGGCCAGCTCCACACGGGTCAAGGAGGCCCGGGGTTTGAACTGCGGACCTCCCATGTGGTAGGTGGATGCCCTAACCACTGGGCCAAGTCCGCTTCCCCCTGGTCTGATTTTGAAAACTTAAGCTGGGCAATTTTAAAGACTGAGAATAAGTTGAACCAAGTATGAAAGAAGAGCTGTGAAGAAAAAATAGGCAAGAGACAGAAATTGACCATCAGAGTAAATTCATCAACATATTCAGATGCCTAGATATCAGTAAAAAAATTACAAGCCATACTAGGAAACAGGAAAAGATGGTTCAGCCAAAAGAACAAACCAAATATCCTGAAGAGATACAGGATTTAATACAATTAATCAGTGATAATCACACAACTCTCCTAAATTGCTGCAAAGAATTTATAGAAAGTATGACTAAAGAAATAAAGGATATCAAGAAGACACTGGGAGTGCATAAAGAACAATTTAAAAGCCAGCAAAGAAAAGTAACAGACCTTACAGGAATGAAGGACACAGTGGATGAGATTAAAAATACGTTAGAGGGAAGCAGACTTGGCCCAATGAATAGGGCACCTGCCTACCACATGGGAGGTCCGCGGTTCAAACCCCGGGGCCTCCTTGACCCGTGTGGAGCCGGTCCGTGTGCAGGGCTGATGTGTGCAAGGAGTGCTGTGCCACGCAGGGGTGTCCCCCCGTGTAGGGGAGCCCCATGTGCAAGGAGTGCACCGTGTAAGGAGAGCCACACAGCGCGAAAGAAAGTGCAGCCTGCCCAAGAATGGTGCCACCCACACGGAGAGCTGACACAACAAGATGATGCAACAAAAGGAACACAGATTCCTGGTGCCGCTGATGACGATAGAAGTGGTCACAGAAGAATGCGCAGCAAATGGACACAGAGAGAGGACAACTGGGGGGGGGAAGGAGAGAGAAATTAAAAAAATAAAAATCTTAAAAAAAACACAACACGTTAGAGGCACATAAGAGTAGATTTGAATTGCCTGAAGGCAGAATTAATGACTTCAAAGACAGAACATCTGGACTGGAAAAGACAGGAGAACAGAAAGAGAAGAGGTTGAAAAAAATGGAATGGAGTCTCAGGGAATTGAATGACAACGTGAAACAGACAAACATTCACGTTATTGGCATCCCAGAAAGAGAAAAGAATGGAAAAGGGATAGAAAGAACATTTGAGGAAATAATGACCAAAAGCTTCCCAACCCTTATGAAGGACGTAAATATCAGTATCTAAGAAGGACAACACACCCAAACAGAAGAAATCCTACTCCAAGACACCTGCTATTCAGAATGACAAATATCAAAGACAAAGAAAAGATTCTGAAAGCAGCAAGAGAAAAGAAAAATACCACATACAAGGGAAACTCGATAAGATTAAATGTTGACCTCTCATCAGAAACTACGGAGGAGAGCAGAAAGTGGTATGATGTATTTAAGGTACTGAAAGGGAAAAACAGCCAGCCGAGAATTCTATATCCAGCAAAGCTGTCCTTCAAAAATGAGGGTGAGTTCAAAGACTTCACAGACAAACAAAAACTGATAGAATATATTACCAAAAGACCAGATTTACAAGAGATACTAAAGGGGGTGCTGCAGTCTGAAAGGAAAAAAAACAAGGATGAGAGAGTCGGAGAAGAGTTTAGAAATGACAATTATTAGGAAGGGTAAACTAAAGGATAAGAAGACAGACATTAGAATGGTATGACAAGAGAGAACCGAAGGACAAAATGGATGAAGTAAGCAATGCCTTTACAGTATTAACACTGAATGTTAAAGGACTGACCTTCCCCATCAAAAGACATAGACTGATAGAATGGATTAAAAAAATATGAGCCTTCTATGTTATCTATAAGAGACCCACCTCAGATGTAGGAACACAACCAGGTTAAAAGTGAAAGGTTGGAAAAAGATATTCCATGCAAATAGTAACCAAAAAGGAGCTGGGGTAGACCAGATAAGCATAAAATAAAAATAATATAGTATATGAAGAGTAATTACTCAGTGCAACTAGCAAACTGTTCCTATGATTAGTATTCTGTGATTTTCTACATACAAAATAAACACTTGCTTTTAACTGAGGAGGTCTGGAGAAGAGATCTATTTTTGAATACCTCGTTTTTCTTTAACCCTTTCTTTTCTCTTTCTCTCTCTCTCTCTCTCCCCCGCCTCCCCCAATCCCCCCCTTTCCCCCCCTTCCCCCCCCCTCACCGGTTGTCTGTTCTCTGTGTCTATTTCCTGTGTCCGCTTCTGTTGTCAGCAGCACCGGGAATCTGTGTTTCTTTTTGTTGCATTATCTTGTTGTGTCAGTTCTCCATGTATGCAGCGCCATTCCTGGGCAGGCTGCACTTTCTTTTGCACTGGGCGGCTCTCATTATGGGGTGCACTCCCTGCGTGTGGGCTCCCCTACGTGGGGGACACCCCTGCATGGCACGGCACTCCTTGCGCATCAGCGCTGTGCATGGGCCAGCTCCACACGGGTCAAGGAGGCCCGGGGTTTGAACCGCGGACCTCCCATAGACGGACGCCCTAACCACTGGACCAAGTCTGCTTCCCTCTTTAACCCTTTCTTATTCATGCTCTTTAATTAAAATAATCTATCTGGATCAATAATGATTTAGCATAATTACTGTTGAACAAAATTTTGAGTTTTTGTCTCATAAAATTATGAGTTAGTATATTGTTATTTGCTGTAATTCATTCCAATAAGATGTGAAGAACTCTCAAATAGGAATTTGATTAAAAATAATTATGGCCTAGAAGAAGTTAAATAACTAAACCAATAATTTATTTCATTCTTAGAGATTATTGTGTCTAATAGTTAGAGCTGTAATATAAAAATTAGAATTGTGATAATTAATTTCCATTATATATTTAAATGATTATTTACATTTATAAATGTTTGTTGCTAGGCTATCTATTTTTTAATTGATTAGATTAACTCTAACCCGGCCTTGCACTCTCTTTTAAAATTTGTAATTCCTTTCAATCAATCTTTTTATTTATTTTAAAATTTTACAGTAAAGGACTTTTTAACTGCTTAAAAAAAAAGCCATTGGTTGTACACTGTGGGTAGATCGTATGGCATATGAATATATCTCAATAAAACTGTTCAATAAACAAATGTATAATTGTGCAAGAGTAGCTAGAAACAGCAGGTACACACAGCAGGAGAAACACACCTCCAAGAGATCCTATTTATAAGGCATTAATACCCACGTTGGATGAAGACTGACAACATGTTTTTTGGGGGTGCATAGCTCCCTCTCCCACCTGGGGCGTTTGCTGCCTGGGGGCTTGTGGCGCCCCAGCAGTGTCTGTGCTAAAGGCCTGTGGCCTGCGCCTCTCTCTTCTCAGCATTTTGACCTGCAGGTCCCACGGGGGCCGGCAGCCTTGCCGCGTTCCCAGCGTGGCCTCTAAAGCTAGCCCTCCCCGCCACTCTGCTTGGTGCCCCTCCAAACCCTCCATTGCTGTCCTCACTGCCAGCCTTTTCACGGCCCTCCCCGCTGGCTCTAATCGAAACCTGCTTGCCTAAGTCTGTTGCACCCTCAGAGGAGCCCGTGCATTCTCTCTCCCCGAGTCTCCTGGAGCTTGAGCTGGGACTGGAGCCTCCCTGTGCTGCTGCCCCCCATTCTGCCCCTGCTGTGCCTTTGAGACTCATGCTTTCCCATCCACCCTGCAGGCTCCAGGGAAGTGGCTCTTGGCCCCAAAGGCTTGCTCTCCCCTTGACTTCTGCTCTGTCCCTGGGAGATTTTAGGGTCCCACAGTGCTGCGGGGGATTACCTCACCCACCTCCACCACCCTCTGTGCATCCCCTGGGTAACTACAGCACATCATTCTTTCATTCCCCCCAATATGGCCCTGACCCTCTCTCTGCAGCAGAATTCTGTTTACTTGAGTGTCTCTCCAAGCGGACTAGAAGCTTCTCTAATCTAAAAGATTAGAAGAAAGAAAGGTCGGGAAGCACAGGCTTCTGCCTGCCCCTGCTGTCCATCACAGCCCCCTTGCCCAGTGTGGAAAGCCTTTCTCTGTCCACCTGCATTGAGAACTTCCTTCCTTTTCCTTTCTGTTTAGGGCTGGAGGGTTGGGGGCCAGAATGGGCTGTGGCCAGTGGACAGCAGACATCTTCCCAGCCTTGCAGGGTTTGCCCTGCTTCTCCCTCCGCCCGGGGTGGGTCAGGGTGCTGCAGGTGAGACTAAGTGCCCTCCCTGCTGGGTCCTGAGTCTTCCTGTGTCTTCACCCAGCCTCCTTCCAGGGGACAGGATTTGCCTACCGACTCCAGGTAGGCACCTGCCATGTCGAGGATGGCTCAGGTGGGGCGGGGATTGGCAGGAGGCTCTTGGAGGTGGGGGGTGCCTTGACCCTTTTGTGGAAGGGTGGCTCTGAGGGAGGCCAGTCAGGGGTGGGGAAAGTGGTGGAAGGAAGGTTGGGAAGCGTGTTGGTGGCCCGCTCGGTGCAAGCCCTTTTCTCTCCAGGCACCAGTCCTGTGCGTAAGGCTAAGCTTGCTCTGACTGCTCTTCAAGCTGCTTGCTTTCCCCTCATCAGTGCCTGCAGTCAACTCTTTGGTTCCCAAGGGTTGTGGACAGATAGAGCCCCAGCAGGTAGCAGATCGCCTGGAAACTTTCCTGAAACTGTCCTGCCCAGATCACCTTTACTAGCCAGAGTACTCAACTCTGGCTGCAGTGGGTGTTGACTGCTAATAACTCACATTTCCCCCTTCTCAGGAGAAATAATTCAGAGAACCAGTGCTCCACAGCAGATCCACTTCACCACGGCTGGCAGGCAATGATGGACTGAAATAGGGATATTAAAACCTAACCCCTTCAGTCGAGAAGGGAGACCTTGCTGTGGTGTCACTTATGCTCCAGAGCTTTCCACAGGGCTAGACAGACCTTAGCCTTTAGTTATAGCCACTCATTCAACCAGCTCCGTCCCCTGATTTACCCGGCTTCCTTCACTTCCTTCCAGGTTTCTCTTGAAAGCCCTTGCACAAGAATCTGTGTGTCAAGCTGTGTGTTTTAATTTGCTAGGCTGCCAGAAGCAATATACCAGAATGGGCTGGCTTTTATAATGGGGCTTTATTATCTTACAAGCTTACAGTTCTGAAGGTGTGAGACGATGTCTTTTTCTTGAAAACTGGCTGCCATCAATCCTGGATTCCTTTGTCACATGGCAAGGTACATGGTGGCATCTGCTGGGCTCTCCCTTCCCCAGCTTTTGTTACCCCTTGCCCCAATCCCTGGCAACCAGTAAACTACTTTCTGTCTCTATGGATCTACCTATTCTGAACATTTCATATAAGCGGAATCACACTATCTATGACTTTTTGTGTTTGGCCTTTTTCACTTAGCATAAGGTCTTCAAGTTGCATCCATGTAGCATGTATCAGTACTTCATTCCTTTTTATGTCTGAATAATATTCCATTGTATGTATATGCCATATTTTATTTACCTAGTCACCAGTTCATATACATCTGGTTTGCTTCCACTAGTGCTGTTCTGAACATTTGTGTATACGTTTCTGTGTGGACTTATGTTTTCAGTTCTTTGGGGGTATATACCTAGGAGTGGAATTGCTGGGCTGTATGGAACTCTAGCTTGTTGAGGAACTGCAAAACGGTTTCCCACAGCTGCTACACCTATTTTACAGTCTCAGCAACAATGTATAAGGCTCCAGTTTCCAAATTCCCCACATCTTTGTCCACACTTGCTATTTTCTCCTTTTCTTCTTCTATTTTTTCCTTTGTTTATTTTACTATTACTATTCTAATGGGTGTGGTATGGTATCTCACTGTGGCATTGGTTTTCATTTCTGTAATGTCTAGTGATACAGAGCATCTTTTCATGTGCTATTGGTCATGTGTATATCTTTTTTTTTTTGGAGAAATATCTTTTCAAATACCTTGCCAATTTTTAAATTGGATTATTTGCCATCCTGTTGTTGAGTTGTAGGAGTTCTTTATACATTCTTGATACTAGATCCTTATCAGATATATGATTTGAGAATATTTTCTCCCCTTTTTTTGAGTTTTCTTTTTACTTTCTTGGAAGAGTTTCTTTGCAGTACAAAAGTTTCTAATTTTGAAGAACTCTTATAAATCTATTTGTTGTTGATGCTTGTCTTTTTAGTGTCATATTTAAGACATTGCTGACTAATCTAAGGTCATGAATATTTCACCTATGTTTCCCTGTGAGAATTTTATAGCTTTTGCTCTTACATTTAGGATTTGATCAATTTTGGGTTATGAGGTAGAGGTGCAACTTCATTCTTTGAATGTCAATATAAAGTTGTCTCACCACCATTTGTTGAAGAGACTATTCTTTCCTCAATGAGTGGACTTGGCACCCTTGAAAATCAGTTGGCCATAGATGTGGGAATTTATCTCTGGACTCTCAATTCTATTCCACTGTTCTATATGTTTATTCTTACACAGGTACCACACTGTTTAGATTACTGTAGCTTTGTGGTAAGTTTGGAAATTGGGAAGTGTGAGGCCTCCAACTTTGTTTCTCTTTTTCAAGATTGTATTGGCTATTTAGAACCCCTTGCATTTTCACATGAATTTGAGAATCAACTTTTCTATTTCTGTAAAATAAGCTGCTTGAATTTTGGTTGGGATGGTGTAGAATCTCTATATGTGTTTAAGTAATATTGATAGGTTAACAATATTAAGTCTTCTAATCCATGAACATGGGATGTCTTTTCGTTTATTTAGGTCTTTAATTTCTTTCAGCAATGCTTTATAGTTTTCAGTGTACAAACCTCTCATCTCCTTGGTTAAATTTATTCCTGGATATTGTTTTCTTTTACATGCTATTGTGAATGGAACTGATTTCTTGATTTCCTCTTCAGTATGTTCATTGATGGTGTAAAGAAACACAGCTGATTTTTGCATGTCGATTTTGTACCCTGCAACTTTGCTGAATTATTTCATTAGCTCTAGTAACTTTATTGTAGATTATTTGAGATCCTATATATAGGGTCATGTTGTCTGCTAATAGAGGTAGTTTTACTTCTTCCTTCCCAATTTAGGTACTTTTCATTTCTTTTTCTTGACTAATTGTTTTGGCCAGAACTTCCAGTACAATGTTGAATAGCAGTGGTGACAGTGGGCATCCTTGTCTTGTTTCTGATCTTAGGAGGAAAGCTTTCAGTTTTGATATGGAAAATGTGGCAAATTGTTAAAATTGATGGATGTGGGTATCTAGGGGAATTGGAGTATGTTAGAGTTCTTATAGGATTTGTATTATTTTTGTAACTGTCCTATAAGTTTGAAAATATTTCAAAATAAGAAATTTAATTTGACAAAATACAGTATCCTTTCTTGATAAAAAAACTCCAAAAGATAGGAATAGAAGGAAGCTTTCTCAATATGGTAAAGTGCATATATGAAAAACCTACAGTAAGCATTGTACTCAACAGTGAAAGACTGAAAGCTTTCCCACTGAGAAGAGAAACAAGACAAGGATGCCCACTGTCATCCTGTAATCCAATATTGTGCTAGAAGTTCTAGCTAGAGCAATTAAGTTAGGTAAAAAAATAAGTCACCCAAATGGGAAAAGAAGAAGTAAAATGTTCACTAATTGCTGATTTTTACTTAGAAAATCCTGAAAAATCCTAGAACTAATAGCAAAACTACTAGAACCAATAGACAAGTTCATCGAAGTGGTGGGGTACAAGATTAATGTGCAAAAGTCAATAGCCTTTCTATATGCCTCTAATGAGCAATCTGAGGAGGAAATTTTTAAAAATCCATTTATAATAATGACTAAAAGAGACAAATATTTAGGAATGAACAACCAAGGACATAAAGGTCTGGTATTCAGAAAACTACAAAATATTGCTAAAAGAAGTCAAAGAAGACTTAAATAAATGGGAAGTCATTTCATGTTCATGGAAGACTGAATATCATTAAGATGTCAATTCTATCCAAATTGATTTACAGATTCAATGCAATCCCAATAAAAATCCCAGCAGCCTTTTTTTTTTTTGCAGAAATGGATAAGCCAATTATAAAATTTATTTGGAAGAGTAAGGGACCCCAAATAGCCAAAAATGTTTTGAAAAAGAAGAACGAGGGAAGCAGAAGTGGCTCAAGCAATTGGGCTCCCATCTACCATATGGGAGGTCCTGGGTTTGGTTCCTGGGGCATCCTGGTGAAGGCAAACTGGCCTGCGTGGAGAGCTGGCTTGCACAGTGAGCTGATACAACAAGATGATGCAACAAAAAAGAGACACGAGGAAAGACAATGAGAGGCACAATAAACCAGAGAGCTGAGGTGGTTCAAGTGATGGAGTGCCTCCCTCCCACGTCAGAAGATCCCAGGATTGATTCCCAGTGCCTCCTAAAGAGACAAATGACCTGACTGAAAAATGGGCAAAAGACTTGAATGGACATTTGTCCAAAGAATAAATACAAATGGTGAAAAAACACATGAATAGATGTTCAACATCATTAGCAATTAGGGAAATGTAAATCAAAACTACACTGAGACATCACTTCACACCTTTTAGAATGGCCACTTTTAAAAAGACAGAAAACTACATGTGTTGAAGAGGATGTGGAGAGATAGGAACATTTATTCACTGTTGGTGGGAATATAGAATGGTACAGCCACTGTGGAGGACTGTTTGGCAGTTCCTAAGGAAGTTGAGTATAGACTTGCCATGTGATCAGGCAACACCATTACTAGGTACATACCCAGAAGAACTGAGAACAGTGACACAGACATCTGCACACTGAGGTTCATAGAGGCATTTTCACAATTGCCAAAAGATGGAAACAACCCAGGTATCCATCAACTGATGAATGGATAAACAAACTGTGGTGTATTCGCATGACAGAATATTACGCTGTTGTAAGAAGAAATGAAGTCATGAAGCATATGACAACAAGGATGAATCTGGAGTACATTATGTTGAGTGAAGCAAGTCAGACACAAAAGGACAAATATTATATAACTGCACTATTATGAACTAAATAAAAATATATTGTGTAAACTCATGGGATTAATAACTAGACTATGGTTGTAGCAGTTTGATATGGTTATGAATTCGAAAAATAGATATTGGATTATGCTTGTAATCTGATCCGTACCTGGGCATGTTTGAGTTGTGATTAGGGCATTGGTGGGTGGCGACTCAGAGGTAAAAGGCATGGCAAAGAACAGAATTGGGGGTTGGGGGTTTCTGATGTTTGAGTTTTGATGTTGGAGTTTGATGCTGAAGTCTTAAGCTGGAGCTCCAGGGAAAGAGACAGAGCCATTCACCTGATAGTCTAGAGCTGACCTTGTGGAGAAAACAGAGGAGCTGAGCCCAGAGGAACCCAGGAAGCCTGAACCCTCACAGACATCAGCAGCCATCTTGCTCCAACATGTGGAGATAGACTCTGGTGAGGGAAGTAACTTATGCTTTATGGCCTGGTATCTGTAAGCTCCTACCCCAAATAAATACTTTTTATAAAAAACAACCGATTTCTTGTATTTTGCATCAGCACCCCTTTGGCTGACTAATACAATGGTTCACCAAAAACCATTAAGTTTAGAGAATGGAAAGTTGGGGGTTAAGTTGTGCAGAATTGGTAAAAAGGTTGTGTGTTAATCTTTAGAAATGAATAGAAAAGGTTCAAGTATAACATAATGTCTGTAACTAGCAGAGCTATTAAATGGGTATGACAGTGGTTGAAAGGGAAAATCTAAGGTCATGTGTATTACTAAAAGGAAGGCTAAAAAATGTAACATGGGACTTTATAACATAGTAAAACCTCATGTGAAATATGAATATGGGTAACATTGCATATATAAGACAGTTTCCTTTGAAACCGAACAAATGTTATGTATGTCAATATTACAAGGTGTTAATATAGGCAAAAAATTATGCTAACTGAAAGAAACCAGACACAAAGTACTACATATTGTATAATTTCATTTACATAAAATGTAAATATAAATCAATTTATAAAAATGAATTAGATTAAGGGTTATACAGGGCTAGGGAAGTATTGAAGGATTGAGAGGTGTCCACTAAAGGGTGTGGAGTTTCTCTTCTTGGAGTAATGAAATTGTTCTAAAAGTTTTGTGGTGATGAATGAACAACACTGTGATTATACTAAAAGTCATTGATTGTACACTTTGGATAGATTGTATGATAAGTGAATATATCTCAATAAAACTGCTAAAAAAAACCAATCAACTGAAAATGAATCAAAGACCTAAATATAAAAGCCAGGACCATAAAACTACTAGAAGAAAATGTAAGGAAACATCTTAAAGACCTTGTGGTAGGTGGTGGTTTCTTGGACCTTACACCCAAAGCACAAGCAACAAAAGAAAAAATAGATAAATGGGACCTCCTCAAAATTAAATACTTTTGCACTTCAAAGAACTTTGTCAAAAGGGTGAAAAGGCAGCTGACTCAATGGGAGAAAATATTTGGAAATCACGTATCTGATAAGGGTTTAATGTCCATGGATATAAAAAGATGCTACAAATCAATGGCTTTCAGTATAATCTTGAGCTGATTGTTGTATAGGGAATGGATATCCAATTCTCCCAGCACCATTTGTTGAAGAGATTTATATCCCATTATCACGGACTTGGTAGGTTTGTCAAAAAACAGATGGCCATAGATGTGAGAGTTTATTTCTGGACTACCAATTCTATTCCACTGATCAATGTGTCTGTCTTTATGCCAGTGCCATGCTGTTTTGAACACTGTGTCTTTGTAGTAGGTTTCAAGGGCAGATAGTGAAAGTCCTCCCATATCACTCTTCTTTTTTAGAAAACTTTTGGCTATTTGTGTGCACTTTCCCTTCCAAATAAATTTGGTAATTGCCTTTTCTGTTTCTGTAAAACAGGCTGTTGGAATTTTGATTGGTATTGTATTGAATTGATAAATCAGTTTGGGTAGGATTGACATCTCCACAATGCTTAGTCTTTCAATTCATGAGCACAGAATGTCTTTCCGTTTGTTTACGTCTCCTTTGATTTCTTTTAGCATTGTTTTGTGCTTTCCAGCATATAGGTCCTGTACTTCTTTGTTTAAATTGATTCCTAGGCATTTGAGTCTTTTTGTTGCTATTGTAAATGGATTTCCTCCTTTTCCTCCTCAGATTGTTCAATACTGGTGTACAGAAACATTACTGATTTTTGCATGTTGATCCTGTATAGTGCCACTTTGCTGAACTCATTTGTTAGCTCAAGTAGCTTTGTCATAGACATTTCAGAATACTCTTAAGTATAGGATCATATTTTCCACAAACAGTGAGAGTTTTATTTCCTTTTTTCCTATTTGGATGCCTTTTATTTATTTATTTTTTCTTGTCTAACTGCTCTAGCTAGAAATTCTAGCACAATATTGAATAACAGTGGTGACAGTGGGCATCCTTGAGTTTTCCTGATCTTGGAGGGAAAGCTTTCAATGTTTCTGCATTGAGTATGATGTTGGTTGTGAGTTTTTCATATATGTTCTTTATCATATTGAGGAATTTTCCTTCTATTCTTATCTTTTGAAGTGTTTTTCTTTTAATCAAGGAAGGATGCTGGATTTTGTTGAATGCGTTTTCTGCATCAATTGTGATGAGCATGCTGGCTTTTTCCCCCTTTGATTTGTTAATGTATTACATTAATTGATTATTTTATGTTGAACCAGCCTTGCATACCAGGAATAAATTCCACTTGGTTGTGATGTAAGTCTTTTGATATGCTGTTGGGATTGGTATGCAAGTATTTTCTTGAGAATTTTTGCATCTCTGCTCATTAGAGAGATTGGTCTGTAATTTTCTTTTCTTGTAGTGTCTTTATCTGGCTTTGGTATTAGGGTGATGTTGGCTTCATAAAATGTGTTGGGTAGTTTTCCCTCCTCTTTTTGGTATCCTAGCTAGGGGTTTATCAATTTTATTGATCTTCCTAGAACCAGCTTTTGGTTTTGATGATTTTCTCTATTTGTTATTGTTGTTGTTCTCAATTTCATTTATTTCTGCTCTAATCTTTATTATTTCTTTTCTTCTGCTTGCTTTGGGATTGGTTTGCTATTCTTTTTCTAGTTTCTCTAGTTCAGTTAAATCTTTGAGTTTGGTGCTTTCTTCTTTTTTAATATAAGCATTTAAGACTATAAGTTTTCCTCTCAAGACTGCCTTCACTGTATCCCATATGTTTTGATAAGTTATGTTCTCATTTTCATTTGTTTCAATATATTTACTAATTCCACTTGCAATTTCGTCTTTGACCCACTTATTTAGTTGTTTAACCTCCACACATTTGCAAATTTACCTCTTTCCTGTCTGTTATTCATTCCTAGTTTCATTCCATTATGATCTGAGAAGGTGCTTTGTATAATTTCAGTCTTTCTATATTATTGAGAACTGCATTGTGACCTAATATGTGGTCTCTTCTGGAGAAAGATCTATGAGCACTTGAAAAGAACATCTAATCGGCTGAGTTTGAATGCAACTTTCTGTATATGTCTGTTAGGTCTATCTTGTTTATCATATTGTTCAAGTTCTCTGTTTCCTTGTTGATCTTCCTTCTGTTAATAGTTGTTCTATCTAATGATGTGAGTGGTGTGTTGAAGTCTCCAACTATTATTGTGGATATGTCTGTTTCTCCCTTCAGTTTTGCCAGAGTTTGTCTCATGTATTTTGGTGCATCCTGGTTAGGTGCATAGATATTTGACTTTTATTTCTTCCTGGTGGATTGTTTCTTTTATTAATATATAATGGACTTCTGTATCTAATAACTTTTTTTTGCATTTAAAGTCTGTTTTGTCTGATATTAGTATAGCTATCCTTGCTCTTTTTTGGTTACTACTTGCATGGAGTATCTTTTTCCAACCTTTCACTTTCAGCATGTTTGTATCCTTGGATCTAAGCTGAGTCTCTTGTAGGTAGCACATGGATGACTCATTTTTTTATTAATCCACTCTGTCAGTCTGTATATATATTTTTATAAGATTCATCTCTCTCCACTCTCCCTCGTTGTTTTGCACTTGCTGTGTCTTTTCATCATCTTTGTTTCTTTAGGATGCCCAGGGAATTGAACCCGGAACCTCCAATGTGGGAGAGAGGTGCCTAATCACTTAAGTCACCTCAATTCCCTGCTTTGTTGTATCTCTTGTTATGTTTTTCCTCTTGTGTCTCTGGTTGCATCATCTTGTATCAGTTTTTTGCACCTGCCCATCATGCCAGCTTACTGTCCTGCTCTTCCTCTTTAGGAAGCACAGGGAACCTCTGCTCCCTGCTTTGTTGTATCTCTTGGTATGTTTTTCTTCTTGTGTTTCTTGTGTCATCTTGTTATGTCAGCTTGCTCTGCCTACCCATCACTCCAGCTTGCTGTCTTCTTTAGGAGGCACCAGGAATCAAACCACAGACCTCCCATGTGGTAGGCAGAAGTACAATTGCTTGAACCACAACTGCTTCCCAGCCTATATCTTTTGACTGGGGAGGTTAGTCCATTCACCTTCAATGATATTACTGTAAATGCATTATTTATTTCCACCATTTTATTCTTTGGTTTTCTTATGTCATATCTTATTTTTGTCTGTTGTTTTACTCTTTTGGTTATCCTTTCTGCTATTCTTTCTTCCCTACTTTCCTCAAAGCCTCTCTTTCCTGTCTTTTTTCATCTTCAAAGGTGGATTCTTTTTTACAAACTCTCTTAGTTTCTGTTTGTTTGTGAATATTTTAAACTCACCTTCATATTTGAAGGACAATTTTGCTGGATAAAGAATTCTCAGCTGGCAGTTTCTCTCTTTCAGTATCCTAATTGTATCATACAACAGTCATCTCATCTCCATGAATTCTGATGAGAAATCCATACTAAATCTTACTAGGCATCCCTTGTACATGATAGTTTGCTTCTCCCTTGCTGTTCTCATAATTTTCTCTTTATCTTTTCCATTGGACATTCTGAGTAGTATGTGCCTTCAAGTATGTATATTCACATTTCTTCTGACTGGGTACACTTGCTTCTTGTACATGTGATTTTAATTCTTTGTGAGAGTTGGGACATTTTCAGCTATTATTTCCTACAATACTCTTTCTGCCTCTTTCCCCTTCTCTTCTCTGTCTGGAACTCCCATGACACATACATTGCTGTGCTTTGTGTTATCGTTCAACTCCCTGAGCCCCGGCTCGATTTTCCCCATTCTTTTCTCTCTTTGTTCTTTTCTCTCTTCAATTCCATCTGTTCTGTCTTCTGTATCACTTATTCTTTCTTCTGGCATTTAGAGTCTGCTGTTGCATACCTCTAATGTATTTTTTTTTCTTCCTCTTTTTTTTTGTCTTTATTTATTTTTTTAATGTTACATTAAAAAAATATGAGGCTCCCATATACCCCCCACCCCCTCACTCCACTGCTCTGCCCATAACAACAACCTCCTCCATCATCATGAGACATTCATTGTATTTGGTGAATACATCTCTGAGCACCGCTGCACCTCATGGTCAATGGTCCACATCATAGCCCACACTCTCCCACAGTCCACCCAGTGGGCCATGGGAGGACATACAATGTCCGGTAACTGTCCCTGCAGCACCACCCAGGACAACTCCAACCCCCGAAAATACCCCCACATCACATCTTCCACACCAATGCCACATTTTCTTCAATTACTAATCACAATAGTTCATGAGTAGAATATCAATAAGTCCACTCTAATCCATACTCTCTTCCTCCATCCTGTGGACCCTAGAATGGCAGCATCCACTCCATATCTATATCAAGAGGGGGCTTAGATTCCACATGGATGCTGGATGCAATTCTCCTGCTTTCAGTTGTAGGCACTCTTGGCTCCCTGGTGTGGTGGTTGACCTTCTTCACCTCCATGTTAGCTGAGTGGGGTAAGTCCAATAAACCAGAGTGTAGGAATTGCAAGTCTGTTGAGGCTCAGGGTCTAGCTATCACATGGTCAGTCCAGAGATTCAGGTCCCCTGGGTATATATTAAACCCCAGCACCAACTACAGTTCCGGTAAAAGTAACAGGAGAGACTTGTGGACAAAGATCACATCTGAGTCTAGCTCCATCACACAGAAAAACAAACTCCAAAGTAGGGCCAACTGGCATGGCACTGAACTCCATCTGCCATGACCATAGAACCTGTGGGTCTCTGCAGGCCTCAGAAGAACCAATATCTGGGGTTGCATCTACTTTTATCTGTCTCTGGGACTCTGCTGAGGTGTGCATAACAGCAACCCCTCTGATAACCTCCTGGCTCTTTTTGGAGACTCATAGCCATGTAAACTCATTTGTCCTTTCCATTTCCTCCTTTTATTCAGGTCAAAAAGTATTTTTAACTCCTGGTATTATATGTAGACTGAGATATTCTGCTGGTCTGAGTTGACCCTTTTATTCAAGGTCATTTTAATCTCACCTATTGTGTCTTTCATTCCCATGAGCTCTGTTACTTTTTTATTTAGGTTTTCAAATTCTTCTTTGTTCTTGCTCAATATATTCTTATACCCTCTATCTCTTTAGTCATATTGTCTTTCAACTCATTAATTTGATTTTGGAAATTTGTGTGCATCTCTTTTATTAGTGTCTCAAATCCTGAGTCTCTTCTGGGGCTTTGATATATTCCCTTTTTTATCATTTCTTCCATTTTCTTAGTGTGACTTGTAATTTTTTTGCTGATGTCTAGACATCTGATTAGGATGGTGAGTTTACTCAGATATTCAATTACTCTCTCTTTCATAGGGATTTAGTGGTGGGAGGCTGGTGTTACTGCTCTTCTTTGATTCTTGTTTTTTTCTGTTCTGGGCCTTTAGGATTGTCTCTGTTAGTTGCTCAAAACTGGGCTCCGGACCCAGTAATAGGTTGTAGACCTGCTTCCTAGGGCCTTGTGGAGGGAGGCCGTAAAGACCAGAAAAAGCCTCTCTTATTTACTTCTTTTTTTTTTTTAAGATTTATTTTTTATTTATTTCTCTCCCTTCCCTCCCCCCCATTGTCTGCTCTCTGTGTTCATTCACTGTGTGTTCTTCTGTGTCCGCTTGCATTCTTGTGAATGGCACCGGGAATCTGTGTCTCTTTTTTTGTTGTGTCATCTTGCTGCATCATCTCTCCGTGTGTGCAGCACCACTCGTGGGCAGGCTGCACTTTCTTCACACAGGGCAGCTCTCCTTACAGGGCACACTCCTTGCGCATGGGGCTCCCCTATGCAGGGGACACCCCTGCATGGCACGGCACTCCTTGTGCACATCAGCACTGCATTTGGGCCAGCTCACAACACGGATCAGGAGGCCCTGGGTTTGAACCCTCGACCTCCCATATGGTAGGCAGATGCTCTATCAGTTGAGCCAAATCTGCTTCCCTTATTTACTTTTAATTTCCTCACATGTGCTTCCTTGGTCTGGAGCTTTTTGACATTCCTCTCAGTTCAACGCCTGGTCCGAGTGTGTTTGCTGCAACACAGACGCATCAATATGCTTGGAGGCTAAGAGCCTCAAACTGTCTAAGGGGCAATCTTCTAACCTTTGCTGGGAGCTTCCTCCTTTTTCCCAAGTAGGAAAATTATTCCACTCCCCTCTGTGTCCTCAACAGCCAGTCCTGGTAGAGAGGGAGACTGAGAGGGTAGGAGCTCTTTAGCCCCTTGCTGGCTCCCAAGGCAAACAATGGTGCAGCCCCACCTGGCCTGGAAGGGCTCCAGGGACACCGCAGACCAACTCTGTGGGGCAAAGGCTGAGTTAGCCTTAGGCTATGTCTCTCTTCCTTCTCCTGGGGAGCTGGATCCCTGGGGCCCTCGTTTGTCTGTAGCCAACCTCCCCACCCCAGGTCTGAGAATTCAAAAGTGTCTTTGGGTTGGAGAGGATGCCAGCATTTGCCGCTGTGGCTTTTAACCTACAGTTTTGCCATCACAATTCTTTTCCTTTGTGGCTCTCTCCTCTAGATGGTGTCCAGCCTTCTCCCAGTGTCCTAAACCTAGAATATTTTTTTCAGGCTGTTTCTGCCCGTCCTCTAGCTATTAATATTTCTAGTCCACCATCCTCTATCAGTTATTGAAAGTGGTGCATTGAAGTCTCCAGCTATTATTGTAGAACCATCTATTTCTCCCTTCAATTCTGTCAAATTTGCTTCATAAATTTTGGGACTCTGTTATGAGGTGCATGTATGTTTATAATCATTATATAGTCTTCATGGATTAAACCTTTCATCAAGATATAATATTCTTCTTTGTCTCTTTTCACCTTTTCACTTAATGTGTATTTTGTCTGACAGTAATGGAACTGCTCTGGCTCTCTTTAGATTACTGTTTGCATAGAATATCTTTTTCCACCCTCTGAGTTTCAACTTCTTTGTGTCTTTGTATCTAAAGTGAGTCTTTTGTAGACAGTATATAGATGGATCATACTTTTTCATCCTATCTACCAATTTTGACTTTTAATAGGGGAGTTTAATTCATTGGCATTTAAGGTATTAAGTAAGAAGGAAAGATTTACTTCTTCCAGTTAGCTATTTGTTTTCTCTGTATCTTATATATTTTTTATTCCTCAGTTACTCCATTACTTCTTTTTCTGTGTTTAGTTGTGCTCTTTGGTGTATACTATTTTTATTCCCTTATTCTTCTTTTATATATATTTTTAGTTACTTTCTTACTGTTTACCTTTGTACAGTTATGCCTTCCACATCATCGGCATTAGAGGCACTGTGTCCCCGCAATCTGAAAAATCCCCATAAAATTTTTTGTGTAGGTTAAACCTTTAAAAATTTTTTTCAAACCAGCCTGTTCTGGCTGGAAAATATTTAAGGGTAGGGAAACGGACTTTGGCCCAGTGGTTAGGGCGTCCGTCTACCATATGGGAGGTCCGTGGTTCAAACCCCGGGCCTCCTTGACCCGTGTGGAACTGGCCATGTGCAGTGCTGATGCACGCAAGGAGTGCAGTGCCACGCAAGGGTGTCCCCCGCGTGGGGGAGCCCCACGCGCAAGGAGTGCGCCCGTGAGGAAAAGCCGCCCAGCGTGAAAAGAAAGAGCAGCCTGCCGAGGAATGGCGCCGCCCACACTTCCCGTGCCGCTGACGACAATAGAAGCGGACAAAGAAACAAGACGCAGCAAATAGACACCAAGAACAGACAACCAGGGGAGGGGGGGAAGTTAAACAAATAAATAAATCTTAAAAAAAAAAAAAAATTTAAGGGTAGACCCTTCGCCTTCATTTTCCTTTAGGGAGTCATAGCTATTTCTCCTGTGATGCTGTTTTTTGTATGACGCCAGAGTCTAGTGGAAAGACTTTTTTAAAACAATTCTGCCCCCAAAAGAATGTTGCACTTTCTATGCCAGAAATGTGGAGCTTGTGGTTTATGCAAATGCTTTGCAGTTGTTGGTGTAAATACAGCAATGGGTTCACAGATTTCCTTTTTTTCCCTTGATACCCTATACCTTATAGTCAAGTCATTAATGTCTTAATGGCAGCCAACACAGCAGCTGTTTTATCTGAAAGAAGCAAATCTAACAATTCTATTTTTTCCTTCAAGTTCTTCTCTTTCCTCTTTTTTTGAGAGCACCACTTTCTGAACGACTAGGAACATTATGCTTTAGACCCATGATTTTTATTATTTTTTTTAGAATTCATTCTTTATCCCCCCCCACCCCGCCGAGATCATTCTCTCATCTGTCTGCTCATAATCTGCTTGCTTTGTCTGCTCGTTGTGTCTGCTCATTGTCTATGCTCATTGTGTTTGCTTGTTGTCTCTGCGTATCATGTCTGCCATTGTCTGACCATTGTGTCCACTCATTGTCTGCTCATCTTCTTTAGGAGGCACTGGGAACTGAACCTGGGACCTCCCATGTGGAAGACAGGTGCCCAACCACTTGAACCACACCATCTCCCTGCTTGTTGTGTCTGCTTATTGCCTCAGCTGATTGTGTCTGCTTGTCTTCTTTAGGAGGCACCAGGAACTGAACCCAGGACCTCCCATGTAGGAAGCGGGCACCTAACTGCTTGAGCCACATCTGCTCCCTGGACCCATGATTTTAACAGAGTTTATGGTGTTTAAATGACACCAGATATGAGAAACTCCAGATACAAACATCACTGTGAGATAACAGTAAGATGTCATGTAAGAGATTGCAGTAAACACGTTTGGTATTCCCAAACCAGTGTGTAGAACTGTAATTCTTTTACTATTAATTTAAGTTTTAAAAAGATTTGTTTTATTCCTTTCTCCCCACTTCCTTGTTATTTACATTTCTTGTGTCTGTTTGTCTTCTTTTGGTTTCTTTAGGAGGCACTGGGAACTGAACCCAGGACCTCCGACATGGGAAGGAGGTGCCTAATTGCTTAAGCCATCTCCATTCCCTGCTTTTGTTGTGTCTCTCATTATGTTTTTTCTTCTTGTGTCTTTTGTTGCATCATCTTGTTGCATCAGCTTGCCATGCTTACCCATGCACATCCTGCACTGGGATGTGCTGCCCTGCACATCTTCTTCAGGAGGCACTGGGAACTTCTGCTCCCTGCTTTGTCATGTCTCTCATTATGTTTTTCCTCTTGTGTCTCTTGTTGCATCTTGTTGTGTCAGCTTGCCATGCATGCCCATCATGCCAGCTCACTGTCTTCTTTGGGAGGCACTGGGAACTGAACCATGGACCTCCCATGTGGTAGACTAGAGCCCAATCACTTGAGCCACATCTGCTTCCCTACTACTAAACTAATTTTAAGAAAAAAATTATGTAGTTGTTCATTTATGTTATTAAACAGTAAAATGCATATGTACAGGTAATATTATACATAACAGAACATTCATTTTATGTATATATGAGTTACTAAACTTTTTAGGATATCTCTACATTTTCTAGCCTTCGCATGTTGTCTGCAGCTTCTGCAAAACTCCCCCCAAAATTCACATTTAATTTCTTAGGCCATCCTGTGATATATTGAAACCGCAATGGGGAAAGTCCTGGTGTGAAGGGATAACTGTATATTTTAGCTACCAGAAATTGTCTCCCCATTTTTGTAGCATAGTGCATTGATAATCCTAGGGGAATGTTTTTTATTGCTTCATTGGGAATTATTTTTAGGTGGAAATAACAGAAGCATATTTTAACAAAGATCAAATGCTTTAGAGACGTCAGCTAAGACAAAGGCTGAAAAGCATTCATTGACTTTGGGAGCCAGGAGTTCACAAGGGATATTGGCCAGAGCCACGAGGCCAGACAGAAGGGCTGGTGTGTTGCTGTCCGCGGTCCTGAACGGTGGTTGCCTCTAGACTAGCACAATGATCTGTAACAAAAGACTGGCTTTTGTTTTGTTTTATTTCGTTTCATTTCCAATCCCTCGTAAACTGAAACTTTGGTAAAGTACAATAAAAGTGAAAATGGACATGTACTTGGATGTCACAGCTAGGTCAAATTTTTATTCAGGTTCCTAGATGCATCCTCTTGATATCTGTACTTAACTCACTGCAGACCCAGCACCGGCCCGCAGACCAAAGAACGTTAAGTAGCACTGTTCATGACAGTGGTCCAGTGGTCAGGAATGCCCACCAAAAACCCTCAAAGGACAAAACTGGGCCATTCTTAAGGCATTCTGTGACATGCATGTAAAAAGATAATGCACTTGGGGCTTAATGACAAGGTTTCAAGGTCCAGAACCCAGACATTAGGAAGGGTGACACAGCTTCCCAAGTAGCAACACTATTGTACTGATGATAGAAAAAACTGCTTATGAATAACAGGGCTTGAAATTTAAGGGAAGTGAGCCCACCATTCTGGGATCCTCTCACTTGGCAGCTAGCTCATTTTGCACTCGCTGCCAAGACCACTGTACCTAGACACCATTTGTGAGAGTCAAAGGGAGACAATGGGGAGTTACATCTACCTGCCCCATCTGCGGTTTCCTTATGTATTAGTCATCCAAAAGGGGTGTTGTTGCAAAGTACCAGAAATCTATTGGCTTTTAAAAAGGGTATTTATTTGGGGTAGAAGCTTACACTCACAAGGCCCCAAAAAGTCCAACTCAAGGCACCATAAGAGGTACTTTCTCACCCAAAGTCATTTGCCACATGTTGAAGCAAGATGTCAGGTTATGTCTGCAAGAGATCAGCCTTCCTTCTTCCTCTTAAGGCTCCATGGTCCCAACTTCTGATCTCAGCTTAGGCTGGCATAAGGCTCATCTCTCAGGGCTTCTCTGCTGCTCTGTTCTCTTCAGCTGCAAACTTGTAGACTCATTTCTCTTCCCAGGGCCTCTTCTGTGTCTATGGAGCTGTCTTTCTTCCTCTGTGTTCTTTTTCTCTGTGTATCTACTGTAGTCTTGACTGAGCATCCATTTATATAGCCCACCAAGGGGGCAGGGACTCAAATTGAGTTGCCCTAATGATGTGGTCAAATCAAAGCCCTAGTCTTAACATAATTTAATCATAGGCATCTCAGTTGAATCTAATACAATCAAAGAATATCATGCCCAGAGGAACAGACCAGTTTACAAATAATCAATATCTCTTTTTGGAATTCATAAATAATATCAAACTGCCACACCTGAAAACATCAGGCTCTGGCAGGCCTCTGCTCCATGCTGTGCCCTTTCAGGAGGATACTCTCATCCCCATTTGCTTCACCTGCCTAATTTCTTGTCATCCTTTGAATACTCGAGTCAGTCTTTTAGGTGTTTCCTCCTCTGGGCTCTTCAGGGCCTTGTAAATCCCTTCATCCATGTGAATCCCATTGAATTCTAATTGTCCATTTACAAGCAAGTTCCTCGGAGTCTTAGAGCTGGAGGAGATACAGACAGGGACTTCTGCTATGTTATTGCTGTGCTCCCCAAATCCTCACATAAAGCCAGGAGCAGCACTTCCAGTGTACATTGGAAGTTTAGTTAGAGAAAGGGAAGAGAGAGGAAGGGAAGAGAGAAAGGAAGAAGGGAGAAAAGAGAGAAAAGGGAGAAGAGGGGGAGGAAGGGAGGAAAAAAGAAAGAGAAGACAGATGAATAGAGGAAAGAGGGAAAGGAGAAGGGATGGAGGGAGAAATAAAGCATGAAGGAGAGAGGAGAGAAAGAAGGAGGAAGAATAATAGTGAGCAACAGGAAAAGCCAAACAGACTCCGTACAGCAAGCCTGGGTCCTCTTGGACGATGCTCTCTCCCATTATTCCTGCTAGGCATCTCCAGCTGGGGGCAATGGGGGTTGGGTTCCATCAGGCACAGAATGTTCTGTTCATAAAATCAGAGATGTCATTGTGGCATGATTCGCAATTGCCAAAAGATGGAAACAACCCAAGTGTCCATCAACCAGTGAATGGATAAACAAAATGTGATACACACACACACATACATACAATGGAATACTATGCTGCTATAAGAAGAAATGAAATCAGAACATATATGATAACATGCATGAACTGTGAGGACATGATACTGAGTGAAAAAAACAGCTACAAAAGGACAAATATTGTATGGTGTATTAGTCAGCCAAAGGGGTGCTGATGCAAAGTACCCAAACCCTGTTGGCTTTTATAAAGGGTATTGATTTGGGGTGGAAGCTCACAGTTACCAAGCTCTAAAGAGTCCATCTCAAGGTACCATAAGAGGTACTTTCTCACCCAAAGTCTGTTGCCACGTGTTGACGCAAGATGGCAGGCAATGTCTGGGAGGGTTCAGCCTTCCTCAGTCCTCTTAAGGCTCTGTGGCCAAAGTTCTTCTGATCTTAGTTGTAGGCTAGCATAAGGCTTATGTCACTCTCCCTGGGCCTTGTTTCTTTCTGGGCCCAGCTGCTCTGTTCTCTCCACAAGGCCATCTGTGGACTATCAGGCTCATCTCTCTTTCCAGGGCCGTGTCTATGGAGCACTCTCTCTTCCTGCATATCTGCTTCTGTGATTTACTGCTGGGGGTTCCAGCATCAAAACTAAAACTCTCTCTTCTGCCATGTCATTTTCCCTGTGAGTCCACATCGCCTAGGGGGCGGGGACGCAACATCCTATTGATGTGGATGAATCAAAGCCCAATCATAATTTAATCAAGTAAAAGTGAAACCTCTGAATCTAATACAATCTAATATGCCCAGAGAAACAGACCAGTTTACAAACACAATCCAATATCTATTTTTGAAATTCATAAACAATACCAAACTGCCACATATGGTCTCACTAATATGAACTGAATATGAAAAACTAACACAAGGAGTTAAAATCTAGAGTATAGGTTACTAGGAGATAGGAGAAGGGCTGAGAAGGGGCACTCATGCTTAATGTATGTAGAATGTTAAATTAGTTTGACTGTAAAAGTGTGGAAATGAATAGAGTTTATTTATTTATTTTTATGATTTTTTTTTGAATAGAGTTTATGTTAACACATTATAGTGAGTGTAACTAACATGGCTGGTTTATAAATGGGATTATGGCTGAAAGGGGAAATTTAGGGACATAAATGTCTATTGAAAAAAAGCTAGAGAATAATCTAGGGAGTGAATAACAAAGTGAACCCAGAGGTGGATGAGGACTGTGGTTAATAATACAACTACAAGAATGTTCTACAAAGTAGAAAAATGTACATCACTATTAAAAGGTGGTAAGAATATGGTGATGCATGGGAAAAATGCAATTAATGTAATATATGTAGTACAGTTTGTAGCAATATTGTAATATTCTTGCACCTATGTCAAAGAAGGTACTATATCAATGCTAAAGGTCAATAATAAAGAGGGTATGGAAAATTTTTATTTTGGACTAAGGAAAACATTACTGCACAACTCTATGATGAGTTCTATGATGAAAGTGAGAGCCACTAAGTATACACTTAGGATAGATGATCCAAGGGGCATGCGAGTGTATAACACAGTGAACCATGTGGTGGAAGACGGACTGTGGTTAAGAGCAAATAGGAGAGTGTTCTCTTATGAACAATAACAAATGTACAATATTAATACATGGTGTTAATAATATGGGGTATATGGAAAGAATGTACCAAATATAAGTTATGGACCACAGTTGGTGGTAATAGTCTGATGATGTTCTCTCTTACCTCCAGCAAGGAGGAAGCTGGGGAGACCTGCACCAGCTTTTCTGGGCAACTATAGTTGCTTTTGGCCCACACATACTAGATTGTTGGGCACCCATGTGGCTACATCCCTGCACCCAGTAGGGCAGGATGGGGGGTGGTGTTCCCTCAGCCTCTCTGGGCGACTGGAGTCACTTTCAGCCCACATGGACTAGATTGTTGAGCCCACCTGTGGCTCCATCCCCACTCCGGGCAGGGGAGGGGGGAGGCTGGTGCTTCATCAGGCTATCTGGGCAACTGTGGTCATTTTTCACTTGTATGGCTTAGTTTACTGCCCACACCTGCAGCTCCACCCCCTCCCCAAGGCAGGATAAGAAGGAACAAAGAGCTTCATCAGTCTCTCTGGGCAACTAGAGTCTTGGTCTGCCTGGTTTGGATTACCGCACATGGTTGTGGCTCCATTCCTACCCCTGGTAGGGGAGAAAGGTGGGAGATGTTTTATCAGTACCTGGCGGGAAGCTTCAGCCTTCTTGGCTTACAGTACCAGCCATATCCTTAGCACCTATTCTGCAAATAGCAAGGGAGAAAGGGCAAGAAACAGATGAAAAAGAATTGAAAAAATTCCTATTGGCTAAACACGACCCACTATAAAGTCCAAAATTAAGTTAAACCAAATATAAAAGAGGGCCTGTAGCACAAAACCAATCAAATAGAAAGCCGTAGACTAAAAAGAACCTGAGCCCAGAGTAAATATATTAAGTAAATCAACAGTGAGGCATCAACAAAAACTACAATCCATATCAAACAGGAAGATATGCTCCAGTCAAAGGAACAAACTAAGCTTCCAGAGGAAATAACGGAGTTGAGTTAACTAATCATAGATGTTCAAACAAATCTCCGTAATAAATGCCTGAAGAGATAAAAAATATTAAGAATACACTGGGTGAGTACAAAGAAGGACTTGAAAGCATGCATAGAAAAATAGCAGATCTTATGGGAATGAAAAAAAATTAAAAATACACTGGAGGCATATAATAGGAGATTTGAAGAGGCACAAGAAAGGATCAGGGGCGGCGGACTTGGCCCAGTGGATAGGGCGTCCGTCTACCACATGGGAGGTCCACGGTCCAAAGCCCGGGCCTCCTTGACCCGTGTGCAGTTGGCCCATGTGCAGTGCTGATGCGCGCAAGGAGTGCTGTACCACGCAGGGGTGTCCCCACACTGGGGAGCCCCACACGCAAGGAGTGCGCCCCCTAAGGAGAGCTGCCCTGTGCAAAAGGAAGTGCAGCCTGCCCAGGAATGGCACTGCACACACGGAGAGCTGACACAACAAGATGACGCAACCAAAAGAAACACAGATTCCCATGCTGCTGACAACAACAGAAGCGGACAATGAAGACGCAGCAAATAGACACAGAGAACAGACAACTGGGGTGTGGGGGGAAGGGGAGAGAAATAAATAAATAAATCTTTAAAAATATATATATACAATAAAAAAAGAGAGAAAGGATCAGTGGGCTTGAAGTCAGGGCCTCCAAAAAGTGTGCATACAAAAGAACAGATAAAGAAAATAATGGAAAAAATTGAACAGCATCACAAAAAGATGGCAGGAGATGTGCAAACATACATATCATGGGTGTCCCAGAAGAAAAAGAGAAGGGAAAAGGGGCAGAAGGAATATGTGATGAAATAATGGTAGAAAATTTCCCAACCCTATTGAAGGACATAGATATCCATGGCCAAGAAGCGCAACATACTTCCATCAGAATAAATCCAAATAGACCTACTCCAAGAGACATACTAAACAGAGTGTGAAATACCAAAGTTAAAAAGAGAATCCTGAGAGCAGCAAGAGAAAAAAGATTCATCACATATGAAGGATGCCCAATAAAATTAAGTTTTGATTTCTCACCAGAAACCATGGAGGCAAGAAGGTAGTTGTATGATATATTTAAGATACTGCAAGAGAAAAAGTGCCAGCCAGGAATCTTTTTTTTTTTTTTTTAAGATTTTTATTTATTTATTTAATTTCCCCCCCTCCCCTGTTTGTCTGTTCTTGGTGTCTATTTGCTGCGTCTTGTTTCTTTGTCTGCTTCTGTTGTCGTCAGCGGCACAGGAAGTGTGGGTGGCGCCATTCCTGGGCAGGCTGCTCTTTTTTTTCACGCTGGGCGGCTTTCCTCACAGGCGCACTCCTCGCGCGTGGGGCTCCCCCACACGGGGGACACCCTTGCGTGGCACGGCACTCCTTGCGTGCATCAGCACTGCGCATGGCCAGCTCCACACGGGTCAAGGAGGCCCGGGGTTTGAACCGCGGACCTCCCATGTGGTAGATGGACGCCCTAACCACTGGGCCAAGTCCGTTTCCCAACCAGCCAGGAATCTTATATCCAGCAAGATTGTCTTTCAAAAATGAGAGTGAGTTTAGAATATTCACAGATAAACAGAAACTGAAAGAATTTGTAACCAAAAGACTGGCTTTGCATGAAATATTAAAGGGAGTGCTACAGCCTGAAATCAATAGACAGGAGAGAGACGCTTGGAAGAGATTCTAGAAACGAAGATTATATCAGTAAAAGTAACTGAAAGTTTTAAAAGAGTGATGAAAATAAGATATGACAGATAAAATCCAAAGGTCAAAATGGGTGAAGCAAGAACTACCTTTACAACAATAACATTGAATGTTAACGGATTAAACTCCCCAATTAATAGACACAGACTGGCAGAATGGATAAGAAAATATAAGCCATATATATTATGTTTACAAGACACTTACCTTAGACCCAAGGATACAAATAGATTAAAAGTGAAAGACTGGAAAAAGATATTCTACACATGCAGTAGCAAAAAAAAAAAAAAAAAAAAAAAAAAGAAAGAAAGAAAAAAAGAAAAGAAAAAAGCTAGAGTACCTATACTTATATTGAATGAAAAATACTTTAATAGTAAAGCTGTTATTAGAGACAAGGAAGGAAGAACATTATATATCTATATCAAATATTTATCTATCTATTTATCTAGATCAATTCACAAGGAAGAAATAACAATCATAAATGTATATGCATCTAATCAGGATTCCCTAAATTACATGAGGCAAACTCTAGCAAAACTGAAGGGAGAAATAAGTACAATGATATTTGGAGACTTTCAGCATTGCATAGAACACCTGGTAGAGGATCAATATAGAAACAGAGAGCTTAAATAGTATGATAAATGAACTAAACCTAATAGACATATATAGAATGTTGCACACCAAAGAGCAGGATAGACCATATGTTGGGTCACAAAATAGATCTCAATACATTTAAAAACAAACTAGACAATGTAGATGAAATGGAAAAAATCCTAGGGACATATGAACAACCCGAAATGGAAAAATTCCTAGGAACATTTGAACAACCTACAATGGCCCTAGAAGAAATAAGAAGATCTCAATAAATTAATCACAAGTAAAGAGATTGAAACAATAATCAAACAACTCCCCAAAATGAAAAGCCCAGGTCCAGATGGTATCACAGGTGAATTCTACCAAATATTCAAAGATTTAATACCAGTCTTACTCAAACTCTTCCAAAAAAATTGAACAGAAAGTAACACTGTCAAACATTCTATGAAGCTAACATTACCCTAATAACAAAGCCTGCTAAAGATATTACAAGAAAAGAAAATTACAGACCCACTTCCCTAATGAATATAAATGCAAAAATCCTCAATAAAGTACTCTCTAATTGAATCCAACAATGCTTTAAAAGAATTATTCATCATGATCAAGTGGGTTTTATACCAGACATGCAAAGGTGGTTCAATACAAGGAAATCAATCAGTGTAATATGTCACATTAGTAAATCAAAGAAGAAAAGTCACAGACCATCTCAATTGATGCACAAAAGGCATTTGACAAAATGCAGCATCCTTTCTTGATAAAAGCATTCTAAAACATGAGAATTGACAGAAACGTTCTCAATATGACAAAGGGCATATCTGAAAAACCCACAGTTAACATTGTACTCAATGGAGAAAGATTGCTAGCTTTCTCAATGAGATCACTGTCACCACTGTTGTTCGATTATAATGCTTGTGGCTCTAGCCAGAGCAATCAGGCAAGAAAAGATATAAAAGGCATCCAAATTGGAAAGGAAAAAGTAGAACTTTCACTATTCGCAGATATGATCCTATACTTAGAAAGTCCCCAAAAAGCCTACAACAAAGCTACCAGAGGTAATAAACAAGTTCAGCAGTGGCAGGATACAAGATTAATATGCAAAAAATGAGTAGTGTTTCTATGCATTAGTAATGAGCAGTCTGAGGAGGAAGTCAAGAAAATTTCCATTCAATGGCAACTAAAAGAATCAAATATTTAAGAATAAATTTAACTAAGGATGTAAAGCACTTATATTCAGAAAAACCACAATGCATTGGTAAAAGAAGTCAAAGAATACCTAAATAAATGGAAGAACATTCCATGTTCATGGATTGAAATACTAAATATTATTAAGATGTCAATTCCACCCAAACTGATACACAGATTCAATACAATCCTGATAAAAATTCCAACACCCTTTTTTAAAGAAATGGAAAACCAATTATCAACTTTATTTGGAAGCGTAGGGGGCTCCAAACAACTAGAAACATCTTAAAAAGGAAGAATGAGGTTGAAGGACTCTCAATTCCAGACTTTAAATCATTTTACCTAGTTAAAGTGGTAAAAACAGCATGGTATAGACCAATGGAACTGAATGGATGGTTCAGAAACAGACTTCTCACATGTATTGTCAAGCAATTTTTTAAAGGAGGTACAGGGGATTGAATACAGAACTTTATATGTGTGAAGCAGGCACTCAACCACTGAGCTACAACCACTCTGCTAAAGCGGTGTTTGAAAAAAACTGTCAAGCTCACTCAGCTGAGGCAGAACAGTCTATTTAACAAATGGTGCTGGGAGAACTGGATATCTGTATCTGAAAGAAAGAGGACCCGTATCTAACACCTTATAAAAAATTAACTCAAAATGGATCAAAGACCTAAATATAAAAGCTAGAACCATAAAGTCCTAGAAGAAAATGAGGGAAACATCTTCAAGACCTGGTGGTAGGTGATGATTTTTTTAACCTTACAATGAAAGCACAAGCAATGAAAGAAAAAATGGATGAATGGGATTTCCTCAAATGTAAACACTTGTGCTTCAAAGGAATTCATCAAGAAGGTCAAAACACAGCCCACTCAATGGGAGAAAATATTTGGAAACCACATATCTACTAAGGATTTGATTCCACACCATATAAAGAGATCATGCAACTCAACTATAAAAGAACAAGCAATCCAAGTAAAAAATGGGCAAAAGAGTTGAATAGATATTTTTCCAAAGAGGAAATACAATTGGCAAAAAAAAAAAAGCACATAAAAGTGTTCAATATCACTATCTATTAGAGAAATGCAAATCAAAACCCAATGATATATCATCTCACACCTCATAGAATGGCCATAATTTAAAAAACAGAGAAGAAGTGCTGGAGAGGATGTGGAGAAATAGAAACACTCCTCCACTGTTTGTGGGAATATAGAATGGTACAGCTTCTGTGGAAGACAGCTTGGCAGTTCCTCGGGAAGCTAAATATAGACCTGCTGTATGATCTGGCAATCCCTGTACTAAGAACATATCCAGGAGAATTGAAAACAGTAACGCAAACAGACGTTTGCACACCAATGTTCATAGTGGTGTTATTCACAATTGTCAAAAGATGGAAATAATCCTAGTGTCTGTCAACTGATGAATGGGTAAACAAAATGTGGTATACGTATAAGATGGGATACTATGCTGCTGTAAGAAGAAATGAAACTGGCACTTATGATAACATGGATGAAACTTGAAGACATTATGTTGAGTGAAATAAGCTAGACACAAAAGGACAAAAATGTATGGTCTCACCAATATAAACTAAATACAAAGAATAAACACATGGAGTTAAAACCTAGAGTGTAGGTTACTAGGAAATAGGATGAAGGCTGAGAAGGGGTACAGATACTTAATGTATGTAGAGTTTTAAATTAGCTAGACCTGTAAAAGTGTGGGAATGGAAAGAGTTGATGGTAACACATTATAGTGAGTATAACACGGCTGATTTATAAATGGGATTGTGGCTGAAAGGGGTAGTCTAGGGATGTAAATGTCAATTGAAAGGAAGCTAGAGAATAATCTAGGGACTGAATAACAACGTGAACCTGGAGGTGGATGAGGATTGTGGTTAATACTACAAATACAGGGAAGCGGACTTGGCCCAGTGGTTAGGGCATCCGCCTACCACATGGGAGGTCCGCGGTTCAAACCCCGGGCCTCCTTGACCCGTGTGGAGCTGGCCCATGCGCAGTGCTGATGCGCGCAAGGAGTGCTGCCCCACGCAGGGGTGTCCCCTGTGTAGTGGAGGCCCACGTGCAAGGAGTGCACCCGTAAGGAGAGCTGCCCAGAGCGAAGGAAAGTGCAGCCAGCTGAGGAATGGCGACGCCCACACTTTCCGTGCTGCTGAGGACAACAGAAGTGGACAAAGAAACAAGACGCAGCAAACAGACACAGAGAACAGACAACAGGGGGTGGGGGGGATTAAATAAATTTAAAAAAATAAACCTTAAAAAAAACAAACAAATACAAGTATGTTCTTCTATTTACTTGGACAAATGTATATCTTATTATAAGGTGGTAAGAATATGGTGATGCATGGGAGAAATACAATTAATGTAAACTATGGACTATAAGTTTACAGCAATATTGTAATATTCTTGCATCAATGTTAAAGAAGGTACTGTGTTAGTAATAGGAAAAATATACCAAATGTACACCACAGACCATAGTTAGTGGTAACAGTCTGATGAGGTTGTCTTGAAATGTAACAAATGTTCCATAACAATGTAAGGTGCAGAAGTTTTGTATGAAATTCTGCACATTATGCATGATAGTTTTGTTAAGTCCACAACTTCTCTAATTCTCTCTCTATATATGCACACACACACACAAAATAAGGCTGAAAATGTACTGATTTTGACAAAAAATGTAAAACGATTGATTTGTGAAATTGATCAAACCTCAAATAGGATACAACCAATGAAATCCACACCAGGATACAGCATAGTCAAACTTCTGAAAAACTTTTGAAAGTAGGGAGAAATTATACCTTGGTAGACAGAATAATGACCCCCAAAGATGACCAAAAATAAAGAGGAAATGTTCATCTTCTGTATCAGGTAGTCACAACCCCAAACCAGATTCCGAAAAGCTGTCAAATAGAGTGAAATCTGGTTAAAATCCAGGAAGGACACAAAGGGCAGACCTAGACCTCTGCAGATCTCACGTTGAGTGCAGAGTGCTACAGAAGTGCGCTGCTCCGCTCGGAAGACCCTCTTACTGGAGTAATGGGGGTGGAGCTACTGCGTGGACCGGTCACTTGGATGCCCAAACCCAGGTACCGAGAACGCGTGACCGTGAGTGCGTGCTACAGATCAGATTTCTAACCGTAGTCACTTCTGAGGGGGTAAATGGGGCTTGGGGGCAAAGAAGAAATGATAAAGGCTAATTTTGGCTTTTATTTTACTATTGGAACATATATATCTTCGAGGATAAATTCGTGCATTGTTCGCCACTTTTTACAGTTCAACTTTTGTAAATGAAGCAAATTGTAATAGAAGGATGGCCGGTGCTGTGCGGAAATCAGGGAGGGATTCCAGGTTCGAATTCTGCCTTGCCCGTCATTCGCCCGTGCTCTCCAACAAATCACCTTAATTTCATCATCTGTAAAAAGCTGACACTCATCGCCAGTCGCCGTACAGCGAGGAAGGATAACGGAAAGAATGTTTGCCATTCTGGGGGACTCCCCCTCCACCCCGACCTAGATCCCAGGTGGAAACCGCGCCCCAATCAGGGACTGCCGCGCCGAAGCCGCGTGGCATCTTGGGATTTGTAGTCCGCCCGCCGGAACTCGCGGTCCCGGCAGGCCCTGCGGCGGCGTCTGGGCTACGTGGCGCGGTCGGCGGCGGCTGCGCGGGCAGGTGGTGCAAGATGGCTGAGCAGGGCGTGAGGGTCGTCGGGCCCCGGCTGGGAGCGGGGCTGGGCTGGACGGTGCGGGTCTTCCTGCTGCTGCTGTGGGGCGCGGCGCCCGGCAGCGCGCTCTACTTCCACATCGGGGAGACAGAGAAGAAGTGCTTCATTGAGGAGATTCCGGACGAGACTATGGTCATAGGTGCGGGGCGAGGGGGAGAATGTGGAACCCGACCAAGGTCTTGGGGCGGGGGCCGCGGGAGGGTCGGGCGTGCCCAGTGCGGGGAGGAGCTGGCCTTCGCGCTCCGCCGACCAGCGCTCTCCCGGCTTCCCTCCAGGAAACTATCGGACGCAGCTGTATGACAAGCAGCGGGAAGAGTACCAGCCGGCCACCCCTGGGCTTGGCATGTTCGTGGAAGTGAAGGACCCAGAGGACAAGGTGAGCCAGCCCTTCACGCCCGCCGGGCCCCACGCCCCGCTCTCCAGCGCCGGGTCACGCGGGCTCTGGGACTTCCCTTCTGGTTTCCACATCTGCTGGCCGGGGAGAGACAATTGGTGTTGTGGAGGATCGCAAGTTTTGGCTCCAGGCCAGATTTGGACTGCTCCTCTCCCCTTACCCCTGACATCTGCACGACCCTACTGAGCTCATTTACCTTCTCTGAGCCGTTTTCCTGGTCTGTGAAATGAAAATCCACCTGTTCTCTTAGGTGTGATGGATGGATGAACTGTGGTGAGGGAAATCAAAGGGTTTTGTCAACGTTAAAGCTTTGACTTTTAGACTTTTGGTATTTCTCAAAACTGGGTACATTCCAAAAAGAGTGAGCAGCATTTAATTTTGATGAATAAAGACGTTAAAACAAAACAAAAACCCTTTTTACCCAGGCCTGTGGTAGGTCTCAGATAAGCAGCTCTAGGCCTTTTAGTGCTGGGACGTGTCCAAGGTGCTGCATGTCGACTTTTATGGCACATAGGACCATAGGCAGTTCCCTTATAACCCATCCCGCCCTTGCGAACACACACGCCCGCTGAAGTGTCTCCCCTTCCTACAGGTCATCTTGGCCCGACAGTATGGCTCCGAGGGCAGGTTCACTTTCACCTCTCATACTCCCGGTGAGCACCAGATCTGTCTTCACTCCAATTCCACCAAGTTCTCCCTCTTTGCTGGAGGCATGCTGGTAAGTGGACCCATGTGGGACTAGCAGCTTTCAGCATCCGGGCCCTGATCAGGACTGGGGACTGGTGGGCCTCTGGCAGCGGGATGAACGTATGGGACTTTATGTCTCCTAAGAAGACTGGGTTTCCTGTGAGTGGCAGGGCATGGATGCTGGACTCTTGGTATCTCCTTCAGTCCGGTCATCGGTCAAGTCTTAGGGTTCTGGCCCATGTGCCCAGCACCTCACAGGGCTGGGCTCTGATGAGACCTTGGTCAGTCAGTGTTGGCTCCACGAACAAACGAAGGAAGGTGGGGTATCAGCTGTCAGTCGCTGGCTGGAGGATGGGAGCAGGGCTGCCTGATTCCCTTGCTCTCCCTTGTCTTTCCCAGAGAGTTCACTTGGACATCCAAGTGGGTGAACACGCCAATGACTATGCAGAAATTGCTGCCAAAGACAAGTTGAGTGAGTTGCAGCTCCGAGTACGACAGCTGGTGGAACAAGTGGAGCAGATCCAGAAGGAACAGAACTACCAGCGGGTGAGTGGTGGGCCAGGACCTGTGGGCTTCTTCTCAGAAGCCACCCACTAGCTCAGCCGGGGGCTGCGTGTCAGATTTCTTTATGACTGCCACCCCCCAGGGACCTACCTATACACCTTGACCATTCACTGCAAGTCTGGAAGGTGGGCTGGGCTTTAGTAACTCCACTTTGTCTTTGAAGTCACCAGTTATAAGAGACTGTTGTTGCCCTCACGTCCACGGTGGAGACTGATACCAGCACCCTTGGGTGCTGTTCCCATGATCAGGCGTCACAGACTTCTGAGCTGAGGAGGCAGGCAGGGAGCATGGGTGAACCTGTGGCCAGAGGGCTTGGTCGGGCAGTGACCCTTCTAAGCAGGAGCGGCTGTTGTTCAGTGCCAGCAATGCCAGATGAGGGCTGGGCTGACGTGCAGAAAGCAGGCCCTGGATTGTCAGAGCTTCCAAGTTTTCGAGAGTAGCTAGACATCCAGGTTTGTTGGGTGAAGTCTTCCTGTGTTTTGAATGCTGGCAACTAATTAAAAATTTAAAACACCGTGTGAGCCAAACAAAACATGCATGGGCCAGATCCAGTGCTCAGGCCACCACTTTGCACCCCCTGCCCACAGTCTTCAAGGAGTTGTTTGGGAGACCTGGACAGGGGACTCAGAGCAAGTCCACTCCCTGCTGAGAGTCCAGGGCAATTAGGTCCCATGGTGTGATACCACACTGACTTTGTATCTCCCCAGACACCAGGGCAGGACCAAATGGGGACTGTCCCTGACAGGTGAGGAAAGAGACTCAGGAAACACAAGTGGGTTGCCTGAGGTCATCTGATTGGTGAAGGTGAAGATAGTCCCCAGATGATGCCTGACTCTACACAGGTGGGGTGGCGCTTTGGCTTTTTGCAGGCACTTGCCAATAACCTGGGCAAAGCTGGCTGGCCCTGGGGCCTCCTTGGGGCAAGAACCCAGCAGCTCTAACAGCCCCCTGTGGGGCCCAGCCAGATCCAGCTCCCCTTCATCCTCCCCTCCCACAGTGGCGAGAAGAGCGCTTCCGGCAGACGAGCGAGAGCACCAACCAACGGGTGCTGTGGTGGTCCATTCTGCAGACCCTCATCCTTGTGGCCATCGGTGTCTGGCAGATGCGGCACCTCAAGAGTTTCTTTGAAGCCAAGAAGCTGGTGTAGCCATCCCAAGCCTCAACAGGCCATCCTTCCTCCCAGGCTGGGGGAGGAAGGACCTCCTGGAACTGATTTCTCTGTGGTGGGAGGACTTGTTCCCTGCTGTGGGTGCTCTGGAGGGGAGGGGGGCTGCAGACACCCCCTGGGACAAGCCGAGGGCAGCAGTTTGGCCAGCTAATACTTTGGTGGTGGGACAAATGTCTGCCCCTTCCCCTGGGCTCTGGCCCTTTGCAGTAATCTCCCAGGGGCTGAGAGCCCTGGGGCACCTCAGAATCACAGTGTTACTGATCAGGGATGTGGGGCTGTTGTCCGGGTGGGATAGAGGTCGGGGAGGGGGTGGGCAAGCCAGTCTTCTGTCTGTCTTCCTTTGCTAATTTGGGATTTTAAGCAGGTTAGTCTGGTTATGACTTCCTGCTGATCCAGGGTGTCAGTTGAGGGTGGGGTAGAGGGGAAAGTGACTCCAACATCTTCACACGGTTTGTTACTTTTAGGGCTAAAGGAACAGGGGTCATGTCAAGCAGAGGCCTTGGTGCTGGCCAGAGATGGGGCCTGCAGGGTCTTGGTTATTGACTTCATTTTCAATAAGTCTAAGTTTGTTACATTGGTTTCCCAATTAAAAAAAAAATTGACTTGTCCAGTGTAAGGTTTTTTTTTAAAGATTTATTTTATTTATTCCCCCCACTCATTGTTTGCACTCATTGTTTGTTCATTGTATGTTCTCTGTCTGCTCGTCATCTTTTTTTAGGAGGCACTAGGAACCAAACCTAGTACCTCCCATGGGGGAGGGAGGTGCCCAGTCACTTGAGCCACCTCTCCTCCCTGCTTGTTGTGTCTCTTGTTGCTCCTTGTTGCATCATCTTGTTGTGTCAGCTTTCTGTCTTTCTCGTCTTGTTTAGGAGGCACCAGGATCTGAACCCGGAGCCTCCCATGTGGTAGGCAGGCACCTAACTGTTTGAGCCACATCCACTTCCCAAGTGTAAAGTTTCTCTTTACAGTGGGCATGACACCACGGTGCTTCAGAGAATGTCAGCTCTTCCAGTGGGCAAATCACCTCACTTTGCAGGCTGAGTCCCATTAGTGTGAGCTTCATTCTTTACATCCTCTCCATAGCTTCCTGGGATAGGGGCTAGTAGGCTTGTCCAAGACCACCCAACAAGTAAACTGTGGAGCTGGGGCTCAAAGCTGCACTGTTTGTTCTGTACCAGCTCCCATGTGAAGTACCCTCCCTGCCTTTTCAGAGTAAGTAGACAAAACTGTTGCAGGTGCTGCAGGGAAGTACCTAGTAAAGGAAGGCAGTGTGTATTGAGCAGAAGAAGGCTACAGCTGTGGGAAGGAACAGAAAAGTTCCTTGGCTGGTGGAGATGCAGATATTGATGGGGCTTAACCAAGAGCAAGGGATTTCAGCAAGGACCTGGAAGGAGAGGAAGGGAAAAGGCAGGGCTGTGGAGGCTGGGGGAAGCAGAGGCAAACAGCTGATGTAAGTGTGGGTTGACACTGGTTCAGCCGCAGGGAAATTTGGAAGAGCCTTATCCCCAGGTAAGATATTTGGACATAACCTACTTGGCAATTGAAAGTTGAGGGTAGAAGTCTCCCAACCCCAACCCTGCTCCAAAGATAAAGTTGAGGGAGGTTAATTTGGTAGTGCGCAAGAAAGACTAGGGGTGGGAAGACAAGTTTGGGGGCTACTTGACTGCAGTAGCCCAATGCATGTACTCTAACCTTTGGTTGCCATCTAGGCCTCCACACTGGATTGACTTTAAAATGACAGAAAAATTGCAAAAATAATTTCCCTTGTTGGCATACATTAGCCTGGTACCTTTGTTACAATCAATGAACCAGTATTGATGCCTTCTTTTAAAGTTCATGGTTTATTCAGCTTGCATTGCTTTTTACCTAGCATCTTTTTTTTTTCCCCCTTCTGGCATCCCACATTACATTGGCTCATCATGTCTTCTTAGGCTCCTGTTGTCTGTGACAGTTTCTTAGACTTTCCTTGTTTCTGATGATCTTGAGAGTTTTGAGGAGTCCTGTCAGGTATTTCATAAAATGTCCCTCAATTGGGTTGTTGTGTGTGTGTGTGTTTTTCAAATATATGTATACCTCTAACCAAGATTGTTTTTGTTATTTAGGGCCTCTTGTAATCCCATACGGATTTTTTTAAGCAAATGAATTTCATCAATATATATATTAATAAAGCATACAATTCATCCTCACTTGGGGTTTTCTTGATGTTTTTCTCATGATCAGACTGGGGTTGTGGGTTTTCAAAGGGAAGACTAGAGAGATGAAGTGCCATTCTCATCACCTAATCTCAAGGGTACTTATTAACATGACTTATCATGTGGAGGTCACATTCTTTTAATTAGGTTAGAATTTGGGTTTTATTCTAGGGAACCTTCATCGCGACATGCAGCAGTTGGCTGGGCTGAGTGGTGGCTGTTCCTTTTGATGGGCTTGTGCTCTCCAGGCCACACAGCCCTTACCTCCTGCTTCCATCATTGGCCTTACCTGACTGGTCTCAGCAGAGCCTTGCCTTTGTCATCAGCCAAACCTTGGCTGGATTAGCCAAGGGTTCTGGTGTAGGGTGTAGGTCCTACAGCAAGAAGGTGAATCGGTGGGTGATATGCTTCTGGGTTTTAGGGGGGTGACGGGGGACTGCTGGAATGACTCGTTTTCCTTCCAGGATGACATTCTTTCTGAAGTACAGTGGTTGAGGTCATAAATGGTGGAACCAAATTGGCTGTGTTCAATGAGATGAACTATGGTAAAGAACTGAGAACAGATGGCAGACTTGGTCCAGTGGATAGGGCGTCGGTCTACCACATGGGAGGTCTGCGGTTCAAAACCCGGGCCTCCTTGACCCATGTGGAGCCGGCCCATGCGCAGTGCTGATGTGCACAAGGAGTGCCCTGCCATGCAGGGGTGTCCTCTGCATAGGGGAGCTCCATGCGTAAGGAGTACGCCCTCTAAGGAGAGCCGCCCAGAGCGAAAGAAAGTGCAGCCTGCCCAGGAATGGCGCTGCCCACATGGAGAGCTGACACAAGATGACACAAAAAGAAACAGATTCCCGTGCCGCTGACAACAACAGAAGCGGACAAAGAAGACGCAGCAAATAGACACAGAAGCAGGGTGGGGAGGAGGGGAGAGAAATAAATAAATCTTAAAAACAAAACAAAACTGAGAACAATGACTTCACACACAGAAATAAATAGATGTTAGCTATTCATTCTGCGGGGCAGAGCAGAAGAGATCAAGCGTAACAACCCTGCCCCTCTCTTTTCCCGGGTGAGGGGCTGGCCCAGAGGGGGCTAAGTTCCCATGGTGACAAATATTACTCCCTTCTGTAGTTCTTGCCTCAACTCCACCATAGTACTCTTCTGGACGGTGGCTCTCATTTATATAGCATTGACTATGTGCCCAGCCCTGTACCAAGACTGTTTGCATTTTCTCCTTTAATCCTCACAGCAATCATAGAGAACACGAACCATTTAGATCCCAGGTGAGGAAAGAGACTGTGGGATCGTGTCTTGCCGCCAGAACCCAGCTAAAGTGGCAGAGGCAGGTTTGGAATCCAGGCACTCTCTCGTCAAAGCCCTGTCCCTAACTCCTACTTGGGGCGACAGCTGCACCCAGGACTGGGCCCTGAGCTTCGTCTTGCCCCTCCAGCATTGCCGGGGTGGCAGCAGAGAAGCCCAGATGCTGCCCCCATTCCCCTTGGCAAAAGGAGTTGGAGGAAGAAGCAGACTTTTCCCAGAGCTCTGGTTTGGAAGTCCGGACTGCTAAGTTCCAGTCCAAGCCCAGCGACCTGTTGGGTGGCTCCTGGCCAACCACTCCGCGTCCGGGGCCTCAGTTTTTCAACAGGTCGAGCGGGTCCCCGAAGACAGCGCGGAACGTTTGGCGCCGCGGCTCCGGGGCGGCGACGACGCGGCCGGACCGGAGGACCCGGCGGACCGGGGGGCGGGGCGGGGGGCGGGGGCGCCGCGTAGGCCCGGGAGGCCGGGCGGCCGGGGCGGCGAGCCCGAGAGCCCCATGCGCCGCCGCCTCCCCCCACGATGTTCCCCTCCCGGAGGAAAGCGGCGCCGCTGCCCTGGGAGGACGGCAGGTGAGCGGCGGCCGCCGCGCCTGGGCGGGCCGCCCCCGGAGTCTCCACCGCGAGGCCGCGGCGCCTCCGGCTCTGCGGGTCTCTCTGCCTGTACTTCGTGTGGGGGCGCGGGCGCCTCGGGCCGCCGTCCCTCCGCGGGTCCCTGCCTCTCTGCGGGTCTGTATTTCTCCCTTGACCTCTCCTTGGGAGTTTCTCTTCGCCCCTTGGCGACTCTGTCCCCTTCTGGGTTGCGCTGTGGCTTGGTTTCGCCCCTGGTCTTTCTCGCTCTTCTTGCGGGTCGTTTGGCCTCTCTCAGTGCATCTCTGTCCTTCTGTCTGTCCCTTTCTGTCTCACCCTGAGCCCTGGAGGGTGTTTTTCCCGTTTCTCTGGCCCTTGCCTCCCCCATCGCATCTATGGGGTCTCGGGCCCTTCCTTCCCTTCCTTTCCCTCCCTCATATTCCCCCAACTTTTGCTGGCCACCCGGAAGAGCAGACCAGACAGGAGCGCTCTGTGTGTTCTGCCTGGTGGGTCACAGCCTGGCATGTTCGAGGCCCTCCACACACAGACGTTAGTTCATTTCCGGTGCAGCTGTACTGGAATGGGGCCTGTTCCATGTTTTAGGTGTGAGCTTGGCCCAGGCAGACCTTAGCTGGTGGTGTTCCTATTGAAACAGAGTGCGGGGAAGCTGTTTGGCTTGCCTAGGTTTGGGGCTGGGGGGGGCTGGGGGAGCGGACACCAACACTTGAGCCACGTCTGGAACACGCTTGTCACCCGCAACACCTGAAGGCGGTTCTCCACTCAGTGACTGACCCCTCATTCCCTTGGGTCTCTTTTAAGTGTGCCAGGTGCCAGAAGATTCTAGAATTTGGCAGGCACAACTCTTTACTTTGGGGAATTTTGGTGTTGAGAAAAGAAGCCTGGAATACAATGGAAAGCATGGACTGTGGAGGCAGGGACTAGGCAGGAATCTTCTTTTAATAGCCATTTGACCAAAACAGACTATTTAATCTGCTGACCTCAGCTTTTCCTTCTCTGAAATGAGAATCATATCTATTCTGCAGGGCTGAGTGTGAGGATTAAAGGAGGTGATATATGTAAAGCCCTTGGCAGAAAGCCTGCACAGAGGAGGTGCCGGTTGTCTTCTAGTCACCTTTGTAATTTGTGACATGCTGTAACCAGAGTAGCTGAGTATTCAGACTAAGGTTTGAATGAAGAAGGAAAGGAAAGGTAATGGAGGGCATTTCCACGCTTTGGTCCCCTTCCACCAGCCTTTGGAACATAATAGTGTTTACAGAAAAATTTACTGAGTCAGCTTCTGTGCTTTTGACACAGTGTTACAAAGATTTGTGCAACAAATACAGGCTAGTGTAGCAATTAAGAGTGCTGGCTCTGGAGCCAGCCAACCTGGGGTTGGATTCCCCTCCTCCCAGCCGTGGGAACAGAGACATGAAGGAGACAAGGTCTCATCTGGCCTGCTGCCCAGAGCCAGGGTGGTCTGGGAGCGGCTGGGACTGCAGATCTAGAGTTTGCCATTAGGTGGCACCAGGGGTGGCTGTTCTCTTTCCCACTGTCCTGGGGATTTGGGACTCTGGGCTTTTAGTTCAGTTGCTCAGAGCAGTTTGGGCCCTTAGAGCACAGGATGGAGAGTGCCCATGGGGACGTGATCATGATAGGAAGGGGAAGCTGGACCGAGGGAAAGCAGGTGCAAGTGCATGGACTGCCCAACCAATGCCCTACCCCTGGTAATGGTCACTACTTCTTCCCCTGAAGGTGGACTCTTACCCCATGTCCATCTCCTGGGTCTCCACCCCACCCCCAAAAAGAGTCCAGAGGGCAAGGGAGAATCTATAGAGGTTCCAGCCTTCCCAGGCTACTCTCAGGACTGGGCTGTGCTCCTCCCCAGCGAAAACCACCACCACAGAACAATGCGGGGTAAGTCAAGCCCTGCCAGGATGTCCTGCGGGCGGGACCTGGGCCTGGCTGCAGGGCTGCTGGCTTCCAGGGTGGCAGAGGAAGGTTTGTCTGGCTCTTGTCTGTGACCCAAAGCATGCCCTGCCTGCTCTAACCCTTCCTTTAACACCCTCGGCAAGCCTTCCATTGTCTGACCTGTGTAGGCACCCCAGAAAGAAATCCCACGTGATCTGAGCCCCTGCATAACTAATGGGCCACAGGTAGTTATAAAACCATAAGTGCTTTAAAGAGGGAAGTGCCAGATGCCATAGGAGCACAACGGAGGGAGCATGTACCTCAGCCAAGAGAGGGGGGTTGGGGGGGGCATTGCTGGCCCTGAAGGATTAGGGGAGATGGGGTGGGGGGTGGACTTTCCGGTGAAGAAAATAAGGAAGGGCATTTCAGACAGAAGCAGCAGCCTGTGTAAAGGCTGGAGCAGGAAGTCCTAAGGTGGGTGGTGAAACTCTTTGTTACATGGGGTGATTCTCCGGGTGGGTGGCAGGGAGCGACTAGAGATGGCGCCAGGTTTCAGAGGGCTCTGTCAGGCAAGGCATGTGGCCTTTATCTTGTAAGCTGAGGAGTATTATCCATGAGATTGAAGGGACTGAGCAGGGCAAGGACCTGGTGAAGCTTGAATTAAAAGAGACAGTGGGTATGGATCAAAGAGGGATTTAGGAGGTAGAATCTATGACACGCGACAGCTAGTTGGGGACTCATAGGTTATAAAGTAGATTCCTTTTCAGACTCTTTCAAGGGGAGTGTATGGAGGAAGCTTTCCTGCTCTTGGATTCCTCAGCCCCTTTCTCAGTATCCTCAGGAACTTCCAAAGAGAGAGAGACAGAAATCAGTGAATTCCACATGTTGCTTTGCACTTTTCAACCAACAGGCAGTCTCTCCTGGCACCACCCCGGTGTCTATGGCATTCAGCTGTCTTTTCTGTTTCTGAAATGAGCCTGGGTGCTATGCCCAGCCCTGGTGTTTCCTTCCCTCTTTTGTCTCTCATCTCTTCATGTGGGCTCTCTCTCGGGCTGAGGCTTTGACATTCATTGAGTGAACTGCCACCATCAGTTTGGGCCTTGCATTGGTTTGGAAGTGGATCCCATCTTCCCAGAGTAAACATTAGGTTATTACCCCTGGGACTGGGTTATTACCCCTGGGACTGAGGCCGCCTTTCCTACCTAAGAAGCAGGATGAAGCCAGGTGGCTGCTGGGGGTGAAAAGCTGTAGAGCAACCATTTTGGGAGTGGGTGGCATCTTTCCAAGGGGGAGCTCCTGCCGTTACCTTGGAACCCCAAACCACTGTTCTGGGGAGAGGCAAGTGCAAGGGAAGAGTCTCATCCCTGCCTTTGAGTGGTTCATGGTCTGACCAGGACTCACAGAAAGTAAGAGAGCCCTGAGGAAAGGGGGCAACTCTGCAACCCAGGAGTGGTTGGAGGACTTCCTGGAGGTAGTGTGGGCTGGGCCTGGCGAGGTCAGCAGGGTTCTGAGGCACAGATAGTGGCCTGAGCCAAAGCATTGGCGTTGCTTCTCTACTAACTGCCCGGCGCTTGGGCTGGGCCAGCTGTGTGCGCCCGACTCAAGGGGGAGGCAGGAGAAGGGGGGTGTGTTTCTGACTCTGTCTCTGCTCTTGTCCCCAGGTCCAGGTTGCTCCCCAGCGGCCTCCCCCGGAAATGCTCCGTCTTCCACCTCTTTGTTGCCTGCCTCCTGCTCGGCTTCTTCTCCCTGCTCTGGCTGCAGCTCAGCTGCTCTGGTGATGTGGCCCGGGCAGCCCAAGGACAAGGGCAGGAGACCCCAGGCCCGCCCCGAGTCTGCCCCCCGGAGTTGCCCCCTGAGCACTGGGAAGAAGACATGTCGTGGGGCCCTCACCGGCTGGCCGTGCTGGTGCCCTTCCGTGAGCGCTTCGAGGAGCTCCTGGTCTTCGTGCCCCACATGCACCGCTTCCTGAGCAGGAAGAAGATCCAGCATCACATCTATGTGCTCAACCAGGTGGACCATTTCAGGTGGGCCCACCTCCCGGGCGCTCGCCTTGCCCTCTCAGGGCCCCCTCAGGGCCCACGCCCTTTCCCGGCAGCAGTCGTTCCTGGGGTGGTGAGGGCGGTAGGCCCCGGCCGGCCCACCGAGTGTGCCGGGAGTCTTTGGGGAGGGTTTGAGGCAGAGAGGACCCTGATCCGATTTCCGTGTTACCAAGATCACCGGTGGCTGCTGAGTGTGGAATAGATTGGACCAGACGAGAAAGGAAACAGGGAGACTAATTAGGGGGTTGTAGAAGTCGTTGAAGATGATGGTGGCTTGGCCCTTGGTAGAAGGGGGTGGAGGGAAGGGAGGTGGGGGACACGCACAGGCTGTGGGGGGAGATGGGATGTGGGCATGGGGGAGGGGGGAAGGGAAGGTCAGGGCCACTACTTTAAAGTTGCTTGCAGCCTGATCTTCTTTCCTGAGGCTTTTGTAACACAGTATCACAAACTTGGCCTCTTAAAACAAGAGGAAGGTGTTCTCTGGGGGCTCTGGAGGCCGGAAGCCTGAGGTCCAGGTGGCAGCAGGCCCTGTTGCCCTGAGGCTCTAGAGGAGGCTTCTTCCTGGCCCCTCTAGCTCTGGTGGTTCAGGGGTTCCTTGGCTTGTGGCCGCGTCCCTCCAGTCTCTGCTCAGCCCTCACCCAGCCTTCTCTCCATGCGTCTCTGGGGATCCGCTCCTTTTCTTATAAGGACCCGAGTCACTGGATTTAGGCCGCCCCCCCCCCCCCCCAGTATGACCTCCTCTTAACTTAGATCATTCCATCTGCAAAGAGCCAATTTCCAAATAAGGTCGCATTCTGAGGCTCCAGGTGGACATGAACTTGGGGGTGGAGCACACCATTCAAGCCGATGCAGTCCCGCCTTCTCCCCAAACCCTTGCAGTTACCAAAAAACCACGCCCTTCTGGGATCACAGTCCAAGCAGCTCGCGTTTCAACCCCTCATCTCCTTTTTTCCGGCTCACTCCCTCTGGAAGAGAGTCTCCTGTGCTTGGGCCCCACCAGGGCTTCCCGAACCCCCCACTTAGTCACCACTCTCCCCCTCCTTACTTTCTCTTCTTCTCACTGGGATTCCACAGTCTATTGTGAAATCACTCCCCAGCACGTACCCTGACCTCCCTGGCCCCTCTCTGCCTGATTAACTGGCTCTGTCCACTCCACGCTTGCGCCTGGGCCGCTGAGTGAGGTGTGGCCAACGCCGCAGTATCGCCCCTGGGACGCTGACCCATGAAGGCCCCGAGTGCTGCCCGGAGACTTCATGTTCCTCTAGTCTGCAGTCCCCTCCCCACCCTGGCCGCGCGTCACCCCTTCTGCGCTCACACCTGGAAGCAGGCCTCCCCATTACTCACTTGCGGCCAATGACTTGGCTTCCCCTTTCACTGAAGAGCGAGAACCAGGGGATGAGAACCGGCGCAGGCCCCCACCCACATCTCCCCACCACCCCCTCCTGTCCTTGTACACCCGGCTTTCCACCCGCAACCAGGATGAACCACCTCAGCCCCTCCCCAAGGCCAGCTCGGTCACTCAGCCACTGGGTCCCCTGCCCTCCCTTTCTCCCCAAGGACATCACTCCGGCAGCTGGCCCTTCCTCTCCTGCATGATCACTTTCCCCCTCTTTCCTGGAGCTTTTACCTCAGCATACACACAGACTGAAATAGCTCCAGTCTTTTACTTCTCCCCGCCCCGCTGGTGGTTTGTGTTCACTGTCTGCTCTGTCCATTAGCTATCCGTTCTTCTGTGTCTGCTTGTCTCACTTTCTTTTGTCATCCTGCTGCACCAGCTTTTTGCAGTGTGGGCCATCAGCTCTTCGCAGCGCGGGCTGTCAGCCCTTTACTGTGCAGGCCAGCTTGCCTTCACCAGGAGGCCCCGGAAATTGAACCCAGAGCCTCCCATATGGTAGACGGGAGCCCAGTCGCTTGAGCCACATCTGCTTCCCAAAAGGCTGGTTCTTAACCTTCTCTGTTGATCTGCCAGCAGCATATTTGTCAAGTGGATTCCTTCTTTCTTCTTAGAATACCTCCATTTGACTTCTGGGACATCACTCTCTGGTTCTCTTCCTTCCTTACTGGTTACCCCTTTTCCTCTCCTTTACTGGCTTTTCTTCATCTCCCTAATCTCTCAACATCAGTGCACTTTGGGGCCCAGTGCTTGGGCAACCCCCTTTATCCAGCTACAGTCACTTCCTGGGGCACCTTATCCTATCTATACCTGAGTCTCTGGAACCTCTATTCCCAGCCTCGACCTCTGCCCTGAACTCCAGACTTGCACCCCACACTGCCCAGGTGGCCCCTTCATTTGGCGGGCACAGAGTCCTCTCAGACTTAACCTGGCCAAAACCGAATTACTTGTTTCCTACCCACCCCAAACCTGTCCCCCCTGCACTCTTCCCCATTTCAGAAAAGGGAATCTCCATGCTTCCAGTCTCTCAGGCCAAAAAACCTTAGAGCCACCCTCAACTCCTTTTTTTCTCTCACCCTCCACATCTAATCCCTCAGCAGATCCTTTAGGCTCGAACTTTAGAAGACATACAGGGACACAGAGAACAGACAATGAGGGTGGGGGAAGGAAATAAGTAAATAAATCTTTAAAAAAATAAAAATAAAAGACATACAGGGAGTGTGTGTGGCTCAAGCAGTTGAGTGCCTGCCTTCCACATGGGAGGTCCCAGGTTCGGTTCCCAGTGCTGCTTAAAGAAAACAGACAGACAACAAGCAAAAAAACAATATGAGCAGACAACGAGTAAGCAAACAGTAAACAAGGGAGCCAACTCAGGGAGCTGATGTGTCTCATTTGTTGAGGCAACTGCCCTCCCACATATAAGATCCCAGGTTCAATCCCCAGTCCCAGTACCTCAAAAAAAAAAAAAAAAGAAGACATCCCGGGGATTGGATGCAGCTCAAGCAGTTGAGCGCCCACCTCCCACATGGGATGTCCTGGGTTCGGTTCCTGGTGCCTCCTGAAAAAGCAAAAAAAACAAACAAAAAAGCCAACTTGGGGGAGCTCCGTGGTTGAGCGCTGGCTTCCCACATACAAGGTCCCGGGTTCAATCCCAGGCCCCAAGTACCTCAAAAAAAGAAAAAAAGACATCCAGAATCCACCCACTCCTTGCCGTCTTCTCCCTGAGCTAAGCCATTGTCACCGCTTGGGTAAATTACTGGAACGGTCTCCCAGCCGGTCTTCCTGCTTCCACCCTGGCCCCACCATCTCCTCAGCACACCAGTGGAGTGACCTTGTTGAAATGGAAGCCAAGTGCCGTCACGCCTCTGCTTCACGCCCTCCTGCGGCTTCCGTCTCCCTCAGACTAGAGGCCAGGGTCCTTCAGGGCTCACCCGGCCCGGCGTCACCCAGCCCCATCTCCTACATCCCCTCTCACTCACCCGGCCCCGGCCAGGCTGGAGTCTGCTCCCGCCTCAGGCCTTGGCAGTGACTCTTTCCTCTGCTTGGAGTTCTGTTCCCCTGATTCCATGGGGATCATTACCTCAGCCTCCAGGTTTCTGCCAAAGGTCACCCTGTTCTCATAGCCCCCGGCAACCCTGTAGAAAAGAACAGCGGACCCACCTTGTATAGTCAGCCAGAGAGGCGCTGACACAAAACACCAGCAATGGGTTGGTTTTTATAAAGGGCATTTATTTGGGGTAGGAGCTTTGAGATACCAGGCCGTAAGCATAAGTTACTTCCCTCACCAAAGTCGATTTCCACGTGTTGGAGCAAGATGGCTGCCGACGTCTGCGAGGGTTCAGGCTTCCTGGGTTCCTCCCTTCCAGGGCCTTGCTTCTCTCTGGGTCCAAGGTTCCTCTCTTCCTGGGGCTGGCTTCTCTTTCCTCTGTGAGCTTACTTCCCAGGGTGCCAGCTTAAGACTTCAGCATCAAACTCCAACATCAGAAACCCTCAACTCTGTCCTTTGCCATGCCTTTTTATCTGTGAGTCCCTACCCACCAAGCGGCGGGGACTGAACACCCTAATGATGTGGCCCAATTAAACCCAAAATCATAACTCAGTCATGCCCAGGTACAGACCAGATCACAAACATAATCCCTATCTATTTTTGGAATTCCTAACTATATCAAACTGCTACAGCCGACACCTTGCACCCAAGCACACTCTATCCCCCTCACCCTTTACTCTTTTCCGCAGCGCTTCCCACCATTCATTGATTTATTTAATTTGCCTCCCCCAGCATGTAAGCTTCCTTGAAGGCAGGGGCTTTGTTTTGCACAGCTTTGAGCACATGTGGCATGGGATGAGTACTCAGTACATCTTTGTGACACAGGCAGAGGGGCCAGGCGGGCACGCACCACGCAGCGAAGTTGGTGCAGTGAAGTTGGCCCTGGGCACTTGGGGAGTCCTGGGTGGGTGCCGTGAAGAAGAGTCTCCCCTGCAGAGTCCGGGGGGGCTCTGGTGCAAGCTGGTCTGCCACCCTCCTGCCCAGCCTCGGCCGCCCCGCACAGGTTTAACCGGGCGGCGCTCATCAACGCGGGCTTCCTGGAGAGCGGCAACAGCACCGACTACATCGCCATGCACGACGTGGACCTGCTTCCGCTCAACGAGGGGCTCGACTACGGCTTCCCTGAGGCCGGCCCCTTCCATGTGGCCTCCCCGGAGCTGCACCCACTCTACCACTACAAGACCTATGTCGGCGGCATCCTGCTGCTCTCCAAGCAGCACTACCAGCTGGTGAGGCCCAGGCCAGCCTCTCTGTTCTGAGGGCCAGGGCGGAGGTGGCTGGTGGGGGGAGTAGCTGTCTCGGGCCCGGCAGATAGAGCACTGGCCAGGGCCTTGCAGCGTGGCCCAGGAGCGGCCAGCGGGAGGAGAGGGCAGGGAGGACTTGGCTGTACTAGTAGAACTCACCCCAACCCCAAAACCAGCTTAAGAGAACTGGCATTGTTTCGGCTTTCAAAATGGAGACGTCTGCGGGCAGGGGGTCCAGGGCTGGGAGTGGGGGTCTGGCTCCAGATGCACTTGCCCAGCCCTTCCAGTGGTGTCACTGGGACCCCCATTTTCCCCCCACGTGGCTCACCTGTGCCCTCCTCCCGTCAGGTTCATTTTTAGACCTGCAGGGTGTAGGGGGTTGTAGCCACACCCGGCATCCAGGTAGGTTCAGATCTGAAAGAAGATGCAAGCCCCCCTTCCCCAGCAGTCCACACGGGAGCCCCAGAGCTGGACTGCACTGGCTCCTGATTGGCCTGACTCAAGTCCTGGCCCATCCCTGAATCAGACCCCAGGCTGGGGGTGGGACAGGGGTGGGATGGGTGGCCAGGAGGAACCGAGTGGCACGGGCCCAAGTCTCCTGCTCCCTTTTTACCTGTGACTGAAGCCAGCTTCGTGCAAATAGAGCCCCTGAGCTGGGTGGCAAAAAGAGACGTCTGCCGTGAGCCCACTGTGCCTCTCACCCAGAGAGAGATCAGGGCACACCACCCTGGGAGAAATTGGAGTGTGGCGGGAGGGCAGTAACCAAGCAGTAGCAGGCACTTCTGCCCCTCACCGGCTCCCAGAGAGGCCCTTCAGGGCCAGTCAAAAATTTTTGAGAAGCCAGTAATCTCACGCAAGTTCAAGGCCCCATTAGAACAGAAGCTGAGGGGATTGTGTGCACCTGGGTGTTTACTCAGAACAGCAAGGGGAGGTGGCGGAGAGGGGAGCCCTGGCCCCGCCGGGCTCAGACCAGGCACTTCTGAGGGACAGAGACCAGATGCAGTGCCCCGGGAGAGTGGGCAGGTGACGCTGCCTGTCTCCATACCAGTGCAATGGGATGTCCAACCGCTTCTGGGGCTGGGGCCGCGAGGATGACGAGTTCTACCGACGCATCAAAGGAGCCGGGCTCCAGGTAACACGTCTCCCCCGGCACCCTGGTGCCACTCCCGGCCCGGGCCCTGGCTTGCCATAGCCATCTGGTCAGCCCCTGGCCTGCTAGGCTGAGTCTCCTCTCCCATGGGATGGGAATGCAGGCCTGTGCCCGGGGCGCCTCCAGGAAGGCGCTGCCTGACACCAACTCTGTGGGGCACCCTCAGCTTTTCCGCCCTTCGGGAATCACCACCGGGTACAAGACTTTCCACCACCTGCATGACCCAGCCTGGCGGAAGAGGGACCAGAAGCGCATTGCGGCTCAGAAACAGGTGCTGGCTGGTCCCCTCATCGGGGACGGGTAGGTGGTGATGTGGGGACCAACAGCCCGAGCCTTTCACCAAGGTCTCCCTGGGCCCAGCGGCCCCGTCCTCCCCTGCTGCCCCCAGGTCAGTTGGTGGGCATTTGTATGGGCACCGTCCTGTTCTGGTGGCTGCTGTGGGCGATTGTGGGTCAGCATAACCTCAGAGTCTATGTAGCTAAGGGGGGTGGGAAGGGGGGTTCAACCAAAGACGTCAGAATCCCAGTCACCCGTGACATGGGGACCCCAGCCCTCAAACAGCCTCTTCTCTAGGAGCATATCAGTCCAACAAAGGTCCTGGCTTCCCTGCTCACTGGTGGGGTGCAGCCATGGGTGGGAGACTTTGCTTCTCTGAGCTTTGGGTTTCCCCCCTCTTCGGGGGATCACAGAACCTCTGGTGACATGGTCGTGTGGGCTTGGTGAACAGCCACCCCCAGGAAGCCCCGAGTACATGCCCTTTCCTCCTCCTCCTCCAGGAGCAGTTCAAGGTGGACCGGGAGGGCGGCCTGAGCACCGTCAAGTACCGCGTGGATTCCCGCACAGCCCTGACTGTGGGCGGAGCACCCTGCACTGTCCTCAACATCATGTTGGACTGTGATAAGGCTGCCACCCCCTGGTGCACGTTCAGCTGAGTTGGCCAAACAGGAAGGAAGCCTGTACCTTGGGGCTCAGCTCCCATTGGATGTGGAGTGGCCTGAAGCAACAGAAGGCAAGCCACACGTTTGCAGCAGCTTGAACTGGGACAGGACACACATGGTGCCTGGGACACTGCCAGCCATAAACAGCGGCCGGAGAGAAGCTGGGGTGGCTCCTGACCGGGACTGCCCACCCCACTGCCCGCCCTGCTCTGCCCTCTCCTTGATGTGCGGAGACCTGAAGGCAATGGGGAGGGGTCCCTGGGGCCGGAGTAGTGGCACAGGACAGCCTCTAGTCGTTCCAGCGCTTGTTCCTTCCTTGCTGGCCTGCCTCATGCAGAGTGGAGAAGCAGGCAGCTGAGGTCGGTGGGCCGGAACACTAGGGAGGGTTAGAATTCCAGCAACCACAGTGCAGGCCTCACAGAACGGGAGTGGCTGCTCCTTGGCTACAGCCCACCCTGCAGGAATGTGGGTCTGGTGTGGCCAGGCCTGATTTTTCAAAAGAAACTCGAATTCTGGATTCTTAAATGAAACTCTGATTTTTCAATGATTGCAGCTAATTGAAACTTTGAAAAAGAATGGCAGGGCGAACAAAATATGTTGGGGGCACGAGTTCACCTTTGGCTGAGGGAAAGGGGATGGGGCAAAAGGTGATATCTCTGAGTTATAAGCTGGCAAGAAATTGGTGTGGAGCTGGGGGCGGGGATGTTGTGTCTGGGGATGCTCAGGGCGGGGAGGAGCCCAAAGTACCTGTACCACCTCCCTTCTCCAGCCCCTTCCCCCTTTCAGCTCCCTCGAGGCCCATCTGGGCCCTCCAGCCACCTTAGGCCCTGTAGGCTTAGACCTGAGCCTCTCCGGGAGGGCTGGTTCATCCTCCCTCACTGATGCAGACGGGAAGGAGGGCTGCTGGAGAATTCCAAACCACAGGACCTGACTGGGCAGGCAGGACTCAGCGGCCGGGGCTCAGGTTGTGGCAGTAGGGGGGAGGACGATGTTTCTGGGGTGGAGGAAGAAGATGGGGGAGTAGGAGAATGGCTGGAGTGCTCCCCAAGCCCAAGGGGAGATGAGCAGTGATCACCAAATGCCAGGGAGACCATGGGATTGGGGCATGACCTTGGAGCTTAGAGGCATTTTGAGGCAAACCCAGGGCCAAAGAAAGAGCGAGAAGGCATTTGGGGCAGAAGTGAGAGGAAACTTAGGACCAGTTAAGGTTGGTTGGTTTAACAATGGGACATCAGAAATGCTGGAGAAGGAAGGGACTGGGGTCCCAGAACTCAGGCAGGTTGAATCAACTCTTACCCCAAAGGCTCCTCTGAGAATGACCTCAGGGCTGCTAGGTGTAGTTGTGCGGTATGCACTGTCCAACCTGTGCATAAGCTGAGAGCTGTCAGCAGACATGGCTGGGGTGAAGCTGCAGGCTACACAGGACTGTTCAGATGTCTACCCGAGGGCCCTTGTGACCCTAAACTGACCTCGGCCATCTATTCAGCTTCCAGTGATAGGCCAACAGGCTAGATGACAGTGCAAGGCTGGTGGGTGGGGCTTCCTCAATCGTAGGCTCAGAAGAGGGAAAGGGGGTGTTTTCTATGTGCCAGCCATTTTGGGCAGCCCTGGATGTGACATCAAAGCCCCCAACTCTGTAGTCACCTGTTACATTGCTGTGTAAACGACCTCAAAATGGGGGGTGGGCTGGTGGTACTTCCTCTCTGCCTGCTCAGGAGAAAATGGAGTGAATAGAGCCCTGAAGAAAATGAGAGCCCCTTCACCTTGTGGGGATTGTTGACTCAGCCTGGGCTGGGGTGCACCTGCCTGCCCCATACCCCCACATTCCTCCACAGCTGGTGCTGCCACCATCATCCAATGGGTGCTCCAGGCCAGACTGGTGCAGCCCAAATCTGCAGTCCCCTGTCATTCCCCACCCCAGGCCTCCACCAAGCCGCTCTCGGGGAAGAAAAGATCAAAATGGTGATCAAAATGTGGAAGAAGTGGATGGTTTTACCGCTTCCTCTGTGTTAGGGCTGCCCCCTCCATGGAGAGGCATTAACATCCCTGCCTCCCTATCCAGTGTGTGAGTGAAATTAGTCCAGGATATAGAAGCACTTGGTATGGCTGTGACCAACATAGTTGAGGTAATACTAATAACTAGCACTTGTTGTATATTAACCACATACAAAATTATTTCACTTAGGCCTCCCTGCCAAAGATCTAGGTACTATTAACTCATTTTATAGACGAGGAAGGTGAAGCAGAGAGGTTAAACAGCTCGCCTGGGGTCACAGTGCTGATAAGTGGTGAAGTTTGAGATTTGAGCCCCTGAAATCTGCCTTCAGAGCCAAACTCTTTCACCCCTGCCCTGTAAGGCAGGTACCTGTGCACAGGTGTTCCTTCCCCTCTCCTTGGCTGGAGAGGGCTGATGGGGAGGAATGGCCAGGGTAACCTGGTGTCCCTCTCACCTCTTGGAAGAAGGCAGGGTCACAGGGAAGGCACACAGTGCCCCATGACTCCTCTTCCTTGGGTGAGACGGGGATTTGGCTACCTGGGAGGTCCCTTGGACTGAGGAGCACAGCTAGGGTGTCAGCAGGACCCAGAGCATGGCACTGTAACTCAGGAGTGCACAAAAAGTGCTTGGGGGAACGTTTTCCCAAGGAGGTAAAGTCTTGCATGTGGAGGAAGAGTTAGCCAGAGGAGTGGGAAGAGCTCTCAGGGGACTGCATGTGCAAAGGCAGAGATGGGGAGAGCAGGCCGTGTTCAGGGACGTGGGAGGAGTTCAAGATGTCTCTCTTCTATGCAGGAGTAGGAGAGAGAGCAGAGAGGAAGATTAGGGCTAGCCGTGAGAACTCACTGAAAGCTGTTATACTCGTGAGTATGGATTATTCCAGCTAAAGGAACAGCCAGGGGAGTCTGGGAAGTACCAAATGCTCAACTTCCAGTTGTCCTCATGGAGTCAGGATAGTGTCTCTTTTCTGGTCTTAGTGTGTGACAAAACACATGGAATATTGTTAACCTGGGAAGCTCACCTGAACCACAGCACCCAGTTCTTACTGGGCATCCATCCTGCAGACATGACTGCCTGTCCACGTGACTGATTTCAGTCTCCAGACACACTGGAGATGGGACTGATACTGCATGACCCAAAGCCCCTTCCTAAATCACATGGTTACTATCTGGCTGGCCCCAGGCTCCCAGCCAAAGACCTATCAGGCATGACATACCAAGGGTTTACAGATGATCTCCCAGAAGCTGAGGGCAAGGCAAGACTTCATTTTGGACAGCATTAAATTCTTCACTACACAGACATCCATATGGGAAAAAAAAAAATCTAGACACAGACATTCCATCTTTCACAAGATTAACCCAAAGTAGATCATAGACCTGAATATAAAATGCAAAATAACAAAACTTCTAGAAGAAAGTCTAGATGACCTTGAGTTTAGAAAAAAATAAGTTGAACTTTTAAAAAATTTGTAACTTCTCTGTGAAAAGGCACCATTAAGAGAATGAAAAGACAAGCCACAGTCTAGAAATATTTGCAAAACACTTATCTGGTAAAGGACTTGTACCCAAAATATACAAAACTCTTAATAACAAAACAACCCAATTTAAAAATGAATAGACACCTCACCAAAGAAGATACACAGGTAGCAAATAAGTACATGAAGAGATGGTCAATATCATATGCCATTAGGGAACTAAATTAAAACAATGAGATCGCATTGCATATCTATTGGAATGACTGAAAAAAATAAACCCAAAACTGACAATACTAAATGCTGGTGAGGATTCAGAGCAACAGGAGCTCTTCTACATTGCTGGTGGTAATGCAAAATGGTACAGCCAAGACAGTTTAGCAGTTTTATACAAAACAAAACATTGTCCTACTATACAATTCGACATTTGTGCTCCTAGCTATATAACCAACAGATCTGAAGCTTAGGACCATGTAGAAACCTGCATGTGAATATTTATAGCAGCTTTATTCATTAATCACCAAACATTGGAGGCAACCAAGATGCCCCTCAATAAGTTAATGGACAAACGTGGTACATTCATACAATGACAGATTTTTCAGCAATAAAAAATAAGCTGCTAACCAACCACAAAAATCATGGAGAAACGTGAATGCATAGTGCTAGGTGAAAGAAGCCAGTCTGAAAGGCTACACATGTATGATTCCAAGTGAATGACATTCTGGAAAAGGCAAAAAACTAGACAGGATTCAAGATGCATCAGTATTTCAGGTATGGCTCAGCTCTCTTGCAAGCAATGGGGAAAGGCATAGAGGTAGTCCAAGGAATCCACTTTGGGGACCTGAAGACCAGGAGGGCTGCAGGCATCACCTAGGAGGGACTGTGGACAGAGAGATGAAGAGGCCAAAGAGAAAACCATGAGTCAATGCCCTCATGGCTGGGGATGCTGCCCATCCGCCACTCTGAAGCAAACAGCCTTGGTAAAACCTGTGGCTGGCAGCCAACAGGGGGAAAGGACATATTACTCCCTGGGAAGAGGGAGGGTGCAGCTGAGGGCTGAGTGTGGTTTTTCTTGGGCAAATGTAACCACCATAACTGGAATTGTGGTTCAGAAGAGCTTGTTAGTGGAAATTGAAGGATTCCTCTCCATAGAAGAGTTTGTTGAGGTGCCCATATCTGACCAGCTGGGAAAGTGAAGGAAGACAGGCTGCTCTCTCGTTTCTTTCCCAGGCACTGTAGATCTGGTCTATGCCCCATTAGTGGCTCCCCACCTCTGTTCCATAACTTAAACAGGTCAATCTTAGAAAGTTTTTAAAAAAATTAAACCAAAAATCAAAGTGGAGCTGTGAAATAAAACCACTAGGCAAGAGAGAGAACTTGTTCAACAGAGTATAATCACCAATATAATCAGATGCCTAGATATCAGCAAAAGATGAACCATACTAAGAAACAGGAAGATATGGCTCAGCCAAAGGAAGAACCCAAGAATCCATATGAGACACAGGATTTAAGACAATGAATCAATAATCTTCACACAAACCTCGTTAATTTAAGGAGATGAAGGCAAATATAACTAAGAGGTAAAGAATATTAAGATGACACCGTCTGAGTGTAAGGAACACTTTGAAAGTCTGCAAAAAAAGTAACAGCTTATGAGAATGAAAGACACAATGGATGAGATTAAAAATACATTAGCAGCATATAACAGCAGCTTTGAAATGGCAAATGAATGATTAAGTGATATCTAGGACAGAACATTTGAACTTGAGAAGATAGGAGGACAGAAAAACGAATGGAAAAAATTGAAAACAGGGTCCTGGGGAATTGAATGGCAACATGAAATGTACAAACAAATGCATTATAGGTGACCCAGGAGAAGAGAAAAGAGAATATCTGAGGAAGTACCAAAAATTTTCCAACCCTTATGAAAGACATGAATATCAATATTCAAGAAGGACAAAATACCCTAAGCAGAATAAATCTGAATAGACCTACACAGAGGCATCTACTATGCAGAATCTAAGATAAAGAGAGGATTCCAAGAGCAGCAAGAGAGAAGCAATGCATCAATTACAAGGGAACTTCAATGAGCTAAGTGCCAGTCTCTCATCAGAAACCATGGAAGTGAGAAGGCAGTGAGTGGTATGTTATATTTAAGGTACTGAAGAAGAAAAACTGCCAGCCAAGAAAGTTTTATCTGGCAAAAATATCCTTCAGAAATGAAGGTAAGTTTAAAGCCTTCACAGACAAATAAAAACTGAGAGAGTTTGTTACCAAGAGACCAGATCTACAAGAGATATTAATGGGAGTGTTATAGCCTAATAGGATGAAAGACCTAGAGAAGAGTGTAGAAATGAGGAATATAAGTAAGAGAAACTGAAAGGATTAAAAGATGGACAAAAGTAAGGTATGACTACAGAAAGCCCAAGGATAAAATGGATGAAGTAAGTAACACCTTTACAGTACTAATGTGGAATGTTAATGGGTTGAATTCTCCAGTTAAAAGATATCAACTGATGGAATGGATTAAAAAAACATGAGCCATCTATTTGTTGTCTACAAGAGACTTACTTTAGATGCAAGGATAAAATCAGATTGAAAGTGAAAGGTTGGAAAAAGATATTCCAGACAAATAGTAATCAAGAAAGAGTGGCACTAGTGATACTAATATCAGACAGAATAAATTTTAAATGCAAAACTGTTAGAAGAGATGATTACTCTATATTAATAAAAAGGACAATTCACCAACAAGAAATATCTATTATTTATGCATCTAACATAGGTACCCCAAAATACATGAGACACACACTGGTAAAAGTGAAGGGAGAAATAGATGTTCCTAAAATAATACTTGGAAACTTCAACACACTACTCTCAGCATTAGATAGAACATCTGGACAGAGGATAAATATGGAAAAAGGTAGCTTGAATAATATGATAATGAACTAAACCTAACAGACATTTATAGAGCATTACACCTCAAAACAGAAAGATATTCCTTCTTCTTAAGTGCTCATGGATCTTTCTCCAGGTTAGACCATATCCCAGGATATAAGTCAGCTCTCAATAAATTTTAAAATATTGAAATTATATAAAGCACTTTCTCTGATCAAAAATGAATAAAGTTGGAAATTAAGAGGAGGAAAAAGGGAAAATCCATACACATATGGAAATTAAACAACATACTCTTAAATAATCAGTGGGTCAAAGAAGAAATTGCAAGAGAAATCAGTAAATACCCCAAAATGAATGAAAACAAGAGCACAACATATCAAAATGAATGGGATACAGTGACGGCAGTGCTGAGAAGGAAATTTATAGCCTTCAATACTTATATTACAAAAATAAAGAGTTAAAATCAAAGAACTAACTGCACACCTGGAGGAACTAGAAAAAGAACAGCAAACCAATCCCAAAGCAAGCAGAAGGAAAGAAATAGTAAAGATCAGAGCAGAAATAAATGAAATTGAGAACAAAAAAGCAACAGAGAGAAAGAACAGAACTAAAAGTTTGTTGAGAAGCTCAATAAAATCGATAAAACCTTAACTAGATGCAAATAAAAAAAGAAGGTGCAAATAAAATCAGAAATGAGAAGGGGAACATTACTGCAGAAATAAGAGATCATAAGAGGATACTATGAACAATTGTATACCTACAAACTAAACGATACTGATGAAATGGACAAATTCCTAGAAACTCATGAACCCTAGAAGAAATTGAAGACCTCAACAAACCAATCACAAGAAATTGAAACAGTCATCAAAAACCTCCCCAAAATGAAAAGTCCATGACCATATGGCTTCATAGGTGAATTCTACAAATTATTTAAAGATCTAATAGCAATCTTGCTCAAAATCTTCCAGAAAATTGAACAGGAAGGAAAACTACCAAACTCATTCTATGAAGCTAACATTACCCTAATACCAAGCCAAATAAAGATACTATGAAAAAAGAAAATTATAGGGAAGCAGCTGTGGTTCAATCAGTTGGGCTCCCAACTGGGTTCACGTCCCAGGGCCTGCTTTTGAAGGCAGGCTCACCCGCATGTCACAGAGAGCCACCTGGCCCACAAGTGCTGTGGAGAGCTGCCTGGCCCGCAAGTGCGGCAGAGTGCCACCCGGCCAACAAGTGCCACAGAGAGTATATTCAGCAAGGTGACACAATGAAAAGGGAGGTAAGTAAAAAAAAAAACTACAGAAGAGCATGCAGCGAATGGACACAGAGAGCAGACAGCAAGCAAGCTGCAAGTGGGGGCGGGGAGGGGAATAAAATAAAAATAATAAAAAAAGAAAATTATAAACAAATTTCCCTAATGAATATAGATGCAAAAATCCTCAACACAACACTTGCAAACCGAATCCAAAAACCCATTAAAAATTATACATCATGACCTAGTGGACTTTATACTAGATATGCAAGCATGGTTCAACATAAAATGAATCAGTGTTATACAAGACATTAATAAATTGAAGAAAAATCATATGATCATCTCAATCGATTCAGAAAAGGCATTTGATAAAGTACAACATCCTTTCTTAATAGAAACACTCCAAAAGATAGGAATAGAAGGACTTTCTCAATATGCTAAAGTGCATTTATGAAAAACCCACAGCTAATATTTTACTCAATGGTGAAAGTTTAAAGCTTTCCCACTGAGATCAGGAACAAGACAAAGAAGTCCACTTTCTTCACTGTTATTCAGTATTGTGCTAGAAGTTCTAGCTAGGGCAATTAGGCAAGAAAAAGAAAAGGAAGAAGTAAATTTTTGCTAGTTGCTGATTATATGATCCTATACTTAGAAAATCCTGAAAAACCCACAACAAAACTATTAGAACTTATGGACTATTAAGTGGTGGGATACAAGATTAAGATACAAAAATCAATAGCATTTCTATGCACTAGTAATGAGCAATCTGAGGAGGAAATCAGAAAAAAATTCCATTTACAATAGCGACTAAAAGAATCAAATATTTAGTAATAAATTTAACCAAGGACATAAAGGACCAGTATTCAGAAAAGTATTAAACATTGCTAAAAGAAACCGAAGATGATCTAAATAAATGGAAGGATATTCTGTGCTCATAGGTTGGAAGATTAAATATCAGTAAGATGTCAATTCTACCTAAACTGATTTACAGATTTAACACAATCCCAATAAAAATTCCAATTTCCATCTTTTTAGAATTGTGAAAGCCAATTATCAAATTTATCTGGAAGGGTGAGGGTCCCTGAATAGCCAAAAATATCTTTAAAAAGAACACAGTTGGGGGACTCCCACTTTCCGACTTTAAAGCATATTACCCATCTACAGTGGTAAAAACAGTATAGTATTGAGTATTAGCAAAACATAGATTGACAAATGGGATCGAATCAAGAGTTCAGAAATAGACCCTCACATCTGTGGTCAAATGATCTTTTTCTAAAAACTAACCATACAGGAATATATATTATCCTTTAAAAAGTTTGTTTACCATATTGAAGAAAAATACATTAGCATATCTTCCAGATACTATCTTTATAAAAGTAAAACTTCTAGATGCTGAAATGCATTACAGTAGATTCTATTCTATTGTTTACACTTTCAATCAAAGGGTTGACTATCACTCTCCCTACTCCCCCCTCCCCAAATGTGGCAGAGTTACTCTTTTTTTTTTTTTAAGGTACCGAGGCCAGAGATTGAACCCAGGACTTCATTTGTGGGAAGCTGGCACTCAACCTCTGAGCCATATTGGCTCCCCTGAATTGTTGTTTGTTTGTTTGTTTGCTTTTTGTTTGTTTTTGTCTTTAGGAGGCACCGGAAACTGAACCCTGAACCTCCCATGTGGGAAGTAGGGGTTCAACTGGTTGAGCCACATCTGCTCCCCTGGCAGAGTTATTCTTAAGTAAATGATATTCAATGTTACCCTACCACAGATTCTTAAACAGAGGACACACTGCGTGTTTTCTAACAGAGCAATCATGTGGTTCTTGTGATTCTTCAATCACATGATTGGTGTGTGAGAGTGCAGCATCTGACTTTTAAGAACTTTTAAGAACTAATATAAACATTACATCCAGTGATTGTAAATATTTGCCAAGAACTTCCAGAGTACAGTGAGTGACAGGTGGCCCCGAGGGTCAGTCCAGCGTTCCTCACTCATTTGGACACTGCTAAGATTCAATAAATAAGTTGTGAAGTCAAATTATCATAAGTCTTACTTGTATTTCTCTAAGAAAGTAGTTCTGGATATATATTTTAGTCAAAAACCTTGAAAGTCGTTCCAAAGATTATATTATGCACCATTTTCACTTACCTGAAAATATTGAATTAAATTCAGCAGTATATGTATGACCATTAATATCAGAAATTAAAAATAAGCATGAGCCCCAAGTTCCCTTTGTGAGTACACGAGGGGCACTGAGTCTCCCCTGGCACTCACAGGGGCCCTAGTGTGTGGTCAAGTGAGTTTTTTTTTTTTTTTTTATGGTTTACATTTTATTTTATTTTATTTTATTTTATTTTATTTTAAATATTTATTTATTATTATTATTTTTTAATTACATTAAAAAATATATATGAGGTCCCATTCAACCCCACCACCCCCGCCCCCCACTCCCCCCACAGCAACACTCTCTCCCATCATCGTGATACATCCCTTGCACCTGGTAAGTTCATCTCTGAGCATCACTGCACCCCATAGTCAATGGTCCACATCATAGCCCAGACTCTCTCACGTTCCATCCAGTGGGCCCTGGGGGGATCTACAGTGTCCCGTAATTGTCCGTGAAGCACTATCCAGGACAACTCCACGTCCCGAAAACGCCTCCACATCTCATCTCTTCCTCCCGTTCCCCACACCCAGCAGCCCCCATGGCTACCGTTCCCACACCCATTTCACATTTCCTCTGTGGACATTGGATTGGTTGTGTCCATTGCACACCTATGTCAAGTGAGGGCTTAGATTCCACATGGGTACTGGATGCACTCTTCCCGCTTCTAGTTGTAGACACTCTAGGCTCCATGCTGTGGTGGTTGACCTTCTTCAACTCCATGTTAGCTGAGTGGAGTAAGTCCAATAAGTCAAAGTGTAGGAGCTGAAGTCTGTTGAGGCTCTGGGCCTGGGTGTCATATTATCAGTCCAGAGATTCAAATCCCCTACATATATCTTAAACCCAGCACCAACTACAATTCCAATAAAGTAGCATGCAAGTCTTGTGAAAAGAGATCCCCTCTGAGTCCATTTCCATCACGCAGAAACACCAGCTCCAAAGAAGGGCCATCTGTCATGGCAGTGAACCCCTTCTGCCATGACCATAGAACCCGTGGGTCTCTTTATCCCTCAAAAGAACCAATACCTGGGGTTGTATCTACCTTATCTGTCTCTTAGACTCTGTTCAGTTGTACATAGGGGTATTCCTTCTGACAACCTCCAGACTCTTTTTTAGAGACTCACAGCCTTATAATCTCATTTCTCCTTTCCATTTCCCCCTTACATTAGGTCAAACCGCTTCCCGAAGTCATGTTATTATATGTAGACAGGTATTTTCTGCTGTTCCGCATTGAATCTTTAATTCAAGGTCATTTTCTAGTTGCTTCTTCAGCTGGTATGTGGTAGTGATCCCTCGGTGCCAGGGAGGCTCATCCCTGGGTGTCGTGTCCCACGCTGGGGGGAATGCATCACATCTACACGCTGAGTTTGGCTGTGAGAGTGGCCACATTTGAGTAACATGAAGGCTGTCAGGAGGAAACCCCCAGGCACAATGCTACTCTAGGCCTTGTTCTTATTGCAGGTGCATAGGCTCAAAAGTGTAGCCATTAATATCAAGGGCCCACTGTTGGGCCCTCCTTCCTTCCTGGTTCTTGCCGTTGCACCTGGAGGATTGCCGCTGCTCTCCCAGGGCCCACAACAGTGACCCCCCGGCCAGGAGCCCAGTACCCCCCCAGCTGTTGTTTTTAATTGTTTCAACTATGAGTATATATAGACATTACCATATACCCTGGGCATATGCCCTGTATAAGGTGAGTTTTGACCAGGCTGTTGAACTCGCCAGCTGAGTCCAAACAGTCTATTCAACAAATGGTGCTGAGAAAACTGGATATCCATATCTAAAAGAAAGAAGACTCTTATAAAATAACTAACTCAAAATGGTTCAAGACCCTAAATATAAAAACTAGAACAATAAAACACCCCGAAGAAAATGTAGGGAAACATCTTCAAGATCTTGTCATTGGTAATGGTTTCTTCCTTACACTGAAAGAATGAGCAAAATCTTCAGAAACCATGTATCTGACATGGGTTTGATTTTCATGTTATAATAAAGAGATCACACAATGACAAAATGACAAGCAACCCAGTTAAAAAATGGGAAAAGACTTGAAAAACCTTTTCACAGTAGAAATACAAATGGCCAAAAGGCATTTGATGCTCAACATCACTAGTTATTAGGGAAATGCAGATCAAAACTACAATGAGATATCATCTCACACCATACAGAATGTTCATTACTAAAAAACAAAACAAAACAAAACACCAGAAAACTACAAGTGCTGGAGAGGATGTGGAGAAATAGGAACACTCCATCACTGTTAGTAGGAGTGTGAAATGCTATAGCCTCTATAGAAGATGATTTGGTGGTTTCTCAGGAAACTAAATATGGAGCTTCCATATGATCTGGCAACTCTGCTACTAGGAATATATTCAGAAGAACTGAAAGCAAGGACTTGAACAGATATTTGCACACTAATGTTCATAGTGGCATTATTCACAATTGCTAAAAAAATGGAAACAACCTAAGTATCTATCCATCGATCAGTGGATAAACAAGATGTGGTATGTATGTATGATGGAATACTATTCAACCGTAAGAAGAAATCATCTGGGGAAGCACATGACCACACGGAGGAATCCTGAGTACATTATGTTGAGTGAAGTAAGCCAGACACAAAAGGGCAAATATTGCTTGGTCTCTCTCATACGAACTAAATACTATGAGAAGACTTATGGAGCATAGTTTGGTAGGAGACAGAATGTGGGTTGAGAAGGGGGAGCTGATGATGTATGTATGTAAAATGTTTAATAGAAATTGTAAATATGTGGTAATGGATGGAGTTGATGGTAGCCCATTATAAAGAATATAACAAACACTCTTGATTTATGGATGTGATTGTGGCTGAACTGAGTAGTCTAGGTGGTTAATGTTAGTTGGAGGACAGCTTGAGGATAATATAGGGAATGTATAGCAGGGACTTATCACAGTAGATGAGGAATAATAATTAATAATATAAATTATATGTTAATACATATTTAATAATATAAATACTGGAATGTTCTACTACATGATGTTAAGAATATGGTGCTACATGGGAAAATATAACTAATCTAATTTATAGACTACAGTTAACAACATTGTAATGTCTTTGTAACAAAAGCAAAGAAAGGTACTATATTAATGCTAAAGGTCAAAAAAAGAGTATGGGGGAAGCGAACGTGGCTCAAGTGATAAGACCGCCACCTATCACATGGGAGGACCGGGTTTGATCCCTGGGGCCTGCTGGTGAAAAAGATGAGAAAGTGTGCCTGCATGGTGAGCTAGTGCCCTCATGGTGAGCCAGTGCCATGTGGTGCCCTCATGGTGAGCCGAGTGCCAGGTGGTGAGCCAGTGCCCATGTGGTGAGCCAGTGCCCACGTGGTGAGCCAGTGCCCATGTGGTGAGCCAGTGCCCACGTGGTGAGCCAGTGCCCACGTGGTGAGCCAGTGCCCATGTGGTGAGCCAGTGCCCATGTGGTGAGCCAGTGCCCATGTGGTGCCCTCATGGTGAGCCAGTGCCCATGTGGTGAGCCAGTGCCATGTGGTGCCCTCATGGTGAGCCAGTGCCCATGTGGTGCCCTCTTGGTGAGCCAGTGCCCATGTGGTGAGCCAGTGCCCACGTGGTGAGCCAGTGCCCATGTGGTGCCCTCATGGTGAGCCAGTGCCATGTGGTGCTGTCATGGTGAGCCAGTGCCCATGTGGTGCCCTCATGGTGAGCCAGTGCCATGTGGTGAGCCAGCGCCCATGTGGTGCCCTCATGGTGAGCCAGTGCCCATGTGGTGAGCCAGTGCCATGTGGTGCCCTCATGGTGAGCCAGTGCCCATGTGGTGAGCCAGTGCCATGTGGTGAGCCAGTGCCATGTGGTGAGCCAGTGCCCATGTGGTGCCCTCATGGTGAGCCAGTGCCCACATGGTGAGCCAGTGCCCATGTGGTGAGCCAGTGCCATGTGGTGCCCTCATGGTGAGCCAGTGCCATGTGGTGAGCCAGTGCCATGTGGTGCCCTCATGGTGAGCCAGTGCCCATGTGGTGAGCCAGTGCCATGTGGTGAGCCAGTGCCCATGTGGTGCCCTCATGGTGAGCCAGTGCCCACATGGTGAGCCAGTGCCATGTGGTGAGCCAGTGCCATGTGGTGCCCTCATGGTGAGCCAGTGCCATGTGGTGAGCCAGTGCCATGTGGTGCCCTCATGGTGAGCCAGTGCCATGTGGTGAGCCAGTGCCATGTGGTGCCCTCATGGTGAGCCAGTGCCATGTGGTGAGCCAGTGCCATGTGGTGAGCCAGTGCCCATGTGGTGAGCCAGTGCCCACGTGGTGAGCCAGTGCCCATGCGAGAGCCTGCATGGCAAGTCAGTGCCCGCACAGCAAGCCGAGTGCCTGCGCAGCGAGCCAGCGCCCGTTTAAGTGAGTCACTCAGCAAGATGATGAGAAGGAAAAAGAATAGGGGGCTTGGTTTTGTGAGATATGAATATGATTAAGTGTTATTTTTTTCTTCTTCATTTTCTTTATTAACAAGGAAACCTTGATTATGTCATTTAACTAATCTGTGTTCATCTCTGTGTCTTTCTGAACACTAGAGGAACAATTGAGTTTGTTGTTGGGATTATATGAGATTAAAGTACCTGAACAGAACTTTTTTGCAGTAATGCTTCCATAAATTGTTGAGCTGTCTTTTGTCTATTATTTTATTTTTTTAATTTGAAATAAAGTTTGCATTAAAAACAAACCAACTGGGAAGCACCTTGGCTTAAGCAATTGAGCTCCCCTTTACCATATGGAGGACCCAGGCTCCATCCCTGGGACCTCCTGGTAAAAAAGGAAAAAGGCGCCCAGACCTGCACGGTGAGGTGCAGGCCTCCTGCGCAGCGTGAAGAGGCACAGGCACTCGTGCTGCAGAGCAGGGCACCAAAAAGATGATGACACAACCAGATAGAAAAAAAACCCTATAGAGACAGTAAAAAGGTCAGTCGTTGCCAGATTTGGGGGCGGAGGGCAGAAGAGGGTTGAACAGGTGAAGCACTGGGGATTTGTAAGTGCTTGAACTATTCTGTATGATACTGTAATGGCAGATACACAACACTATGCATTTGTCAAAACCCGCAGAACCTTATAGCACAGAGTGAAACTTAATGTATGAAAATTTAAAAAATACCAGTTAGGAGGTCAGGTGGATCCCAGGAAGGAATGCAGAGTGTGACAAGAGAATCCAACTGTATTGCACATGAATGAAACAACCTCATTGAGAAGAAGGCGCTGAACTACGTAAGACTGACGGCAAAGGGAACTGCATATAAGCAATGTCCTCTAGGAGATAAAATTGTTTCCCACAGAGATATGGGGAATACAGCTATACCTGTACACGAGAACCGAACAGTTTAAGTAAATAGTTGGCAAATGGTCAGAGCCATGTTTCTCGCTCTTGGAGTAGGAATTTCCAGATAAACAAGGGAGGAGCCAGAAGTATCCATGTGTTAATGGATTAGAGTTGAAGACATCAGTATGAATACACATTTAGCTTAATATACAGATGGTTACACATAGAAATACGTATGGACAGATGTGTATACAGAGGATTGGAAGCACATACTTCCTTGTTCTTTCAGCTAAGAGGGCCTAGAAGCAATGACACTCCAATGAGCATACCTAGTGCTCAGATCTTAGTTTCTAGATCTGTTCTCCTTGTAGAAACGTCCAATTCTAGGATGGAGGGCAGGGAATATAGGAAATCTACAAGTTGAGCTTGGAGCATCTCACAGTGCCAGAAAGTAAGGACAGGTTTTTAAAAAGTGATGGGGGGTAGGTCAAAGAAACATGGGAGGGGAGCTGATGTGGCTCAGTGGTTTGAGCATCAACTTCCCACATACAAGGTCCTGGGTTCAATTCCCAGCCCCAGTACCTATTAAAAATTGAAAAATTAAAAAAAATAAAAAGAAACATGGGAACCAAAGGAAAGAACTCCCAATGGCCAAAGCTGAAACAACCTGAGCAAAAAATAAAGTAGCAATAGAGTACAATCCAAAGTAAAAAAAAATTAGTATCCAAAAGTCCATAGTGTGGAGCTGGCCCATGTGCAGTGCTGATGCGCACAAGGAGTGCCATGCCACGCAGGGGTGTCCCCCGCGTAGGAGAGCCCCATGTGCAAGGAGTGCGCCCTGAAAGGAGAGCCGCCCAGCGCGAAAGAAACTTCAGCCTGCCCAGGAATGGTGCTGCACACATGGAGAGCTGACACAGCAAGATGATGCAACAAAAAGAAACACAGATTCCCGTGCCGCTGACAACAACAGAAGCGGATGAAGAAGACGCAGCAAATAGACACAGAGAACAGACAACTGGGGGAAGGGGCTTGGGGGGTGAGAGAAATAAATAAATCTTAAAAAAAAAAAGATTGAAAAATAAAGGGAAGAAGAGACAGATCTTCAATGCAGAATAATTCTCTTTCCCTGCTCCATCCCCAGGACCTAAACACTGCCTGGCCTGGCCAGCAGGTCCCAGCCCACGCTTTAGGCTTTAGTCGCTGTCGCTTGGGCCTCCTCTGCCCCAAGGGCTGATGTTCTACTTTCCTGTTCTGCCCTGAAAATTCGGCACCACCCCTTCCCCCGACATCCGGGCTTGATCTTCCTGGTTCCCTGGTCAGCTCCGCCTCGCGTACCTGTCTGCCGGCTGCTGCCATGCTATCTGCCGAGCCTCAACTCTGCTTCGTTTAAGCTCATTTGCATCAATTCCCCTTCCCAGCCCCTGTTCTGAGCGGCAATGTTTACCTTCTTCTAATTAGCACAGCACTGCTTAGAGAACATACTCCTGAAATGTCAAGCTCCTTCCCTCTGACAAACGTGTGTGTGGATCAGAGCCCAGTTCACAGACCCCGGTGCGAGGAATTTCCCGGACAGCCCCTTCACCAGGACACGAGAAGGCTGGAGCAACTTAGAGATGCTCAGTTCCTGGCGGGCATGAGGTCAGTGGAACACGGTGGGAAACGCTGGCCTTTTCTATTTGGAGCAGGGCTGCCCTGCCTCCCCTGGTGACTTTTTCTCCCTCAGTCCTGGGGCCACAACCCAGGAGGGGAGTGGTTGGCTCTGCTCCCTGGAAGCTGGAGTGAGAAAGAGGGTCAGGGACAGTGTTCCTGCCCCAGGGAATGTTTTCTCGCCATCCCTTCAGCTGCAAAACTAGAAGGCGGCATCACGGTAAAAGTTTGCCCGTTGGGAACTGCGCTTTCTGTACAACGGCCTAGAATCTCCCTCCAGGATGGAACTCCGTGGACTTTCCTCCAGACACGGCCACAGCCAGCATTCACTTTCTGCTGCAGAGATTCGTGAACATATAATGAAATCATCTCACTTTGCATAGAGATGGCGCCGAGGCGGGGAGTGGAAAGGCAGGAACGGAAGAGCCCGTGGGATTTGTCTGAGAGGGTAGAAACCCCTGAGGTCAGCCAGTGTTGTGGATCTGGAACTTTGGGCTTAGCCAGACCATGTGTGAATCCCAACTCCACCATTACTTCACTGTGCAGCCTCAGGCAAGTCCCTAAGCCTCTCTGAGCCTCAGTTTCCACATCTCTAAAGCAGAACTAATAATATCTGTCTACACTGCACGAGAATAAACAAGGTAATTTAAGTATCTGGTATAATGTATGGTATCTTATGTGTAAGGAATACTTAATAAGCAGTGGTTTTATTACCACTGAAGCCACCAAAACAAATGAATGAGGCCACCTTTACCTTACGACAGAGATTCACAGGACCTTACTATGTCAGCAGTTCTAACCGGCAAGTCCACCTGAGGCTGCTGTGGATTTGGAGAGCCCCACGGATCTGCCTTGCAGAGAGAGTCAGGTCATTTTTACAATTACAGATGACCGAAGACCTTGGAGTCCCTGACCTTTAAAACTGATGGCTCTTTAATGGCAAGGAGTATTATTTCAATACTAAGGGACGAGAATAGGGAGGTATAAACAGGTGTGGGTTTTTTTCCTTTTGGGATAATGAAAACATTCTAAAATTGACTGGGGTGATGACAGCACAAATCTGTGATGAGAATGAGAGCCGCTGAGCGCACACTTTGAATGGATTGTGCACAGCATGGGATTATATAACACAGGGAGTCCAGCGGTGGGTGACGGACTGCGGCTAACAAGACAAATGTGGGAATGTTTCCTCCTGAACGATAACAAATATATAATGCTAACGTAAGGTGTTAATAATTGGGTAGGTTGGGGAAAAATACACCAAATGTAAGATATGGGCTATAGTTAGGAGTAATATTTTGACAATGCTCTTTCATAGTTTGTAACAAATGTTTCACAACTGTGCAAGGCGTTGGTGGTAGGGCGATGTATGGGAGCCTTGCATTATGATATGCATGTTTGTTTTGTAAATTCACAAATTTTACTATATACTCATTGTTTATGTAAGCTCACGTATGAATGATATGCGTCAATAAATTTTTTAAAAAATTAATTGCTATTAGGTAGATTGTTCTCCCTATAATATTTTATAGTGATCTAGATTAAAAAACAAAACAAAAAACTAAAACAGCAGAGAAAGACAGTTAGTATTTTGGGGGCCCTACAAGTGTGGCACAGAGAGAACTCCCACACTGGATACCCCTGAACAACCAATAGGGGCTGCTTTCCAACACTTGTAGGTTTTAGGATCTGTCTTCTATGTGTCCCAAATGGTGGACTTTCTGGGGGTGTCTTTCTGCTGGCAAAGGAATGTTGATGAAAAGATTTGAATAAAAGCAAAATGTAGGTTTTTAAAATGAAATACGGCATTAAGAAAATGAGCTACGTCCATAGAGAATACATAAGTATGATCTGGGATCTGATGACAGTCAGTGGTTTTCAACCCTGGCCATGCATCTCAGTCTTCTGGGGGACTTTATAAAAAACTACCAATTAGGGAAGCCAATATGGCTCAAGCAGTTGGGCGCCAACCTACTACATGGGAGGTGCCAGATTCAGTTCCCGGTGCCTCCTAAAGAAGAAGGACAAGACAGCAAGCTGATGTGATGGGCTGGTGTGGCGAGCTGATGCAATGAGCTGATGCCACAAGGAGACACAATGAGGAAACACAACGAGAAACACAACAAGCAGGGAATGGAGGTGGCTCAAGTGATTGGATGCCTCCCTCCCACATGGGAGGTCCCGGGTTTGGTTCCTGGTGCCTCCTAAAAAGAAGATGTTAAACAGACACAGAGAGCAGACAGCAAGCACAAACAAAGGCGGGGGTGGGGGAGGGGGAGAAATAACAACAAACAAAAACCCACTACAGATTAAATCAGTCTGGAGTAGGACCCAAGCATCTTCATGTTTTAAAAGCTAGGAGCCACTGCTCCAGGAGGGACAATGTGCTGTACATGCTTCCCACTCCTTCTGTTGCAATCTGAGCCTTTAAGGCCTACTCAGTTTATGTGAAATGGCACCTGCCTGATACCTCCAGGCAGAATGAAAATGCAGAATCCAAATCACATGAAGTGGGATTTAGGTAAAACGTGAGGCTGGAGAGATCATCCCAGGGGGACTGGAGGCCTCGAGGGAGCCGTGCAGACTCTAGGACCGAGACCCATGGCTCTCAAACCCGGCTGCCCAGTGGACTCTCCGTGGAGCATTCAAAACCCACCTCCAGAGGTTCCCAGTTAGTGGGTCTGAGCCTCTGGAATTTAAAGCCCCCCAGGCAATTCCAATGTCCAGCCAGGGTTGCAAGTCCCAGTTCTCGGGGGTCTTTTGCCTCTAGAAGACATCATGGTGTTTCTTTGGTCCAGGACCCAGTTTAGACAGGGCTGCTTCGGCAGGATGGGGACAGTACGAGCTTTCTTCTCGAAGGAAATAGGTGCATGTCAACAGCCACGTGGTGAGCCAGATGTGCAAGGGCCAGTCTTCCTCAGCCAGGCCTGTGAGTGACCGAGGTGACGTACAGCTGGGCGTGTCTCGAGCCTCCGGGCCAAAGCCTGAACAGCGAAGACAGGACTGGTAGCAGCTGGGCAGGGACCTGTGTCACTCGGTTGCTCCTGGGCCTTGCCGTATACCCGGGAGGTTGTCCGGGAGAAGGGGCCCTCTGGGGAGAAAGGGAGCAGGTAAGAGGGGGCGCTGGGCGGCTTGCTCGGCTGGACCTCCTCCCCGCTGCCTGTGATCTCAGAGGAGACCCAGGCCCGGGCTTTCCTCGCCCCAGGACGCTTTAGGGCCCTTTTGGGGGATGGGATCGCTCCTCCCCTCACCAGGTCTGGGGGCTCTGTGGGAGTCCGCAGGGTGGGAGGAGGAGGAAATGCCGTGCTAACTTTGAAAGTCGAGCCGACTGGCAGACGCTGGCAGGATGCTGGTTTATATCTCGGGATATGGCTCGGCAGGGGCGAGCTTGGAAATGGAAGGGATTCTTACTCGCTGGTCGTCCAGGATCTGCTTCAGTCTCTGGTTCAGAGTCCACAGCGACTGAAGATGCTGATGGGTTTGAGAAAAGAAGAGAAATTCAAGAGATCAGTGGGTTAGGCTAGAAGAAAGATCTCATAAAAGCTCAGGAAATGGCCATTAGTCAGATATTGGAAAATGTTTTAATGGTTTGGATTGACAGGGGAGCTGCAGGGATGGGCTGATTTGCTTCCAGCTAGCCTTTCCATTGTGACAAAGAAAAGCTGGGCAGCAAGAGCTGCAGCTCACAGACGTCAGAGAAGGTAGCCAAGGGGCTTCCCGAAGAGCAAGTGGTAACCCCCAAATGCAGACTGTTTATCCAAGAGGGCCTGCTTAATTGAGGCAGAGAAGCCGTCAAGGGATTGCTGGCATAAACAGAAATATATAGAATAAATCTTAGCTCTGTAGCCAGGCTTAGCTCTCAACTGTTCATACATATATATATGTAAAAGAAAGCAAGAACATTCAAAATGTAGCAGACCCTGCCCCGTTTTTCACAGCCCCCAGTGCCGAAACAACTCCCTCCCTAACTAGGCTGTAGAAGTTTCCATTTCTCTTTCTTTTCGTGACCCAGCTTATCACAAGTTTAGGGAGAGAAATTCGTTGTTTTTAATAGCTCCAGCCAGACCAGACTTAATGTTAAAAGAAAGTTAACCCTCCCCCAAACAAATAAATAAATAAAAAGGGAAAAAAAAAAACAGTTAACCTAGAAGAAAATTTTACCTAATTATAATGGTGAAAATCACACTTCGAAACTGCCACTTCCTAACCCCACTAGAGTTGCCCCTCCCTGATTAATCTGTTAAAAGTTTCACTTCCCTCTTTTAAGAATGAGGTAATTCCTAACAGATGTCTCACAGCTCGCAAGGCTTTGGTGGTGGGTGACGCGTGGGAGCCCGGGATGATGATCTGCAGGTTTGTTTGTAAGTTGACGACTTTTACATACACTTACAGTGTATATATGTGTGTGTATGCTCAGTAAAATTTTTTAAATGAAAAAAAAAAAAAAAGAATAACAAGGGGCTTATCTAAACCGAGGACAAGTTCAGCTTTCTTCTTTCCCTAGAGCTAACTGAGACTAGCGCAGCATGAGACATAAAACACCCTGCGAGCGGAATCAAAGTGGGCAGGAACAAGAGGAGAGAAAGTACCAGAACTGAGAGTCAGCAAGCGGTCTGATGTCTGACTAAATGCCCCCTCCTCACAGTAAAAACCAACTCACAGCCCCTCATTTACATGTGGGCACAACCATGATAAGACCAACTTGGCAGCCTTTACTTTGAATGCTTACTCACCAATCCCAATATGCTAATAGCCTAATATCTTCTTCCAGCCTCCCTTTGTTTAAATACCCCTCCCCTTTCCTGCTGGAGGAGACTGATCTGAAGAAAGTAACCCCTCCGGTCTCCCCAAGATTAGCCTTTCCTAAATAAAACATTTTTTGCTCTCCAAATCCCGGTATCTACTAATTGGCGCCGCGCATCAGGCGAAGGCTCACATTTGATTCACATCAAAACGTTTCATCGTATTTTGTTGGTTTTTAAATATATGTTTTTTTCCTTCAGTTTTTTTTGATACATATTAACACAAATATGTGATTACACCGAATACCATTGATGGAACTCTTTGGATGGAATATATTATTAGAGAAGTTGTGAGCTTACAAAACAACCATGCATAATGTGCAGAATTCCCATACATTATCCTTTCACCAACACCTTGAATGTATATTACAGATATGAAAGAACATCATCAAAATATTATTATTACCTATGGTCTATAGCTTTCGTTTGGTATATTTTTTCCATACCCCCTGTATTAGTCAGCCAAAGGGGTGCTGATGCAAAATGAAAGAAATTGGTTGGTTTTTATAAAGGGTATTTATTTGGGGTAGGAGCTTACAGACACCAGGCCATAAGCATAAGTTACTTCCCTCACCAAAGTCTACCTGGAGCAAGATGGCTGCCGATGTCTGCGAGGGGTCAGGCTTCCTGGGTTCCTACGTTCCTGCGGCTTGTTTTCCTCTGGTTTCAAGTTCCTTTCTTTCTGGGGCTGGCTTCTCTTTCCTCTGGGAGCTTACTTCTCAGAGTTCTAGCTTAAGTCTTCAGCATCAAACACCAACATCAAAACTCCAACATTAGAAACCCTCAACTCTGTCTTTTGCCATGTCTTTTCTCTGTGAGTCCCCACCCTATTCATAACTCAATCATGACCAGGTACAGATCAGGTTACAAACATAATCTAATATTTCTTTTTGGAATTCATCAATAATATCAAACTGCTACACCCCCCTATTACTAAGGCCATGTATTAGTACTGTACATTTATTATAGTTCATGAGAGAACACTTTCATATTTGTACTGTTAACCACAGTCCATCCTCTACTGCATGGATCACTGTGTTATACAGACCCATGCGTTGTGCAATCCATCCAAAGTGTACACTCAGCGACTCTTAGTTTCATCACAGTTGTGCAATCATTGCCTCAGTAAATTTTTGAACGTTTTCCTTAGTCCAAAAGAAAAATCCCCATACCTGCCCCCCTTATTTACCCTTAGCGTTGGTATGGTATCTTCTTTTTTTTTTTAAAGATTTGTTTTTATTTATTTCTCTCCCCTTCCCTGCCCCCACCCCAGTTGTCTGCTTTCCGTGTCCATTTGCTGTGTGTTCTTCCGTGACCACTTCTATCCTTATCAGCAGCACCGGGAATCTGTGTTTCTTTTTGTTGCATCATCTTGCTGTGTCAGCTCTCCATGTGTGCGGCGCCATTCCTGGGCAGGCTGCACTTTCTTTTGCGCTGGGCAGCTCTCCTTACGGGGCGCACTCCTTGTGCATGGGGCTCCCCTACGCGGGGCCACCCCTGCGTGGCAGGGCACTCCTTTTGCACATCAGCACTGCGCATGGGCCAGCTCCACACGGGTCAAGGAGGCCCAGGGTTTGAACAGTGGACCTCCCATGTGGTAGGCGGACGCTTTATCCACTGGGGCAAGTCCACTTCCCTGGTATCTTCTTTGACACTGATGCAAGAATATTACAACATTGCTGTTAAGTATAATGTTAGTTTGTTTTTATTTTCTGTGGAAACTTCTACTGAAGTGTTCAACCATTTTGGGCAAAACAATTAGGAGTGGAGTGTTCACTAGTACTAAAAGCAAATTTTCACTTAAAAAGAAAGAAGTGACAAATTATTTCCATGGCTTAGAACATCTGAAATGTTCTGAATTGAATTTCTTTTAAGATAAATACCAGTCTGGTCCCATACTATGAGCCAGATATATAATTTAAAAAATTTTAGTAACCATATTAAAAAGGTAAAAAGGCAGAGTTGGAATTAATTTTAATAATTTGTTTTCTTTAACTCAGTATATCTAAAATATATAATTTCAATAGATAATATATGAATTAACTATGGACTTTAGTTATTAATAATGTATCAGTATTGATTCATCAACTGTAACAAATGTACCATACTAACGCAAGATGTTAATAATTACAGAAACTGTGTGGAGGCATATGGGACCTCTCTGTGAAATTTTTCTGTAACCCGAAAATTGCTCTAAAAACAAAGTTTGTTATTCAAAACACACAGATAAATGTTTATATCATCAATACAAAAATTTTATCAATGCAATACCAGAAACGACATACAAGCCTCATACAAGTACCACAATATAACAACAATCTCTTACAGGATGCAATGTAAAAGTGAAACATAGTTCTACCAAAACAATAAAGTTGTGTTAAATGGAAAAAATATTTTACACTGCTTCAGTTTTAAAATTAAAAGTAAAATGAAATAAAGTGAAAAGTTTAGTCCCTGGATGTGGCAGTTTGATATTGTTAATGAATTCCAAAAATAGATATTGGATTATGTTTTTAAACTGGTCTATCCCTCCAGGCATATTAGATTTTATTCATTTTGGAGGTTTCCCTTTTTCTTGATTAAATAATAATTAAGGCTTTTGAATTGGGCCACATCAGCAGAATGTTGTGTTCCTGCCATCTTGGTGGGTAAGGACTCACAGAGAAACCACATTGCAGAGAAGGAAGGTTAGGTGTTTTGAGCTGGAGCCTGGGAAGTAAACACACAGAGAAACAGATACGGCAGAGGCCTCTGGGAATAGGGATGAGCTGTTTGCCTGAGAGTGCATAGCTGACCTTGTGGGGATAGCAGAGCAGCTGAGCCCAGAGAGAAGCAAGACCCTGGAAGGGAGGAACCCAGGAAGCCTGAACCCTCACAGACGTCAGCAGCCATCTTGCTCCAACAAGTGGCAAAAGACTTTGGTGAGGGAAGTAACTTATGCTTTATGGCCTGGTATGTGTAAGCTCCTACCCCAAATAAACACCCTTTATAAAGGCCTGCAGGTTTTTGGTATTTTGCATCAATACCCCTTTGGCTGACTAAGATACTGGGTCAGACCAGCCACATTTGAAGTGTTCAATAGCCATCTGTGGCTGGTGGCTGCCATATTGGACATGAAGGTCGCCAGCAAGGCTCATAATCCACGTTCGTACTCAGAGTTGAATATCATCATTATAGCCAAGGTATACTTTTATTTTTTCTCTCCCCTTCCCCCCACCCTGGTTGTCTGTTCTCTGTGTCTATTTGCTGCATCTTCTTTGTCCGCTTCTGTTGTTGTCAGCAGCACGGGAATCTGTGTTTCTTTTTGTTGCGTCATCTTGCTGCGTCAGCTCTCCGTGTGTGCGGTGCCATTCCTGGGCAGGCTGCACTTTCTTTCGCGCTGGGTGGCTCTCCTTACAGGGCGCACTCCTTGCACGTGGGGCTCCCCTACGCGGGGACACCCCTGCATGGTAGGGCACTCCTTGCGCATCAGCACTTCGCGTGGGCCAGTGCCACATGGGTAGAGGAGGCCCGGGGTTTGAACCGCGGACCTCCCGTGTGGTAGACGGACGCCCTAACCACTGGGCCAAGTCCGCTGCCCTTGCCAAGGTATACTGAGCATGGAAGGGCCAGGCATTGTGTCAGTTTCCCTCGTGAGAGATGGAATTCTCTGCAGTTAGACTCACTGGATTCCCCCTCTGGCTTTTCCGTGTACTGGCTGTGGAGCCTGGAGCCAGCCGGCCTCGTGTTCCTCACAGTTAAGAAGGTGTATTAGTCAGCCAAAGGGGTGCTGATGCAAAACACTGGAAAAGAGTTGGCTTTTATAAAGGGTGTTTATTTGGGGTAGAAGCTTACAGTTACCAAGCCATAAAGCATAAGTTGCTCCCCCCAAGTCTGTTGCCACGAGCTGGGGCGAGATGCCTGCTGACGTGCAGCTCTCCTCTTCCTTATAAGGCTCCATGGTCCCAGCTTCTTCCAAAATCAGCTGCAGGCTGGGAAGAGTCTTACCCCTCTCCTGGGGTTTGCTTCTCTCTGGGCTCAGCTGCTCTGTTTTCTCCCCGTGGTCAGCTGTGAACTGTCAGGTGAGCGGCTCGTCTCTCTTCCCAGGGCCTCTGCCTCACGACCAAGGTCCTTTGTGCCCTTACTTCCCTGGCTCCAGGGCAAAAACTCCAACTATTTTCTGCATCTTGTTTTTTTTTTTTCCTTTAGCAGTCTCTGCCCACTGAGGGGGCAGGGATGCAATGTCTTTCTGAGGTAGTCCAATCAAAGTCTTAATCATGATTTAAACAAGTGAACATGAAACCTCTGAATCCAATATAACCTAAGATGCCTGGAGGGACAGACCAGTTTACAAACATAATCCAACATCTGTTTTTGGAATTCATGAACAAATCAAACTGCCACAGATGGGAGAGGAATGGCGGCTCCCTCTCAGGGCCGTCGTGAGGAAGATGAGGCAGTGCTGGGCCCGAGTCAGCTCCTGACAAAGGCTGGCTGTTACTGCTCATTCCCTTCCTTGCACAGAATCGCCTGCCTTCGAGGGAATGCTTAGGCCCTATCTTTTTAAACTGTCTTCCTCACTCGGGTCTTACCTCACTTGGAAAGTGTAGGTCCCGAAGCACGGGAGGCAGCCACTACAGATGACTTCTCAAATTCAGCGACCTGAGTGTCGCGAAGGGCAAAAAACCGTTTGACAGGATCTGCCAGACCCTTCTCCCCTCTTTGTGAGCCTCAGCCCTCCCCAGGGAAAAGCCATTCATCTGGGGACTGAAATCTAAAAGTGCCTCGCAGCCCGAAGGTGACATCTGCTCAGGTTTTGGACCCATGAGACATTGTTTGAAAGGCGACACTGTGGTACAGGAGAAAGGAGGGCAGGAGGCCTGGGTTGAGTTTATACCGGTGCGCTCCCCGAGGCATATGATGTGCGTCAGACGTGTACTTTTTAAAATTGCCCCCTGAGCCTCGGATCCTTCTTCTGTAAAAAGAGGAGTTTAATGACACGAACCCTGCAGGGCTGCTTTGTGGTGAAATGTGAGAGTGCCTCTAGCACATTGTGTGTCCCGTGTTCAATACTCGATAAAAGCTGATGGATCTACGCATGAGATATTTTCTGGTGGGATGCCTTTGAGATCTCTAAGATGCATGACCCTAAGTCCCCTGTGCAGAAAGGCCCCCAGACTTTCCCACAATCTATAACCTGCTCACTTTGACCATGACTCAAAAAAGATTTTTCATCACATCACCATGAGGCTCACAAGATTTACAGAAGCATCAGCTTGGTTAAAAACAATGAGGAAGGGGAGCAGATGTGGCTCAGTGGTTGAGCGCCTGCTTCCCATGTACGAGGTCCTGGGTTCAATCCCCGGTACCTCCTAAAAATAAATAAATAAATACAAACAATGAGGAAAATGAAATCCTTATGTTGGGGATTGAATCCTGCCCCCCTCCAAAAGACATTCGAATCTTAATCTGTGTTCCTATGGGTGTGAACTCATTTAAAATAGGTCAGCGTGTGGCCAAACTGAGTGAGGGAAGGTCTTCATCCAGTAAGGCCCAAGTGCTTATAAGTAAAAGAAATTGAACATGGAAGTAGAAGCCAGAAGTCAACGGAAATCAGAGGAGCGGATACAAGGAGAGAGAGTGCGCCATGTGACAGAGGAGTGCCGAAACTCTACAGACTCTGGGAGAAAGCAAACCTTGCCAGCACCTTCATGTTGGACTTCTAGCCTTCAAATCCATGGGATAATAAATTCCCATTGTTTAAGCCAAGTCATCATGTGGTATGTGTCGTAGCAGCCCTGCCAAATGAAGACTTCTGTGTTTTCTAATAGAATTTTTAGCCATTCTTTAAGTCAAATCATTATGAACCTTAGGTATAGGGAAAAGAACACAGGGTTTGAATCCTATCTCCAACCACTGACTAGTGTGTGACCTTAGGCAAATTACTTCACCTGTAATTCTTACTTTCTTATATCCAAAACTGGGATGATAAGATCCATCTCATAGGGTTGTTACGAAATTTAGAGGAAATAAATACATGTACAATGCCTAACACATTGTAGGCAAACAATATACATTAGCTAAGTGGTAACCACACTCTGGCGGCAAATTGCTCAGCTTTTATTTCATTTTCTTTTAATTTACAAAATTGCTGATCTCTCATATTTATCAACTCCTTAAAACGCAATCCCAACCCTCCAGAACAGGGTTTTGGGTTCAGGCAGTACCCGCAGGGTAGGTGTGGCGTGGAGCGGAGTGGTTGCAAATGGTAGGTGCCAGTGGGGGTGGGGAGCAGGAGGAGCACTGCAAATATTCAGATTCAACGGGGCAAACCGGGGGATTGTGAGGCAAATGAGGTACTTCCCCAGACATGAGGACTTGGGTTGGAACTTACAAGGAGCAACCCTCCCATATTAGCTCAGATTTCTGACCTTCCAGAGATGATCACTAACTAGAGACCATGAAGCTCAGAATAAGATTCTAAGGAGCTTGCAGCTGATGCTGAGAAAGAGATAAGCAGCCCCTGACATCCACGAGCTGGTTTGGTACCATGAGCTAAGCCTTGCTAGTCTCCTGTCCAACATGAAACAATTCCACAGAACAGCAACCTCAGACAAGGCCACTCTGTGATGAATCAAAAACAAATCCATTCTGCAGTCATATCGGAACCCAGACAAAACACTGTTCAAGTCACAAAAATGACCAAACCAACCCTCTCCCCTGGCTAATATGAATGTAGTTTCTCTACTAATTACAGCTTTAGCCTCAGTCTAGTCTTCTCTCCTTCTAGATAAGATTAAAAGATCCAATCATAGAATTATCCCGCTTTCCACATCCAATTCAGAACAGGATCTGCTTCCTTCAAGTCTCTCCCAAATCCCCAACACATGACCACATCTCTTCCTTTTTACCATTCTTTTACTGAGATGTCCTGTGATTGCCCCATGGTGTGTGCTCTCCTTTGCTGCAATGTGTAACTCGCCCAACTTGTTCAATTTCAAGGCTGTCTGGTGGTCTTTGGCTGCAGGGTACGACAACACTCACCGCAAACTCCTTACCGAAGACACGGGAGCTGCTGTAATGATCTTGGATCTCTCGGAGATCAGTCTCTTGGAGAGCTTAGAGAAGGCTCTCTTTGTTCCAGCAGCTTGGTGGGGTTCTCTGCGTGGGCTGGAGGCCTCCATGAAGTGGATGCCGAGCTGCAAGTGGCCAAAGGTCTCATGGTCCTTATCCCCTCTGGAGTGTAACAGGAACCACCCACACAAACACATTTCCAACTGGTGAGGGAGGCAGTGCTTCGGACCCCTGCGACTCACCAGTTTTAGAATGAATGAAGCTCCTAGCTGTTAATCAACAGGCACTGAAGTGGACCTCATGTGGGTTTGAGTGGGAATTTTGACATTTAATATTGTTTAGCATTTTAATATTGTTATTTTCAACATAAGACTTATCGCTGCATATTTTTCTAAGCCATTTCAAAGTAAGTTTCAGTTATGACTTTTCACCCCTAAATTCCTTAGCACATATATCTCTCCCAAGAACAAGGGTATTCTATATAACCACAGTACCAGTATCCCAGGCAAGAAAATTAACATTGAGACAATAATATTGTCTAATATACATTATGTATTCAAATTTCCTCAACTATCCCAATAATGTCCAATTATAGCTATGTAATTTTTTTTCTGTCCAGGCTCCAATCAAGGATCCCACAATGCATTTAGTTGTCATGTCTCTTTAACCTAGAATAGTCTTTTGCCCTTTTCTCCCTCTCAAGACATTAACCATTTTGAAGCATCCAGGACAATTCTCTTGAAGAATGTCTTATCATCTGAATTTGTTTGGTGGTTTTCTCCTGATTAGGTTCAGGTTTAAATTTTTGCCAAGAATATACTAAGGAGGTACAGTTGACTCTTTTCATTAGCTCTCATCAGGAACACATGGTTAAGTTGGTATCTGCCAGGTTTCTCCATCATTTGTAATTACTGGGTACTTGGTGAGTTAACCAAAGGCTCTTAACTTAGGTTTGCTGGAAGGGCTTCTGGGAGCCTGCAGTGAGCCCCCTGGAACTATATGCAAAAGCTAGGGGTATGTGCGTTTTATTCGGGAGAGCATCGAAACCTTTCTTCAGATGCACGTAGGAAAATGCAGTCCCTAAAAGACCAAGAACAGCGGTCCCAGACTGCAGTTGTCCCAATCAGAAAGTGCATCCCTGGGAGGCCCTGACCAAGCTGCTTCTTACTTAGATGTGGCTGTAACAGAGTAAAGGGAACTGAGTTCATCCTCCTGAAAGAGGAACATCCAAGGTGAGGCAGTAGAAAGGGAAAGCACGACCCTGAAGGATACTCCTCCAGCTTGATCATTGCCTGCTGAAAGCCTGCCCTGGCCTCCTTCCAGCACGCTGTGGAAATCAGACTACACAGTGACTTCTTAGCAAGTTTACCATTTCTGAAGCATGGACTTGGTACCTCATACACTCGTCAAAGGGAGCACTGAGTGAAGATACACATGATCCTATGTGAGTTTCTCCTTAATAGGACTCTAAGGGGCGGCGAACTTGGCCCAGTGGACAGGGCGTTTGCCTACTACATGGGAGGTCTGCGGTTCAAACCCTGGGTCTCCTTGACCCGTGTGGAGCTGGCCCATGTGCAGTGCTGATGCACGCAAGGAGTGCCCTGCCACGCAGGGGTGTCCCCCGCGTAGAGGAGCCCCACGCGCAAGGAGTGCGCCCCGTAAGGAGAGCCGCCCAGCGCGAAAGAAAGTGCAGCCTGCCCAGGAATGGCGCCGCATACACGGAGAGCTGACACAACAAGATGAGGCAACAAAAAGAAACACAGATTCCCATGCCGCTGACAACAACAGAAGCGGACAAAGAAGACGAGGCAAATAAACACAGAACAGACAACTGGGGGGGTGGAGGGGAAGAGGAGAGAAATAAATAAACAAATCTTTAAAAAAAATAGGACTCTAAGACTTGCCTTGTGACCCTGCTCACCTTCCAGCCCCCATGAGCCCTCCAAATCCCCTTATCTCTAATTTCAGTTTTTACCTATTTTTACTGGTCCATACAAAAGCAGTTTTTATATATTAATACTCAGCAATCTTGCTAAACTCTCTACTTCTGATTTTTTATTGTTAGATTGTTTTGGCTTTTCTACATACATAAATATGTAATCTTCAAAAAATGATTCTTTTTTTCTTTTTGTTTTTATTTGCTTTTATTGCACTGGCTAGCACCTCTAGTCTGACACTGAATAGAAGTAGGGACTGCATGCATCCTAGCTTTTTTCCCAGTCTCAAGGGCAAACTTTTCAACATTTCACTGGTGAGACGTTTTGTAGATAATTTTTGTCAGGTTCTATTCCTTTGCCTACTGTGGACATTTCCTATAGATGGAGTCATACAATCTGTGTTTTTTTGTGTCTCTTTTTTTCTCACTTAGCATAATGTTTTCAAGGTTCCTCCATGTTGTGGCATGGATCAACACATCGTTCCTATTTGGCTGAATAATATTCCATTGTATGGATTGACCATATTTGCTTATCCACTCATCACTTGATAGACATTTGGATTATTTACATTTTTGGGCTATTATGTATAATGCTGCAATGAACATCTGCATACAAATTTTTGCTTCGACATGTGTTTTCATTCTCCTCGGTATATACTTAGGAGTAGAATTTAGACATATGATAACTCTTATGTTTAACCTTGTGAGGAAAAGCCAGACTGCTTTGTGTGATGTACTGCACCCCTTTACATTCCCACAAGAGTATATGAGGATTCTGATTTCTCTGGTTATTATCAGTCTTTTAAAATTATTATTATGGCTATCCTAGTGGGTACGAAGTGGTATCATTGTGATTTTTTTTTGCATTTTCTTGATGGGCTATTGATGTTAAGAATCTTTTCATGTGCTTTTTGGCCATTTGCATATTGTCCTTGGAGAAAGGTCTGTTCAGATCCTTTGCCCATTTTAAAACTGGGCTAATTTTCTTTTTAGTATTGCGTTGTAGGTGTTTTTTGTTTGTTTGTTTTTTGTTTTTGTTGTTTTATATATTCTAGACGCAAGTCCCTTTTCAGATACATGATTTGCAAAGATTTCCTCCCATTCTGTGAGTTTTCTCTTCATTTTCTTGGTGAGGACCTTTGAAACACAAAATTTTTAATTTAGATGAAGTCCAATTTATCCATTCTTTCTCTTTTTGGAAGGGAGAGAAGTTGTGCTTTTGGTATCACACCTAAGAAACCAATGCCTAATCAAAGGTCATGAAGATTACACCTCTATCTTCTTTTAAGAGTTTTATAGTCTTAACTCTTACATCTATGTCTGTGATCCATTTTTTTAAAAAGATTTATTTCTCACCTCGTCCCACCCCACCCCTCATTGTCTGCTCTCTGTGTCCATTTGCTGTGCATTTTTCTGTGTCTGCTTGTCTTCTCTTTAGGCAACACCAGGAACCAATCCTGGGACCTTCTGGAGTGGGAGAGAGGCGCTCCATCTCTGGCGCCACCTCAGCTCCCTGGTCTGCTGCGTCTCTTATTGTCTCTCCTCTGTGTCTCTTTTTGCTGCATCATCTGCCGCGTCAGCTCTGCACTCAGGCCAGCTTGCCCCACGAGCCAGCGCTCCATGCACGCCAGCTCACCACATGGGTCACCTTGCTTCATGGGTCAGCTTACCATGTGAACCAGCTCGCCTTCACCAGGAGGCCCCCGGAATCGAACCTTGGACCTCCCATATGGTAGACAGGAGCCCAATTGCTTAAGCCGCATCTGCTTCCCTGTGATTCATTTTGAGTTATTTTTTTAATATGGTGTGTGGTAAGTTCTGTCAATTTTTGCTATATTATTAGATGCCTATGAAACATAAATGATGATATCTTCCTGGAAAATAAGCTTTTTTTCCTTAACCATTATGGTGTAATCCATCTTTTTTTTTTTTTTAAACATTTATTTTATTTATTTCTCTCCCCTTCCCCCCCCCACCCTGGTTGTCTGTTCTCTGTGTCCATTTGCTGTGTGTTCTTCTTTGTCCACTTCTGCTGTTGTCAGCAGCATGGGAATCTGTGTTTCTTTTTGTTGCGTCATCTTGTTGTCCCAGCTCTCCCTGTGTGCGGCACCATTCCTGGGCAGGCTGCACTTTCTTTTGCGCTGGGCAGCTCTCCTTATGGGGTGTACTCCTTGTGCGTGGGGCTCCCCTATATGGGGGACACCCCTGCATGGCAGGGCACTCCTTGCACGCATCAGCACTGCGCGTGGCCAGCTCCACACGGGTCAAGGAGGCCCGGGGCTTGAACCGAGGACCTCCCATGTGGTAGACGGACGCCCTAACCACTGGGCCAAGTCTGCTTCCCTGTAATCCATCTTTATCTCCAGTAATGCTTTGGCTTAATGTCTCTTTTATCTAAAGTGAATATAGTACCAGCTCTCCTTTTGTTAGTACTTATCTTATTCCATCTTTTTGCTCTCAACTTTTCTGTATCCAAGTTTTAGATTTGTCTCTTGTAAATTTCATATTGTTGGATTTTGTGCTTTTAATCCAGTAAATCTTTATTTTTCAACCAGAGCATTTACTTTTTTCACATTTCATAAAATAAATGACCTATTTGTCTTTAAACTATCATTTTATTTTTACCTTTGCATTTGTGTCTTTTCATGCTTCTTTTTCCCTTCTTTCTGCCTTCTTTTGGATCAGTTATTTTATTTTACTTTTCCACAACTATTCCTCTGATATATGTATCAGACTCTTGTAAATTTGTTTATAAATTTCATCAGATCTGGGGCATTGAAAACATTAAAACTGCAACTCCACCCAGTCGACCATGTGGGCCAATTATTTTTTAACTTTTCATTTTTCCCTCTACCAGTTTGAAGGATATTCTCCAAAAGTTTCTTTTAAAGGTGCCCTGGCAATTATGACATACACATTTAATATATGTAAGTCTAAAGTTAAGTAATTTTGTTACTTTCCTCCTACATAAAACAAGAAACATAGAATTGCTTAACCCTATTAATCCCCATGCTATTATTGTTATGTATTATAATACTAAATTGTTTAAGCCTCAAAGACATTATTATGATTATTTTATACAGGAAATATTCATTTATATATGCACATAGTTACCATCTTCTTTGTTGTTCCTTCTTTCTTGCATCAGAAATTCCATTTGGGATAATTTTTCTTCTGCCTGAAGTACCCCCTTTAGAATTTCCTTTGTGAGGGTCTATTGGGGCAAATTCTTGTTTTATTTCCAAAATTTCTTTATTTAACCTTCATTCTTAAATATATATTTTTGCTAGGTATGAAATTCCAGGCTGGCCATTATTTTCATCCAGCATACTAAAGATATGATTCTACTGTTTTCTGGCTTATATTGTTTCTGAAGAAAATGCAAACAGCAGACAAATTGCTGTCCCCTTTGAAGGTAATCTTTTTTTCTTGGTGGCTTTTAAGATTTTGTTTTATCTCTGGTAATTTTTTATCCTGTTTAAGATTTGTTGAGCTTCTTGGATTTACGGATTGGTATCCTTTCTTCTGTATTCCCCACTATATTAGTCAATTCAGTATTTTTTTGTAACCAACTTCTGCAAAATACCAGAGGTTGGTTGGTTTTTATAAAGGCTATTTATTTGGGGTAGGAGCTTACAGATACCAGGCCATAAAGCATAAGTTACTTCCCTCACCAAAGTCTATTTGGAGCAAGATGGCTGCCGATGTCAGCAAGGGTTCAGGCTTCCTGGGTTCCTCCCTTCCAGGGGCTGGCTTCTCTTTCCTCTGTGTGCTTACTTCCTGGGACTTCAGCTTCAGCTTCAGCATCAAACTCCAACATCAAAAAGCCTCAACTCTGTCTTTTGCCATGCCTTTTATCTGCGAGTTCCCACCCACTAAGGGGACTCGCCCTAATGATGTGGCCCAATCAAAGCCCAAATCATAACTTAATCACACCTAGGTACAGACCAGATTACAAACATAATCCAATATCAATTTTTGTGTCAAACTGATACACCCACTCACCTATTTATTTTCTTTTTCTTTTCTTTCTTTTTTTTGGTCTCTCCATACTATACACTCTGGATAATTTCTTTAATCTGTCTCCCAGTTCACTAATTCTCTCTTTAGATATGTGAAATCAGCTGTTAAATACATGCATTGAGTTTTAAATTTCATTGCTAGCACTTTTCATTTTTGGAAGTTCTGTTGGATTATTTTTCAAATCTATGTCATTTAAAAAAATGGCTTTACTGAAATATAATTTACATATCATAAAATCTACCTGTTTTAAGTGTACAGTTTCAATGATTTTTAGTAAATTTAAAAATCTGTGCAACCATAACCACAGTCTAACTTTAGAACATTTCCATCACCTTGAAAAGATCATGCCAATTTGCAACATCTATTCCCATTCCCAGCCCACGCAACACTAATCTTTATTCTGTCTTTATAGAGTTGCACTTTCTGGCCATTTCACAGAAATCAAGTCATACGTTATATGGTTTAGCAACTGGCTACTTTCACTTAGCAAGTTTTTGAGGTTTATCCATGCCATAGTATGGTTTTTCCTTTTTATTACTGAATAGTAATCCATTGTAGGAATGTACAACATTTTGTTTAACGATTGATCAGTTAATGGATATTTGTGTTGATTCCAGTTTTTTGGCTATTATGAAAAATACTGCTATGAAAATTTGTGTATGTCTTTGGGTGGGCTTACATTTTCATTTTTTGGGGGTAGAAATGAATTCTGAGTAATACAGTAAATTTTTCTTTGACTTTTAAAGAAACTGCCAAACTATTTCCGAAGTGGTTGCATAATTTTACATTCCTACTAGCAATGTATGAGAATCCCAGTGTCTCCACATCTTCACCAGCACTTATTATTGCCTATATTTTTTATTTAGCCATTCCGGTGATTGTGAAGTGGCATTTTATTGTGGTTTTAGTTTGCATTTCCTTAGTGACTAATATACATTGAGCATCTTTTCAAACTCTTAGTAGCCATTTGCATATTTTCTTTGGTGAAATGTCTATTCAAATCTGTTGCCCACTTTTAAATTAGTTTGTCTTCTGATTATTAAGTTGTAAGCATTCTTTATATATTCTGGATTCAAGTGTTGATGAAAGAAATAACTGGGAGACCTGTAAAGAAGGGCGTTTTATTGAGCAAAAGTGCATGCATGTGGGGCAACACTAAACAGGGGGTTTCTCTTGCTCAAAGGGTTAAGCTATAGAAGCAGCTATATAGCTGTACAGGAAGGGGGGATTGAGGGGGGTGGATGGAGTGTCAAACAGTCAACTGCAGAAGCAGGATGTTTGAGTCAGATAAGGGACATTTAGTGGGACATTTGGTGGAACTGTCAGCAGACTTTCTGGTGCCAGCCTTAATTGTTAGTTTCCTTTTCTCACAAGCATGGGTTTTTATTGCTACCCCAAAGGATCATTGGTATGCCAGCTTAGCTCATTTGGCCTCCTTTCCTTCTTCATATTTCTTCTGGATAAAATGGCACCTCAGGCAAATCAAGGTGGTTAGTAAAGTCATTTACCATTCCATTTTCACATAGTCATTTATCAGATACATGATTTGCAAATATTTTCTCCCAGTCTATGACTTGTTTTTACATTTTCTTTTGGAGTGCAAAGGCTTTTAATTTGATGAAGTCCAATTTATCAAAAATTTTTAATGGATTGTGCTTTTGGTGTCATATCTAAAAACTTTTGCCTAGCCCAAGGCCATGAACATTCTTGCCTGTTTCCTTCTAAAAGTTTTATAGTTTAAAATCTTACATTTAGGACTAAGATCCATTTTGAGTTTATTTTTGTGTATTGTGTGAGGAAAAGATCTAAATTCATCATTTTTGCATGTGGATATCCAATTGTCCCAGCACTGTTTGCTGGAGAGGCTATTTTTTTTCTCTTCATGAATTGCCTTGGCACCTTTGTCAAAATGCTACGTCATTTTTAGTATTATATTTGTTCCTATAGGTATTTTCAATCTTGCCCTTTATTCTTTAAAACCTATTGTTTTTAGCAATTCCAATATCTGAACTCTTTGTAGGCTTGCTTTTTTGTTATTTCTCTTCTGGTGGCTTTTATTTCCTTGTACATCTAGTTATGTTTGACTCGTGCAGATTATTGTAATTGAAAGATCACTTGTAGAAATAATCTGAAGTCTAGGATGAAGTACCTTCCTCTGGAGAGGATTTTTCTTTGCTTATTCCAGACACTAATAGACATTACTAATCCAGGACCACCTTATTCCAAGTACAAACCTTGAAGTTCCTTGGCAATAAATCCAGGCAATAAATCCAGGAAAACTCATTTATTTCTGGTTCACCCTTACTCTAAACCAGGTAGCCTTCTAGAGCCCATTTTTGTAAGTCTACTATGAGACTCCCCTACTTGGGGTGTGATTTCTGTGCCCTTTGGCCCTTCGAGACCATTAAAATGGAAGAATTTGAGAGAATTAGTGGAGTGGGTGTAGCTCAGTGGTTGAGTGTGTGCTTCACATGTATGAGGTCCCAGGTTCCATCCCTGATACCTCCTAAAAAAAAAACAACAAAAGAATTTGAGAGAATTAACTAATTCATAATCACAAAAATGGCTTCTGTGCTGGAATACGTCTGTGTGGTCTCATTTCCTTCCCTTTGGCTTTAATGTGATTTTTTTTCCCTATCTTGTCAGCAACTTGCAGTTTTAAGAATACATGTCTAGCACATCTAGTTGTCCACAGGCGTGTTTATTCGAATATCAACTTTACTTTCCCAAAAACTGGACGTTACCCCTTGTTCTTTGTGTTCCTGGTATACTTGCTTTCTTTTTTATCTTGTTTTGCTTCCTTGTGCCACAGGGAGCCATTCCCTCAGACTGGAAACCTCCTCTCTCTCCCTCCATGACTCCTATTCATCCTTCCTGTTCTAACTCAAGTGTCATTTCCTCAAGGAAGTTTACTCAGAACTCCTGAAACTAGATCAAGTTCCTACCACCACCTAACCCCCTCCTGCCAGTTGCACCTGAGTAACTCTGCTTCCCAATACTTGTCCCTACTACAATTTTACGGCTGTTTGTGTGCTTAGATGTCTACAGCCCCTGACAGTGAACTTCAAGAAGACAGATTGCATCTGTATTGGCTCACCACTGTACCCCAGTGTCTGGCACATAGTCAATGCTTAATAAATACTTACAAACATGTAAATCTTAAGATACTGCTACTTAAAATGGCAATTCACTATCCAAGAGAAAGGAAGGACTGATAGTTTGGAAGGGTAATCTTCTCTAAACAGATGTATTTCATTGTAAGCTGACCTTATCTATTTCCTAGAATATCATGACCCCCTAACTAGTAGGAAGATGGTTAAGCCAGAGATTGTCAGAGTGACAACCTCCGAGAATCTTAACCCAAGACCTGCACATACAGGAGCCAGAAGGTCAAGGCCAGGCTCTGGGCTCAGACTTTGCATTTGTTTCACCCCCAGAACATTTTCTGACGGGAGACTAGCTGCCAGAAAAGATCTAGTCCCGGCTCTGCCACCACGATCTAGTCGTGTGACCTTGGGCAAGCGGCTTAACTTTTTTGGATCTCTGGTTCCTTAACTGTAAAAAGAGGAGGTTGAACTAGATTACGGTTGTAGCCTCTTATCTGCTCCTGCTGCTGTTTCCTCCTGGGCAACAGCAGTTCTTATGGCTCAACCCCTGTTCCTTTCCCCCTGAAATCTGGGGTCCACAGATGGCCATTTAATTATTTACCCATACAAAAGATAACGGGGCTAGGGAACACTACACTTAAAGATCCCTAGAGTCTCTAACAACTATGAAAGTACTACAACTTATGAGGTTTTTCATGGCCTGGCCCATTCGCGACTTTCAGCTCAAAATGTCACTTCCTCAGATGTCCTCTCTGAACATCCTGTCCAAATTCTCTCTTCCTTCTAGTCACTCTATCAAGTTATATTCTTTTCATAGCACCTCCAATTTTAAACGTATTCACTGAAATTACCTTGATTCTTTTTTTAAAATTTGTTGCCTTCCTTTGCAAAAGAGCAGGACTTTGTTTTGTTCGTTACTATATCCCCTGTGCCTAAATCTGGGACTAAATACCTGCTCCATAAATGTTTGCTGAATTAATGAAAAAAAGAAAAGTCTGTGGTCATTCACTGGCTTCCCTTCCTCTCCCCTCACTGAGGGAAAGTGTCTTCACATGAGAAAACTCAAGCCCAAGTAGCCCTCTCTCCACTGGAAATGCTCACGCATTGTTCCTCTTGGTCTCCTCCTGGAGATGCTGCTTCAAGGGAAGGCAGATTTGCCCCAGGAACTGGTCAGAGAACCAGCGTGAGTGGTGTTTGACCGTGAGGATGAGGCTGGCCTCCTCCCGCCGGGGCAGGCCCTGGGGCAGCTGGAGGAGGCAGCTCTCCTTCCACTCTGGGCTGAGATCGTGATGCACTACTGTGGTCACGAACTTCTGTTTCCGGAGCCGAATGACCACGTAGGAATTGCTGAACGCCGACCCCTTGGCCTGCAGAGACCGTGCCCGGAGAATGGACACCTGCAGGTGAGTCGGAAGCCATGCCTTCTCAGCAGCATCCTGCTGGGGAAAGAGCGAGCCAGGCGCTCGGGCTTCAGTCACTGAACTGTACTCAAGGAAGATGTGGAAACTGAAGAGGGAGACCCGCCAGGGCGGAGCGGGCCCCCTGGGGCCCACGTGGGTGCTTCCCAAGGAAGCGCCCTGGCGTGTGGGGCGGAGAGCTCGCTCGCGTGGCTGGGTAGGTTGGGCCCACGTGGGTGATTCGGTGTTGTGGTGACCGCCGTGGGGACCTGCGGTGGTAGGCGTGCCTGGCTCGCAGTCTTCCGGGTGACAGCTCACTGAAAAGGGCACAGATGGGTGGGGACCCCCAGAGGCCCTGAAAGCAAGGTAGGGAGTTGGACTTCCGAGAGGAATGCGGACGAACGAGAGCGGGGGTAGGTCAGCCCAGAGTTGGGGTGGGGGGCCATCCCTGGGGAGGGCGGTCACGCCACGTTACCCGTCCAGAGACACGAAGTCCTGGGCAGGACCCATCCGGTCCGCCCGGGGCAGGGCCCGGGGCAGGGCCCTCCCATGCCCCGCCCACCTCCTACCGAGGCCCCGCCCCCATGACGTCTCACTCCCGCGCCCCTGGGTGGGGTCGCGCAGGCGCACCGGAGGCCTCAAAGGCCACGGGTAGGCGCGCCCCAGGAGCCGCGAGGACTGTGGCACCTCTGGCGCCTGTGGCCGTGGGCTGAGCAGGTTGGTTCTGTCCTCGGAAGAATTTCGGCGGCGTTTGGACGCAGAAGGCTGGGAAGCGGCGGCTCCCGGGCCCTGATGCAGCGTGGCCGTCGCGGGAGGCCTTCCTTAGGCGGCGCCGGCCCAGGGGCCTTTCAGACCCATAGGTGCTGGTTTATACCTGCTGGTGTACAGTCTGTCGTATTTCACCTCTGGCCTTTGAGTGTGGCAAATTATGTTTTACTTTCCGTTAAGCATTGGTAATCTGGAGTATCTGGTAACAGGTAGAAAATAATTGTGTAATCGAGTATGTCCTGTGTGTGGATCACTCCTCATCTATAACGTGTCCCCATCTTCATTTTCCAGTGACCTTCATGCCGCACCAAGTTTTTCGGGCGGGGGGACGTGGGGGGAGTCAACCTCTCGGCTGAATTAGAAGAAAGTCATTGAGTGAAGGAAAAACTTCAGAATAGAAAAGCATCTTCTCAGTGTCCATCTATATGTGGCCGGGTTGCACGTTGTGACTTTTCTTTTCCTCTGGGTGGGTTCCGAACTTCCCATTTCTTTCTTAGAGCGGAGAGGATTTTTCTTCTAGTGTCCTCTTCCCATGAAAGAGTTTATTTTCCACGCTGCTGGCTAATTGGAGCGAGTTAAGAGGTGTTATTTGCCACACGGTTTCTTGTCATTTTTTAAAAACTCTTTTGAGATCAAATTCATAAACCATAGAATTCACCCATCTGAAAGTTTTTTAGTAGATTCATGGAATTGTGCACAATCAAATTTAGAATATTTTCATCACTCCCAAGAAGCAGCATTCACTCCCCACTGTCCCCCAGTTCTCCAGCCCCGCCCTAGGCAACCACCAATTAACTTTCTGTGTCTGGATGTGACCATTCTGGGCGTTTCACAGAAATGGAATTATCCAATTTGTGGTCTTTTGTGACTGGTTTCTTTCCCTTGGTCTAGTGTTTTAAGGTTCAAGGTAGAATGTGTATCAGTACTTCATTCCTTTTTATTCCATTGTACACTGTGAGCACATTTTATTCTTTCATCTTTTGATGGACATTTGGGTAGTTTTCACTTTTGGCTCTTAGGAATAATGCTGCTATGAACATTTGTGGGCAAGTTTTTGTTTCGACATGTGTTTGTTCTTGGGTATCTACCTAGAAGTGGAATTGCTGGGTCATATAGTAATTCTTTTAACTTTTTGAAGAACTGCTGGACTGTTTACCACTGTGTCTGTTCCATTTTACATTCCCACCTATAAGGACTAAGGTTCTTATTTCTCCATCTCCTCCTCAGCATTTGTTTTTGTCTGACTTTTTGATACTAGCCATCCTAATGGGACATACATTGTCATTTTGGTTTACATTTCCCTAATGGCTAATGATGTTGAGCATCTTTTCACATGTGTATTGGCTATTTGTATATCTCCTATGGAGATATGTCTAGTAAGATCCTGTGTCCATTTTTGAATTGGATTTTTATTATTGAGGAGTAGGAGCTCTTTACATATTCTAGATACAAGTTCCTTTTCAGATTATGATTTACATATATTTTCTCTCTGGGTTTTCTTTCCACCATCTTGATGGCATTATTTGAAACTAAAGTTTTTAATTTTATGATGTCCAATTTATTTTTCTTTTGTAACTTGTTGGTATTATACATAAGAAACCATTGCCTAATCTCTGGTTATAAAGATTTATGCCTCTCCTTTCTTCTAAGAGTTTTATAGTTTTAGCTCTTAAATATAGGTTTAAAATCCATTTTGAGGGAGTGGATGTGGCTGAAGTGGTTGAGTGCCTGCTTCCCACATGGGAGGTCCCCAGTGCTGCCTAAAAACAACAACAACAAAAACCAGCAAGCAAGTAAAACAAAAAACCAACTTTGGGGAGCCAATGTGGCTCAGTGCTTGAGTGGCAGCTTCCCACATACAAGGTCCTGGGTTCAATCCATGGCCCAAGTATCTCAAAAATGGATAGGGCATCTGCCTGCCACATGGGAGGTCCGTGGTTCAAACCCCAGGCCTCCTTGACCTGTGTGGAGCTGGCCCACGCCCAGTGCTGATGCGTACAAGGAGTATCCTGCCATGCAGGGGTGTCCCTCACGTAGGGGAGCCCCACATGCAAGGAGTGCACCCCATAAGGAGAGCTGCCCAGCGTGAAAGAAAGTGCAGCCTGCCCAAGAATGGTGCCACACACATGGAGAGCTGACACAACAAGATGATGCAACAAAAAGAAGCATAGATTCCCAGTGCTGCTGATAAGGATAGAAATGGTCACAGAAGAACACACAGTGAATGGACACAGAGAACAGACAACTGGGCAGGGGGGAAGGGGAGAGAAATTCTTAAAAAATCTGTTTTGAGGTTTGTTTGTTTGTTATATGCTATGAGGTAAGGGGCCAACTTCATTCTTTTGCAGAGGATATCCAGTTGTCCCAGCATATTTGTTGAAAAGCCTTTTCCTTCTCTATTTAATTGTCTTGGAATTCTTGTTGAAAATCAATTGGCCATAAATATGAAAGTTTATTTCTAGACTCATAATTATGTTCCAGTGGCCTATATGGCTAACTTTATTCCAGCATCATCCTGTATTGACTACTGGAGCTCTGTGGTAAGTTTTGAAATCAGGAAGAGTGAGTCCTCTGACTCTCTTTTTCAGGATTGTGTTGGCTATTCCCAGTCTTTTGCATCCAAATGAATTTTAGGATCAACTTGTCAATTTCTGCAAAATTTTTTTTTGGAAATTTGGTAGGGATTTCTTTGAATCTGCAAATTAATTTGGAGGATATTGCCATTTTAACAATAAAGTCTTCCAAACCATGAACACAGGCTGTCTTTTCATTTATTTAGGTCTTCTTTAGCTTCAACAATATGTATAGTTTTCACTGTAAAAGTCTTGCACTTTTATTAAATTTCTTCCTAAATATTTTATTCTTTTTGATGCTATTGTAGATGGAATTGTTTTTCTTAATTTCATTTTCAGATCGTTCATTGCGAGTGTATAGAAATATAGCTGATTTTTTTTTTTAAAGATTTATTTTTATTTATTTAATTCCCCTCCCCTTCCCCGGTTGTCTGTTTTCTGTGTCTTTTTGCTGCGTCTTGTTTCTTTGTCCGCTTCTGTTGTCGTCAGTGGCAGGGCAAGTGTGGGTGGCGCCATTCCTCGGCAGGCTGCTCCCTCCTTCGCGCTGGGCGGCTCTCCTTATGGGTGCACTCCTTGCGCGTGGGGCTCCCCTACGCGGGGGACACCCCTGTGTGGCAGGGCACTCCTTGCGCGCGTCAGCACTGCACATGGGCCAGCTCCACACGGGTCAAGGAGGCCCCGGGGCTTGAACCGCGGACCTCCCATGTGGTAGACGGACGCCTTAACCACTGGGCCAAAGTCCGTTTCCCATAGCTGATTTTTTTGTATGTTAATCTTCATATCCTGCAACTTTGCTCAGCTCATCTTTAGTTCAAATCTTTTTTTTTTTTTAAGAATTATTTTTTATTTATTTATCTCCCCTTTCCTCTGTTGTCTGCTCTCTGTGTCTGAACTAAAGATGAGCGGCACTGGAAAGCTGCACCCCTTTTTTGTTGTGTCATCTTGCTACATCAGCTCTCTGTGTGTGCAGCGCCACTCCTGGGTGGGCTGTGCTTTTTCCACGCGGGGCGGCTCTCCTTGCAGGGTGCACTCCTTGCACATGGGGCACCCTTATAAGGGGGCACCCCTGCATGACATGGCACGTGGCTTACCACACAGGTCAGGAGGCCCTGGGGATTGAACCCTGGGCCCTCCATATGGTAGACGGATGCTCTATTAGTTGAGCCATGTCTGCTTCCCTCAAATCATTTTTTATGGGTTCTTTAGGAGTTTGGTTTTTTTCTTTAAAGGTTTATTTTATTTACTATTTTCCCTCCTTACCCCTCCTCCCACCCTGCTGTTTTTGCTGTCTGTGTTGTCTTCTCTTCTCATTTTTCCTTCTCCAGGATGTGATCCTGGAGACCCCTGATGTGGAGAGAGGTTCCCTGTCAATTGCACCACCTCAGTTCCTGGTTTCTGCTGCGCTTCACCTTTTCTCTCCCCTTGTCTCTCTTTTGATGCATCATCATCTTGCTGTGTGACTCACTTGTGCAGGCACTGGCTCACCGCTCAGACACTTGCACTCACCATGTGGGCACTCGCGCGCACACTGGCTTGCTGTACAGGCACGCTCTCTCTTCTTTTTTACCAGGAGGCCCCAGGTATCAAACCTGGGTCCTCCCATGGTAGGTGGAAGTTCTATCACTTGAGCCACATCCACTTCCCAGGAGTTTCTATATATAAGATCATGTAATCTGCAAGTAGAGATAGTTTTATATCTTCCTTCCCAAAATGGATGCCATTTAATTGCCCTAATTGCCTTGGTTAGAACCTCTAGTACAATGGTGAATAGAAGTGATGAGAATGGACATCCTTGTCTTGTTCCTAATCTGAGGGAGATAACTGTCAGTCTTTTACTATTAAGTATAATGTTAGCTTTGGTTAGTCACAGGTATCTTTTATCAGGTTGAGAAGTTCCCTTCTGTTTATAGTTTGTTCATTGTTTTTATCATGAGGGACTGTGGAATTTAGTCAAATGCTTTTTCTGTGTCTAGTGAGGTGATGGTGTGATTTTTGTCCTTTGTTCTGTTGATATGATATATTACAGATGTTGAACCAACCTTGCATTCCTAGGATAAATTTTACTTAGTTAATGGTTGGTAGTAAGTCTGATGTTGTTATCTCATAATCTGTAACAAATGTTCCACCACAGTGTGGTATGTTGGTGAGGGGGTGTTGTATGGGAATTCTACACATGTGTATGATTATTTTGTAAGTTCACAACCTCTGTAATAAATACATGTTTTTTAAAAATAAGGTGGGTTGGGGGGAAAATACGCCAAATGTAAGGTAGGAACTATAGTTAGTAGTAATATTTTGATGATGCTCTTGCATAGTTTGTAACAAATGTTTCACAACAATGCAAAGTGTTGGTGAAAGGGTGATGTATGAGACCTCTGAATGATGTTACATATGTTTATCTTGTAAGTTCACAATGTTTACTGTATACTTATTGTTTATGCATGTTCATGTATGAATGATATACTTCAATAAAAATATATAAAAATAAAATCTCAAATATAGACACGAAGGATAATTAAAGTAAAAAAAATCACTTGATCATAGTATATAGTATTTTGTTTGTTTTTATCTTTTAATTTTTTAAATATACTTTACCACCAACACCTTACATCATTGTGACACATTTTTTACAAATGATGAAAGAACATCTTTATAATATTACTGCTGTCTATAGTTCATAGCTTATATTTGGTGTACTTTCCCCACAACCTATCCTATTATTAATGCCATATATTGGTATTGTGTATTTGTTATAGATCATGAGAGAACATTTTTGTATTTGTACTGTTAACCACCATCTGTCGTTCACCATGGGGTTCACTGCATTTTATGGTCCTCTGCTTTGTATAGTCCATCCAAAGTGTACACTCAGTGGCTCTCAGTTTCATCTCAGAATTGTGCTGTAATCAGCCCAGTCTATTTCAGAATGTTTTCATTACTCCAAAAGGAAAAATACTATGTAGTATTTTTTTATACATTGCTAGTTTTGGTTTGTTAGTATTATCTTGAGGATTTTTTAGTCTGTATTCATAGGAGATAATGGTCTGTGGTTTATTTTCTTGTGATGTCCTTGGTTTTGATATTAGGATAATATTGGCCTCATGGAATGAGTTGGAAAGTGTTCCTTCTATATTTTGGATGTTTGTGAAGAAGTGTTAATTTTTATCTTTAGATGTTTGGTAGAATTCAATAGTGATACCATCTTGGTCTGGGGTTCTTTTTGTGTGTGGCAAATTTAAAAATTACTAATTCAATCTCTTTACTTATGATAGGTCTACTCAGGTTTTCTGTTTCTTCTGAGTCTGTTTTGGTAGTTTGTATCTTTCTAGGACTTTGTCTACTTCATCTAATTTGTTGTCATACAGTGTTGATAGTATTCCTTATAATTCTTTTTTATTTTGTTAAGGTTAGTAATAATATCCCCTCTTTGATTCTTGACTTTAGTAATTTTAATCTTCTCTTTTTCCTTAATGAGCCTATCTAAAGTTTTGAAAATTTTATTACTGTTTTCAAAGAAACAAGTTTTGGTTTTGTTGATTTTCTATTTTTTAATTCTTTATATCATTAATTTCTGTTCTAAGCCTTATTTCCTTCCTTCTCCTAAGCTTTTGGTTTAGTTTGCTCTTATGTATAAAGATAGGTTCTTGATTTAAGATCTCTTTTTTCCCTTTTTAAAAAAAAAGTTTTATAGTAGTAATATATATGCTATACATTATATATATATAAACATAAAATTTGCCATTTAACCATTTTAGATGTGCAATTCAATGGCTACTTATATTCACAATGTTATACTACCATTACCAAAATTTTTTAATATCCCAAACAGAATCTCTGTATCCTTTTAGAAATAACTTTCCATTCCCTGCTTTCCCTCTGGTAACCTACAATTTACTTTGTCTCTCTATGGTTTGCTTACTCAAGATATTTCATGTAAGTGAACTCATACACATTTTGTCATTTTGTGTCTAACTTATTTCACTCAAAATAATGTCTTCAGGATTTATCCATGTTGCAGCAAATATCAGAATTTCATTCCTTTTTAAGGCTGAATAATATTCCATTGCATATATATATATACCACATTTTATTTACCCATTATCTATTGATGAATACTTGGGTTATTTCCACCTTTTGGCTATTGTGAATAATGGTGCTGTGAACATTGGTATACAAATATCTGTTGAGTACCTGTTTTCAATTCTTTTGAAAATATACCTAAAAGTCATATGGTAATTATATATTTAACTTTCTGAGAAACTACCAGGGTGTTTTACGCGATGGTGGAACCATTTTACATTGCATCAACAATGTACAAGGGTTCCAGTTTCTCTACATCCTCTCCAACACTTATTTCACATTTTAAAAAAATTAGTCATCCTAGTGAGTGTAAAGTGGTGTCTTTTTTTTCCCTTTATTTTTATTACAGAAGTTGTGAGCTTACAAAGCAATCATGCACATATGTAGACTTCCCATACAACATCCCTTCACCAAAACACCACATTATTGTGGAACATTTGTTAGAGATTATGAGATAATACCATCAGACTATTACCACTAACTGGTCCATAACATGTATTTGTTTTTTTCTTTTTTCTTTCTTAGAAACGTAAGGTCTTTTTTTTTTTTAAGAGTTCTTTTTCTACCCACCCCCTCATTGTTTGTACTTGCTGGGTCTGTTTATTGTCCTTGTTTCTTTAGGAGGCACCAGGAACTGAACCCAGGACCTCCAATGTGGGAGGGAGGTGCCTAATCACTTGAGCCACCTCTGTTCCCTGCTTTGCTGTGTCTCTCGTTATGTTTTTCCTCCTGTGTCTCTTGTTGCATCATCTTGTTGCATCAGCTCGCTGCACTTGCCTGTTGCCTCAGCTCACCATCCTGTCTGTCCTCTTTAGGAGGCGCTGGGAATCTCTGCTCCTTGCTTTTGTTGTATCTCTCATTATATTTTTCTTCTTGTATCTCTTGTTGTCAGCTTGCTGTGCCTGCCCATTGTTCCAGCTCGCTGTCTTCTTTAGGAGACACCAGGAACTGAACCACAGACTTCCCATGTGGTGGGCAGGTGCTCGATCACTTGAGCCACATCTGTTTCACCCTAACGTGGTGTTTTTGTTGGTTTTTATTCCCTTTCCCTAATGACTAATGATGTTGAACATCTTTTCATGTGCTTGTTAGTCATTTGTATATCTTCTTTGGAGAAATGTCTATTTAAATCTGTTTATTGTATTTTATTTTTAAAGAAGCTTTAGAGTATATGACTGTTACATTGAGAATTTAGGGGGATTCCCATATACCCACCTTCTCGCCCTCCCACACTTTCCCCATTAACAACATCTTTGAATAGTACATTTATTACATGTGAACACATACTGTAGCATTGCAACTAACTTGTCAGTAGTCTTTGTTATAGTTTACACTATGAACTGCACATTTTTATAGGTTTTGACAAAATGTATAATGGCCTGTATCCGTTATTGCATTGTCATTAAGAATATGCCTTTTATCTGTGAGTCTCCACCCACCAAAGGGTGGGGACTCAATGCCCTACTGGCACAAGAGGTTTACATAATTACTTAATCAAGTAAACTTATGAATCCAATATAATCTAATATGCCCAGAGGAAAAGATCAGTTTACAAACAATCCAGTATTTCTTTTTGGAATTCATCAATAATATCAAACTGCTACAATCATCATTTTGTTAGTTGTCCTGGGTGAATTCGATGAACTAGAGAGTGGGTATTAATTGCAACTCTGCTGAGATTCAGGGCTCAACCAGCATATGAACAGCCAGAAGATTGAAGTATCTGGTACATATATTTAATAGATATAGTGCTAATTATTGGTTCAAATAAAAGGGGCAGAAGAGCCATATATAGGGAAATTACAAATGAGTCTAACTCTATTACATTGGGAAACGTATATTCCAAGTTAAGGCCCACTGAAAGGGTGCTGAATCCTGAGATTATCTGCCATGCCTATAGTGTCTAGATGTCTTTAGAGCCCTCAGGAGCACCCCTGTGTTTATTGTGGCATTCAATGAGATTCTCCTAAGACGTTCATAAGTGTAACTTCTGGAATGACCTCCTGACTCACTTTGAAATCTCTTAGCCATAAAAACTCATTTGTATTTAATATTTCCCCCTTTCAATCAAGGTCTTTTCCCAAATGCATTACTGGTTGGTGCTTAGTAATAATCCTTCAGTACCAGGGAGGCTTATCCCTAGGAGTTATGTCCCATGCTGGGGGGAAGATAGTGAGTTTATATGCTGAGTTTGGCTTAGAGAGAGGCCACATTTGAGCAACAAGGAGGCTTTCAGGCAGTAACTCTTAGCCAATATATAATACTAAGCTAAGTTTCAATTTTACAAGAATGAGGTTCATAAATACAAGCATCAATATCAAGGGCCTGGCATATTGGTCTGTCCTCCTTCGCTAGGCACTGCCAGTGTACTCTAGGGATTCTTGCTGCTCTTTTAGAGAATGTAGCAGGACTTCCAAGAATGAGAATTCAGTTTTCTTTTGGTTATTGTGTGGGTCTCCACCCATTGAGACAACACCCCATGACCACTTAAACATATTCATATTCCATAAAGTCATGCCCCAGGTGCACCCCTCCCCACACATCCCTTATCACAGACACCCTACACCAGTCATCTTCCCCTGCCACAGTTGTAACCCATCTGTAATCCAAAACCTCCCCAAAATCAAGCCAAAAAAATAATGAATAAAAATAATAAAAATAAGCAAAGTACAAAAGTAAAATATAAAAAATCATTGCTTACTTTTAAATTGGGTTATTTGCCTTTTTGTTGCTAAGTTATAGATATACCTTATATATTCTCATTCTGGATATTGAACCCTTATCGGATAATATCACTTGAACTGTTTTCTCCTTTTCTATGGGTTGTCTTTTTTACTTTGTTTATAATGTCCTTTAATGCACAAAAGTTTTAAATTTTGATGAAGTCCTACTTATCAATTTTTCCTTTTGCTGCTTTTGCTTTTGGTGTCATATCTAAGAATCCATTGCCAAATCCAAGGTCCTGAAGTTTTTCTCCTATGTTTTCTTCTAGTAAGGATTTTGTCTTAAATTTTAGGCTATCACTCCATTTTGAGTTAATTTTTGTATTTGGTTTTAAGTAGGGGGTCTGTCTTCATTTGTGTGCGTGTGTGTGTGTGTACATCCATTTTCCTAGCACCATTTATTGAAGAAACTGTTCTTAACCTATTTTTAAAAATTTTTTTGAAATTTATTTCTCTCCCCTTCCCCCCAGTTGTCTGTTCTCTGTGTCCATTTGCTGCCTGTTCTTTTTTTTGTCCGTTTCTGTTGTCAGTGGCATGGGAATCTGTGTCCCTTTTTGTTGGGTCATCTTGCTGTGTCATTTCTCCGTGTTTGCGGCACCATTCCTGGGCAGGCTGAACTTTCTTTTCGCGCTGGGCAGCTCTCCTTACAGGGTGCTCTCCTTGCGCGTGGGACACCCCTGTGTGGCAGGGCACTCCTTGCGCGCATCAGCACTGCACGTGGGCCAGCTCCACATGGGTCAAGGAGGCCCGGGGTTTGAACCGCAGACCTCCCATGTTGTAGACTGACGCCCTATCCACTGGGCCAAGTCCGCTTCCCTGTTCTTAACCTATTGAATGGACTTGGCACCCTTGTCAAAGTCAATTGGCCATAGACTTTTGTGTGTCCATTTCTGTATTATCAGTTCTGTTCCATTGGTTTATGTGACTAGCCTTATACACGCACCAAACTGTTTTTAATTACTGTTGCTTTGTAGTGAGTTTTGAAATAGGGAAGAACAAATCTTCCAACTTTGTTCTTCTTTTTCAAGATTATTTTGATCATTCAGGGCCCCTTGGAATCACATGAATTTGAGAAATTTTTCCATTTTCACACACACACACACACACACAAAGAAGGCTACTGGGATTTTGATAGAGATTACATTGATTACAAATTGCATCCAGGAACGTGGGACATACTTCCATTTTTTAGGTCTTTAATTTCTTTCAGAAGTATTTTTAAAAAATTTTATAAGGGGTATTTATTTGGGATAGAAGCTTACAGTTACAAGGCCCTAAAGATTCCAACTCAAAGTACCAAAGATGTACTTTCTCACCCTAAGTCTTTTGCCACATGTTGACGCAAGATGGCGGGCAACATCTGTGAGGTTTCAACCTTTCTCTTCCTTCTTAAGGCTCCATGGATCCCGCTTCTTCCCATCTCAGCTGTAGGCTGGCATAGGGCTCATCTCTTTTCCTGGGGTTTGTTTCTTTCTGGTGAGTGCTTTTTAGTTTCCAATGTATAAGTCTTTCATTCAACTCTATGGTTAAATGTATTCCTATTTTATTTTTTTAGATACTATTGTAAATGGAATTTTCATAATTTCCATTTCAGATTATTCATTTCTGGTATAGTGAAGCACAGCTTATTTTTCTGTTTTAATCTTGACTCTCTAACTTTTTTTTTTTTAACTTTTCTGAATGTGTTTATTAGCTATGAAAGTTTTCTTGTGGATTCTTTGGGTTTTTCTATAAGTAAGAGTCATCTGCAGATGAAGATAATTTTACTTCTTCCTTTCCAGTTAGGATGCCTTTTATTTCTTTTTCTTACCTAATTTCTCTGGCTAAAACTTCCATTACAGTGTTGAATATCAGTGTTGAAAGTGGCTATCCTTGTCTTGTTCCTGAACTTAGGGGTAAAGTTTTCAGTCTTTCACCATTGAGTATAATGTTAGTTGTGAGTTTTACATAAATGTCCCTTATCATGTTCTCATGTTGAGAAAATTATATTCCTAATTTTCTCAGTGTTGTCAAGAGAGGATGCTGGGTTTTGTCAAGTCCAATTGAGATGATTATGTTGTTTTTTTTCCTTTTTTCTATTAATATGTATTACCTGGTTGATTTTCTGATGTTGAACTACCCTTGCATTCCTGGGATAAATCCCACTTGGTCATGTGTATAATTCTTTTAGTATGTTATTGGATTCAATATGCTAGTATTTTGGTGAGAATTTTTGCATCTATATTCATAAGGAAACTTGGTCTCTGATTTTTGTCTCTTGTGAAGTCTTTATCTGACTTTAATATCAGAGTAATGCTGGCCTTGGAATGAGTTAGAATCCTGTCTTCAATTTTTTGGAAGAGATGGAGCAGGATTGATTTTCTTCTTTTTCAGGTAGGTTTTTATAGCTCTCAGTTCCCTCTAAGCACTGTTTTAGTTGCAACCCATGAGTTTTGGGATGTTATGTGTCGTAGAGATGGTCCAAGTACAGCGTGCCACCTTTCCCCGTGACCCACAAATAAACCTTGTGTTCTTGAATGGATGTGTTAGCTTTGCTCCTACGACAGGATGATAAATGTGGGCTAACTCCCTTCTGGGGAATGCCTAGAGGCAGAACACATCCCCTAGCAGAGTGGCCTACCACACATCCCTTCCCCATTTGCCTCAAGCACATATATATACTCACTGGGGACAGCCTGGCTAAAGTATGTAAGTTTTATAACACCTGGCCCACTCCCATTGCTCTCTCTGTCCCTGGCAGTGAGGGAGCAGCTCCCTCCACTGTGACACAAGAGGAGGTGTGTGTAGATCATCTCCTTGTATCAGCTGCAGGTTGAGACCTGCTGGCCTAGAGGAACCAACATCCACTAGACCTTGCCTGTCTCTTCTCTATGTGATTAAACATTCCTCCAGTGCCTATGTGAGTCATGCTTTTTTGTTGGCACCTATGACACCTGCAAACCATGGAATGGTTTGGGACTCTAGGGCTGCGGTTCCTGCAGGCATTGGTGTGCTCTTTGCTACTCTCTGTGTGGCGAGACCCATTACCCTGGAGGTGATAATAGGTGCTTCTCTTCCCCCTGACAGTTTGGTGCTACAAGCAGGGTACCAACATTGTTTTCTTTTTCATTCATCTCGAAGTATTTTCTACTTTCTTCTGTAATTTCTTCTTTGACCTCTTGGTTATGTGAGACTGTTGTTTAATTTCCAATATTTGGGAATTATCCAAATTTCTTTCTGTTATTTTCTTTTTTCTTTTTTAAAGATTTATTTATTTATTTATTTATTTCTCTCCCCTTCCTCCTCCTCCCACCCCAGTTGTCTGTTCTCTGTGATTGTCTGTCTCTGTGTCTATTTGCTGCATCTTTGTCCGCTTCTGTTGTCAGCGGCACAGGAATCTGTGTTTCTTTTTTTGTTGCGTCATCTTGTTTTTGTCAGCTCTCCATGTGTGCGCAGCACCTTTCCTGGGCAGGCTGCACTTTCTTTCGCTCTGGGCGGCTCTCCTTACGGGGCGCACTCCCTGTGCGTGGGGCTCCCCTACGCGGGGGACACCCCTGCATGGCACAGCACTCCTTGCGCACATCAGCACTGTGCAATTATTTTCTTAATTTTCCTCTATTGTGACCAGAGAATGTACTCTGCACAAATTCAATCTTTTTAAAAATTTATTGAGGCTAGTTTTATGGCATGGCATATGGTCCCTTCTGAGATGGTTGCATGTGTACTTGAGAATAATGTGTATTCTGCTTTTGTTGTGTGACTTTCTAATGTTTTTAGTCATACTACAGTTTTAGGGTTGCTTTGGTACTTCTTAAAAAAAATTAATGTTCACCATTTCTTTTACTCACCCCCCTCCAGGTATTTTAAATTACTAGATTTTCCTGCCATACAAGGATTTACCCAGGGTGTCCAATAAAATCAGATTAAATCCTGCTTTAAAAGTCCTACGACACTTCTCTGCTAGTTGCAGGAATCTCAATGAGAACGTAATCTGACTACAGAATCTTACTGATATGACATGAAACCATCTTTAATCTGTGATTTCTTGAAGGGATTGCTTAATCTCCATCTTCAGTGTCCTCATCTCAAAAATGGAAATACTACCTGCTTTGTAGCTTTGCTTTAAGAATTATAAAAACTGCATAAAGCACTGTTTCCGTTTGTCAAAGGGCTGCCTATGCAAAGTACCAGAAATGGGTTGGCTTTATAAAGGGAATTTATTTGGGGTAAAAGCTTATAGTTCGGAGGCCATGAAATGTCTCAGTCGAGGCACCGTCAGAGGTGCTTTCTCACCAGAGTCAGCTTTTGATCCTGTTGTCTGGCCATGTGGTGAAGCAGGATGGCTGCTGATCTCTGCCGAGGTCTCTGTCTTCCCCTTCCAAATCTACCAGCTCTCAGAGCAAGCTCCCAGAGCTCAGCTGCAGACAGCCAGGCACAGGGCTTGTCCCTTTCCCAGCCTCCTCTATCAGTCTGGTTATCCACTTTCTTCCTGAATTCAGCTACAAGCTAGCAGGCATATGGCTCATCTCTCCCTGAGCCTCAGCTCGTTGAGCCTCTTGAGGGGGTCTCTCTTTGCAACTCAGCTTTTGGAGAAATTGGAGTCCTTTCTCTCATATGGCAGGACCAAATATGGCAGCTTCCTTTATCTGTGTCTGTGTTTTTATCAGACCCAGCAGGAGGGCAGAGACTCAACTTGAGTCAGACCTCACTGATGTAGTCCAATTAAAAGGGTTCCATACCCACAGGAATGAATTAGTTCACAAACATAATCTTTCTCTTTTTGAGATTTATAAAATAATTTCAAACTACTACGAGCACCCTTCTCAGTACCTGGCACATGGTAATGCTCAATAAATAGCTTAGGCTGTTTACTTGTATACTATCTAGTTTAAACTAGATATTATTAAATAATTGATATGATTTAATCTGTATTTCCTTCCTTCATAAATTAGAAAAACTAAGACTTTGCTTGAGCAACTCGATCAGGTGACCTACCCAGAAAGTAAATGGTAGAACCTGAACTGGAACCTTTTGTTTTTTTTAAAGATTTTTTTTGTACTTTATTTATATTTTAATTAATTAATTATTTTTATTTATCCCCACCCCTTCTCCAGATGTGTTCTCTTGTCTGTCTGCTCATTGTTTGCTCACCTCCTCCAGGAGGCACCAGAAACCGAAACCAGGACCTCCCACAGGGGAGGCGAATGCCCAACGACCTGAGCCACATTTGCTGCCCTGGGCTGCGGGTCTGCTGACTTTGTGTCTGTGCGTTTAGGCATCTGCTCATTGCTGAAGGGTGTGGCGTCTAGCTCATTGCAGGGTGCGGGAATCTCAGTTCATTGCAGCCACTGCGGGTGTCTGCCCGTCCTCCCCAGTAGGCACTGGGACCCAAACCAGGGACCTCCCATGTGGTAGGCAGGAGCTCAGTCGCTTGAGCCACATCTGCTTCCCTGAACTAGAACTTGGATTTATTTGATTGAAGAGCCAATTTTCCTACCATTGTTATGAAAATCTTTTCCTCTAGTAGATATTTTGCATTTTGAGTTTAAGAGTAGAATAGAGAAATGTAATTCAGAAAGAAAGAATAAGGAAGCAGAGCCCACATGTTGTTATCAGAGCTTCAGGGCCCTTTCTCACCCCAGTGACTCCAATTAGCCTTCTTAATGCAGATTTAAAATGGCATGTGGTAATTACTTATTCTCAGTAGTTAGTAACAGCAGCTCAGTAAACAGTGTGTCAATAGGTAAGGCAGATGAATTACTGAAAGAAGTGATTTCCATGGATCTCTGACTTCAAGCAACTCTTCATTTAGTAGAGATTCACCAGCATTGACCTTGGTCCAGATTGCTCCTCCAAACCAAACCCGTGAAAGCCCTTCTACAACCCACTGGCGATGGTGATATCTTTTATAGGTATAGAGTGGTTCGTAACCTGGGGTGATTTTGTTCTTAGGGCACAAATGTATGAAGACATTCTTGTTGTCACAACAGAGAGGATGCTGCTGGCATCTGGTGTGTAAAGGCCAGGTATGCTGCTGAACATCCTACTATGTACAGGAAGCCCCACAATAATGAACTATCCAGCCCAGAATTTCAGTAGTGCCCAGGGTGAGAACCCTGTTAAGGAACCCTGGCTTTACTGCTCACTAGCTGTTGGGCAAGTTATTTTCCCTCCCTGAGCTTCATTTTCCTCATCTGTAAAGTTAACTAACATAAGGTAGACAGGAAAAAACCTAGCACATCCAGTAGGTGTTTAATTACTCATACCCTGGGATGGAGGGGGCCTTAATTGTTTCTGAAAGGTGAGAAAGCTTGTCTTTTTTTTTTAAGATGTCTTTTCTTGCTACCATCCATAGCTTCCACTAGTCAAGGTGCTATCACATCTGTTGAGAATTAGTGTGCTGACACTTCCATTTTCTCACCCATAATACCACAGAGCCAGCACACTTCTATATTACACCTTAACTTACACAATGTGAATGAGCTAAGCACAAAGGGGAAACATTGCTAATTTTGACTCAGATGACTAGATAAATTATGAGATTGGAACATAAGAAATTTCCATCTTTTAGGTCTGGACTCAAACCTCTACTCTTGGAGTGGTTTTTGTACATTATACATTCTGATGCGTAAATAATTGTAACTACCAAATATCACTTACGGTGTGCCAGGAAAACCACCACTTTGTAGATGAGGAAAAAGGTTCAGACAGGCTAAGGTACTTGCCCAAAGTCCCTACCACTAATGAGTGGTAGAGCCTGGGAATCCAACCCAGTCTGCCTGGGCTTTATGCTATGTGTCTGGACCTAAAACTTGGGCCCTACCTCAGTGTAGTGTGGGGATTATCTCACTGTAGCAGGTTCCTATGTTAGCATTGTTCTCTCTTTGGAGAGACTTCCTTACTCTGACTTTACTTTTCACAGCCTCCCCTCCCAGAGAGGACACCTGATGGGATGGCGTGTATTCCCAACAGAAAGACATTCTGGGAGAGTTTATTTTTCTGGAACAAATGGAAAAACTATTCTAGGTTCCTTATCAAAATTAATTCTGATTACAAAGTTCTATAATCCACATTGCTGCTCTGCCTGCTTTTCCCTCCCCCTTCCCCCGAGTCTTACTAAACTGTAGAAAGTGTAGGGGGTTTGAAGGACAGCCTATACCAGAGGAAAATTGATCTCCTGCAGATGTTTTATTTGGCCTCATGGGTTTTTTTGTTTCATATGTGTGTGCATTTACTTTTTAACTGAATTGGAATGCCTTTATACAGGAAACTCCCCTCCCCCCAACACCACCAATTGTATAACACCCAGCTGGATCACATTTTCTGAAGGCTTTTGAGTTTTCAGTCCTTGATCTATCCGTTTTCTGAGGAAGCATTAAATAGAATCTTTGGGAAGCTCTCTGATAGGAACCCTGTCTGACTTCTAGAAGAAATTCAGCCGTTTAGTCGTGGCAGTTTCTTGCAAAATAGAAATTTGGTTGATCTTCAGTGAACATGGGACTCTGGGAAACACTGACACATATTTCTGGACTGTATGCTGTGATGATGATAAAATAGCTTGTTTTAGTAAAATAGCTGCTCTACATGGCCGCCCTCTGCCCTGAGTGTATACAAGAAGAAAGTTTGCATTCATTAGAACCCCAGATTTCTTCCAGGAAGAATAAAGGAGGCAAACTTCTTTTAAGAGGCCTTCCTATAGCTAATCTATGCCTTTTCAAAGAATGATATACAAGTATGTCCTTCAAGCATGGTACATTCACTTCTGTAGTTGAGACTTAGTTATTTGAAAGCAGTGGAGATCCAGACGTAAGAAACTAAGGAAAATTGTTGCAATGTCAACAGGATCCAGTTTTTACTCCTTAAAAAAAAAAAAAGAGTTAAAAAAAGTTTTAAATGAGTAAAGTGTGCTGTTTGTGACAGGGCCATATATGGAGAAACACAAGAGCAGGAAGTTCTGAATTGGCAGGCCCCAACAAAAAAGAATTTTTGCCCTTTTAAAATAAAAAGAACTGTTCTCCAGGTGTTCCTGTTTCTCCACCTTTCAACCCACCCACATACCTCATGTAACATACACAGCAACCAATGATGGCAGGTTACAGATTCTCTAAAGTGTTGGGAACAGGTGTCCCAGACTTGCTTGTTTCCTACTTACTGGTTCTGACCCCAATTGGCTTCTGACTTTTGACTATTTTCTTTTCATGATTCCACTCATGTCCTTGAGGTATGATTGTGATTATTTGGACTCCCTGAATCTCCTTCAAGGACTTGCTCTCCAGCTTTGAATCTGTAGAACACCCTGCCTCTATCAAAAGTTCAGGAACCGGGGAAGCAGACTTGGCCAGTGGTTAGGGCGTCCGTCTACCACATGGGAGGTCTGCGGTTCAAACTCCGGGCCTCCTTGACCCGTGTGGAGCTGGCCCATGTGCAGTGCTGATGCATGCAAGGAGTGCCGTGCCATGCAGGGGTGTCCTTGTGTAGGGGAGCCCACATGCAAGGAGTGTGCCCTGTAAGGAGAGCTGCACAGCACGAAAGAAAGTTCAGCCTGCCCAGGAATGGCACTGCACACACACAGAGCTGACACAAGATGATGCAACAAAAAGAAACACAGATTCCCGTGCAGCTGACAACAACAGAAGAGGACAAAGAACACGCAGCAAATAGACACAGAGAACAGACAACTGAGGGTGGGGGGGGGAGAGGAAAAAATAAAAGGTCAGGAACCAGCTCTTCTGTCATAAGCTGGTGCCCTGACTTATCTGCTTAGTCCCTCACAAGGAGGAAGTTTCAGAAACCAGTCCCTTTCCAGAGCCAGGACTACTTGGCTCCATTTTGCTCAATGAAAGCAAAAAGAAGCAGTTAATTGTTAAAGTTGTTAAATTTCTCCAATAAATATTTATTGAACCAAGTACAGCATTTGGCACTGGAAGAGCCACACCCACTAATGGGCAGACAGCCTGATAAGGATTACAGACAGACATTAAATTTTATAGGTAATTACAAGGTAATGATGGTTACTAAAGGAAATATAGCATATATGGGAATATATAATCTCTGCCTCCATCACATGGTGATCTCCTTTGGTCTCTTTCTGTGGACCATGTGTAGATTTCCTTTGCTTTTGATAACTCCAGTCATACTTGTTTAAGAACTACCCTGATTCAGTTTGGTGTCGTCTTAATAAAATCTCCAAAGATCCTATTTACAAATGAGGAGAAGCAACCCAAGGTGGCATCAGAGTGGCTCAGTCATGGGGGAAGCTCTCTTGCAAAATAGGGAAGAAGGCACAGAAATCGCCTGAGGGAACCACTTTGGGGACTCCTGCAGACCAAGAGAGTGCTGCTTGCATCGTCCAGGAGGAACTGGGAACTGAGAGAAGGAGAGGCTAAAGGGAAAACCATAAATTGATACCGCCACAGCTGAGAATATTGCTCATCTCCCACCCTCTAGGGGAAAAGCCTTGGTAAAACCTGTGGCTGAGCAACCAATGTAGAGGGAAAAGGACAGATTCTTCCCTGGGAAGAGGGAGGGCGCATTAGAGGGCTGTGTGGTTTCTCTTTGGCAAATGTAACCACCATAACTCACTGGTTCAGAGGAAGTGAAAATAGAAGGAATCATCTCCATAGAAGAGTTTGCTGAGGAGTACCATTTGCTGGCCAGCCGGAAAAGTGAAGGAAGGCTGGCTGATCTCTTCCAGTTCTTTCCCAGGCATGGTAGACCTGGTTGGACCCCATTAGCAGCTCCCTGCACCTGTTTTGACTACTTAAACAGGGCAATATGAAAGTTTTTGAAAAAAATTAAACTAAAAATTTAAGAAGAGCTGTGAAGTAAAACCACTAAGCAAGAGAGAGAAATGATCCACAGAGCAAAGTCACCTACATAAAAAGATGTCTAGGTATCAACAAAAGATAACAACCAACTAAGAAACAAAGATATGGTCCAGCCAAAGGAACAAGCCAAGAATACAAATGAGACACAGGATTTAAGACAACTAAATCAATGGTGTTCACACAAACCTCCTTAAGGAGATGAAGGAAAATATGACTAAAGAGATAAAGGATATTAAGATGATGCTGTGTGAGCATAAAGAACAATTCGAAAGCCTGCAAAAAAACAAAAACAAAAACGGAATGAAAGATACAAAGGGTGGGATTTAAACTACATTAGAGGTATGTAACAGCAGGTTTGAAATGTTAGAAGAATAAGTGAATTTGTAGACAGAACATTTGAACTTGAAAAGATAGAAGAGAGGAAAGAATGCAAAAAAAAAAATTGAACAGGGTCTCAAGGAATTGAATGGCAACATGAAACACACATATGTATGTGTTATCAGTGTCACAGAAAGAGAAAAAAATGGAAAAGGGGTAGATAGAATATTTCAGGAAATACTGATTGAAAATTTTCCAACCCATATGAAAGACATGAATATCAATATTCAAGAAGGACAATGTGCCTCAAACAGAATAAATCCATATAGTTGTACTCCAAGACATCTATTATTCATATTGTCAGAAGCCAAAGATAAAGAGTGAGTTTTGAGAGCAGCAAGAGAACAGCAATGTATTACATACAAGGGAGCGTCAATAGGGCAAAGTGCTGATCTCTCAACAAAAAACATGGAGATGAAAAGTCAATGGTATGATATATTTAAAGTACCAATGGAAAGTGGATTTAGCTCAACTGATAGCATGTCTGCCTACCACATGGGAGGTCCAGGATTCAAACCCAGGGCCTCCTGACCCATGTGTTGAGCTGGCCCATGTGCAGTGCTGATGCATGCAATGAGTGCCGTGCCATGCAGGGGTGTCCCCTGCATAGGGGAGCCCAATGTGCAAGGAGTGCACCCTGCAAGGAGAGCCACCCTGTGTGAAAAAACCGTAGCCTGGCCAGGAGTGGCACCGCATACATAGAGAGCTGACGTAGCAAGATGACACAACAAAAAGAGACAGAGATTCCTGGTGCCACTGATGAGAATGCGAGGAGACACAGAAGAACACACAGCGAATGGACACAGAGCAGATGGGGGTGGGAGAAGGGGAGAGAAATAAATAAATCTTAAAAAAAATACTGAAATAGAAAAATGTCCAGCCAAGAATATTTTTTTTTTTTTGGAAAAACTATCCTTCAGTAATGAAGGCAAGTGTAAGGTCTTTATAAACAAACAAAAACTGAGAGAGTATGTTACCAAGAGACCCAAGTCTACAAGAGATATTAAAGGATATGTTACAACCTGAAAGGAAAAGATAAGGGCAAGAGCCCTGAAGAAGAGTGTAGAAATGAAGAACATAAGTAAGAGAAGCTGAAAGAATTAAAAGGCAGACTGTGAAAGATATGACAGTAGAAAGCCAACAGAGAAAATGGACAAAGTAAATAAAACCTTTTTGATAACTAGTAACACTGAATGTTAGTGGATTTAACTCCCCAATTAAAAGACAGAGACTGATAGAATGGATGAAAAAACAGGATCCATCTATTTGTCTACAGGAAACTCACCTTAGATTCAAGGATACAGTCAGGCTAAAAATGAAAGATTGGAAAAAGATATCCCATGCTAGTAGCAATCAATGAAAGAGTGGGTGTAGTGATACCAATATTGGGTAATGTATATTTTAAATGCATAACTGTTATGAGATTAATAATTTACTATAAATAAAAGTGACAATTCACAAAGAAGAAATAACAATAATATTTATACTGGTGCACCTAACAGCTACACCAGTATACAAGTATACATGAGAAACACACTGGCAACACAGAAGGGAGACATAGATGATGTCTCTATAATAACAGTTGGCGGCTTCAACCCTCCAGTCTCAGCATTAGATAGAACATCTGGTTAGAGGATAAATAAGGAAGCTGAACAGTATCTGTGAGAACCAGGGCCCATGGTGGGTTCTGTGCCTCTACTGCCTTACCTGGGGTGGTGCCACCCATGGCTGTAACTTCTGGGGTTCTAATCTTTGGCCACAAAAGTGAAGGTGCTGTTTCCCAGTGCCATGGCAAGGCAGTGTGCTGTTTCCTTACAGTACCCAGAATGAAAGATGTAAAGGAAGGGTCTTCAGCATAACCGCAAGGACAACTGGGTTTCAATCCCAGCACTGAGTTTGAGGATGACCCCTCCAGTCTTTCCCTCCATTTTCTTTCTAAAGCCTGTGCTGGTGGCTCTTTAAATGTGCTACCACCTGGGACTTCCCTTTACTCCTCTCCTGTATTGGATCCCTGGTTTTCTGGATCTGGTATCTTAATCTTTCTTAATTTGCTCCCTTATTTTTGCTAAAGCACTTTCTCTAGGAATTTCCTAAGAAAATTCCCATGGGAAATAGATTGCATTTTTGTATATCTGAAAATGTAATGACTCCCTTTTCCCAGGTCCAGATAAAAATCCCACTTCATTCATAAAACTTTATTACAACCCAGTAGTAATCTTTGTCTCCTCTTATATCTTAAATAAAACACTTAGGATATCATTTAAAAAAACACACACACACACACAAAAACTGAGAGCTTGAATAATGAGATAAATGAACTAGATCTAATAGACATTCATAAAGCTTTATAATCCCAAACAGGATATACATTCTTCTAAAGTGCTCATGGATCTTTCCCTTGGATAGACCATATGCTGGGACATAAGTCAGATCATAGTAAATTTGAAAACACTGAGATTATAAAAAGCACTTTTTCTGATCATAATGAAATAATATTGAAAATTAGTAACAGGCAGAAAAATGGAAAATCCACAGACATAGGGAGATTAAACAATACACTTAAATATATCAGTGGGTCAAAGAAGAAATTGCAAGAGAAATCAGTAAATACCTCAAAATGAATGAAAATGAGAACACAACATATCAAAACTTATGGAATAGAGTGAAGGCAGTGTTGAGAATGAAATTTATAGCCCTTGATTCTTATATTGAAAAAGAAAAAGAACTAAAATAGCTAATTGTACACCTAGAGAAACTAGAAAAAGGACAGCAAACCAATCCCAAAGCAAGCAGAAGGGAAATAATAATAAAGATTAGAGCAGAAATAAATGGAGAGTAAAGAAGCAGTAGAGAAAACCAACAGAACTAAAAGTAGATTCTTCAAGAAGACCAACAAAATTGATAAACCATTAGCTAGATTAACAAAGTGAAAAAAGAGGATGCAAATAAAATCAGAAATGAGAAGGGTAACATTATCACTGACACAGCAGAAATAAAAGAGATCATAAGATGATACTATGAATAACTATGCCAACAAATTATACAACATTGATGAAATGGTCATATTTCTGGAAACACATGAACAAACCACATTGACCCTAGAAAAAGTAGAAGACCTTGACAGACCAACCACAAGCAAAGAAATTGAAACAGTCATCAAAAACCTCCCAAAATGAAAAGTCCAGGACCAGATAATTCACAGGTCAATTCTACCAATCCTTTAAAGAAGATTAAAACAAAAAACAAAACCTAAAGATCTAGTACCAATCTTTCTCAAACCCTTCAAAAAATTGATAAGGAAGGACTGCTACCTGTGAAACTAACACCCTAATACCAAAGCCAAATAAAGATATTACCAAAAAAAAAAGGAAATTACACCAATTTCTTTAATGAATTTAGATGCAAGAATCTCAACAAAATATTTGAAAACTGAATTTAAAAAAAAAAATTAAAAATTATACATCATGATCAAGGGGGCTTTATACTAGGCATGCAAGCATTATTCAACCTAAGAAAGTCGGTGTAATACACCACTTAATAAATTGAAGAAAAACCACAAGATAATTTCAGTAGATGCAGAAAAGGCATTTGACAAGAGAATATCCTTTTTTGATTAAAAAAAAAAAACTCTGAAAATGTTAAAGTGCATATATGGAAAATCCACACCTAACATTGTACTCAATGGAGAAAGTCTGAAAGCTTTCTTTCAGGATCAAGAAAGATCAGGAACAAGACAAGCCTCCTCTCTCCACTGTTATTCAATATTGTGCTAGAAGTTATAGCTAGAGCAATTAGGCAAGAAAATGAATAAAAGGCACCCAAGTAGGAAAGGAAGAAGTACAACTTTTGTTATTCACTGATGATATTATTCTATACTTAGAAAATCCTGAAAAATCCACAACAAAGCTATTAGAACTTATAGAAGATTTCAGAAAAGTGGTGGGATATAAGATTAATATGCAAAAATCAATAGCATTTCTATACACAACTTTTTTTTTTTGACAGCGTCATCAAGTTTATTACACAATTTCAACCTATCAGAAAGACAAATCACCAACAACAGGGGGACAGGGCCTTGGCCTTTTTTTTTTTTTTATAGTTAAGAGATTTTATTCTAATAGCTATAATTACAGTGCTTGTTTGTCGAAATGAAAACTGAAAACAAGTATACAAAACAGTTGATTACTAATTGTGTATTGAAAGCAGTAAGAGGTTCCACAACACCAAATAAACCAATTCTGAGGTTGTTTTTCCCCCAAGATAAAGTTTAACAGCTCCAGCTTCTTCAGTGTTTATCAAAATACAAAAGAAAAAGGATAGAGGTTGTCTTTTTCCGATGGCAAATCTGACCCTTGCAGGAGGAGGGAGTGAAAGCTACTTCACACATTTACAGGTAGGGGTGCTCCGAGACAGGCTGGGCGCTCTAGATGGAGTGACTGTCCGTACTGCATGCGTTTCTGCTGGGGAGACCCCAGGGCACCCTGAGAGAGCTACTCTGAGTAAATGCCGGGAAAAACAGACTCTCTGCTCTGGCAAGTAGTTTCAAACAAAAGCACCACACACCTGACCAAAAGAATAGGTTGGTGGTTCCCAGCCTTTTTCTACACTGAGAGCCAAAGGCTGCTGCCGATGCCTGTGGCAGCACAGACCTCTCCCGGGGGTCCCTGAGTGGCCCGACACCAGTGACCTGGCTGGAGGGGGAAGAACCCAAGGCCCCAGTGACCGGACGGAGGCGCCGATGGTCTCAGTTGGTGGCCTGGGCCATGCCACAGCCTCAAAGCTTGTTTCCTCGGTAACCGTGTGAGCACAAGTACAAGCACAAACTCTATGAAATACAGGATGATCCGAAGACAAAGCGTAATTACAGGGATCTCTATTGTGACCATGCAAAATTTGATCGTGGGTTTGATTTCTGTCACCTTCTCTCACGTTCCCAAAGGGAAACACAGACGATCAGATGGACCAGTATTCAGGTTGCTACTGCAAAACCTACACTAGGCATATTTCTCCCTTCTGTGTGTTCAAGTGTTCTCCTTATCTTTTATGTGTAACTATGTTAAAAAATGCACTGAGTTTGGGTTAAAAACCAACCACCAAAATGGACCTTGACAAGATCTAAAGTCAAGGAGGCGGCTCGGCTCTTCCAACCCAGTAACTCCCGGAAGCCCAGGTGCCAGAGCGCCTGAAATCCCTTCTCAGTACTCAACAGGGAGTTGATTTCCATTTTTTTTTTTTTTACAATAAAAAAAGCTGAGTAATATTGCATAGGAGTACCAGAAACTGCCTCATTGGAAACAAAAACTATTTACATTAAATAAAAAACCTGTTTGCAGGCTGCGTCTGCCACATTTACAGCATGGTGCAATACATACTGTGACCAAAAACCCATGGAAACAGCTTCTGGCACTCAATACCACAGAGTAGCACAGTTTGCCACATGAGAGTAAAGCGGAGGGCGAAGAGGAGGAAGTAAGAGGGAGAGGAGGAGAAAGGGAGGAGGACATGGTCTTGGTTCACTTCTGGTTCCGGAGCTGATTGGACAACCAGTCCAGTCCTTCATAAAGCCCGTCCCCACTGGTGGCACAGGTGGCCTGAATGTACCAGTTTCTGTGGCGCAGAGAATGCAATCCCAGTTTATCTGTGATTTCAGCAGCGTTCATAGCATTGGGAAGATCCTGCTTGTTAGCAAACACTAGGAAGACGGCATCCCTGAGCTCGTCTTCTGCCAACATCATGAGCTCTTCGCGGGCCTCGTTCACACGTTCTCGGTCATTGCTGTCGACCACAAAGATGAGACCTTGTGTGTTCTGGAAGTAGTGGCGCCACAGAGGCCGGATCTTGTCCTGGCCACCCACGTCCCACACGGTGAAGCTGATGTTTTTGTACTCTACAGTTTCCACGTTGAAACCGATAGTAGGAATAGTAGTGACAATTTCACCAAGTTTCAGTTTGTACAAAATAGTAGTCTTTCCTGCAGCATCCAGGCCAACCATGAGAATGCGCATTTCTTTTTTGCCAAAAAGGCCCTTGAAGAGGTTAGCAAAAATATTCCCCATGCTTGCAGACTGGTATAATCAACACTGGCCAGAGAAACCTGTCGGCGGCCGCGGAGGCTGAGGCTGCTGCTCGGAGCCAGGCGTTGGTTTCGCTCCCACAAGATCGGGCCTTGGCCTTTTTGAGTTTTTTTTTTTTTTCTTTTTCCCTTTTGCTATTAGGAAATAAAACTAAAAATTGTGTCATTGAGTAAAAACAAAACAAAAAAAAAATGGGGAGAAAAAATTCTCTGGGTAAACGGCTTTTCTGGTATTCTATATATCTTTTTCCTTAAACTGTTTACCTTACTTGGTTTTCTCTACATTTTAAAAAGACACCAGGAGCTGTTCGAGGATAAGCATAGCACTTAACACTTGGCCAGTTGGGCGGGGTGTCATGTTTTGAAGTGGGGATAGGGCTTGGGAATGGGGAAAAAGCTACTACCTGTAGCCTCTGTCCCAAGGGAATGTGCCTCTCCAACCCTGGGGGGATTCCCTCAGTGAGTGACTAAGGGCTATGTCAGAAACGTGCTGGGAATAGAGGAAGGGTTCAGTCAAATTCAGTGTACCCTCTGTGAGCCCGAAGGGTCCCCAGTGACCCTATGTCTGACATGCCACATCTCGTTTCACATGCCATGTCTCTTCTCATGTTAGAAGCCATATGCCCAGTAGATGCATGCAAAATTAGCATCACCCCATGGGTAACGTGGGACTCTGTTGCCATCTCCCCCTCCAGCAGCAACCACATCATAATTTGGATGTTATGGGAGAAACAATTTCATTTGCTGCATAGAAAATGGCCCCCAGAGTGGTGGTCCTTAGAACTCTGAACTGAGTTCATTCAAGTTCACCTGTTTCTTCCTTGCTCCTTATCAGAGTCCGGAAGTACCTCTTGGCAGAGTGAGGAAAGCTATTAAGTCAATAGTCAAAAAGTAGACACCAAATTTATGATTTTACCTGCCTACTAGTGCCAGATTATCGCACATTAAGTAAAGGCAGGTACTTTAGGAATGCAAGCCCAAGCTTACATTAACCCTGGAAAAGAAAAACCTATGGAAGTAGGCCATATCCTGTCCAATACCCCTCCTTCCCCACTCCTCCTGGTATATCACAAGTGTTCTTCATTGCTGAGGTCCCAATGTCCCAATCTCCCAATGGCAGTACCTTCCTCTAAAACAAGGAAGCAGCCTTCCTGGGGGAAGGGTTTCATGTATGAAATGGAAAACCCCCTGGGAAAGGGAACACCTAGCAGAGCTGGTTATTATATGAGGCAACCAAGCACTGAGTAGCAGAAGGTGATAACTGGCTCTCCCAGACTCTCCAGCAGAAAGCAACCTCATGGGCCTTCTCTGCTTAGATGGGGTGGGGGCGGGGGGGCGACAAGTCCACTGAGGAGTTGAAAGAATTCAGCCCTTCTGGGAGGTCAGGGAAATAAACCATCAATATGTGAGAGGGAAAAGCAAGAACAGAAGTAGCTTTTCATATGATGGTTTCTGTTCTCAGAGAACCTCCTCCAAGGGCTGGGAAGGTAAAGAAGAGTTAAAGAAGTGGTGTGTTAGCCAGAAGTTTGGATGTTCTTGGCCCCATCAAATTTAGTGCTGAGAGCAGGACCCGAGGCATATTTTGGCACACCCAGTCAATCTCCTAGACCCCACACGAAGGATCCATTTTCTCTGGGAAAAAAGTCTTCCCATTAATCTCACCACCGAACTGCTTCTGGAGAATCAGAAACTCATGTTTCCTTTGACAAAGCACCATTCTCTGTGGAGATCAGGGGCCAGGACATGGTGTTTCCTGTCTGTCACCCCTCCCAGCCACATAGTCTTTAGGTTCTCTCCCCTGGCAAACAAGAGGTGTGGGATTGGGAGGGCTGCCAAGCAGTCTTCCATCCTGTGGGGCAGAGGGTATTCCCTAGGTGCCTGGAGGGAGTTAGGGGTTTCTAGGAAGGGGAAGGGGTAGAGCGGCCTCTGTCCTTTAGTCCTGATCAAGGCGAGGAGATGCACCTCCATTAAAAAAACATTTGCTTCCAACCAGACTCCTTCCTCAGTGGTGCCGGTCCCGTTCTGTATCCCGGTGTCTTTCGTGCTCCTGGTTCCTCTCTTGGAAATAATCATCATGCTGACCTTCATTGTGAAGCAGATCCCGGTGCCTCCTGCTGCTCTCCCAGGACCGGCTAGGTGACCTCTCCCAGGACCGATGTCTTTTCCTGGAAGAGCTCCCGCTGGCACCCACACTGTATGACTTGGCTTCAGTGCCATGAAGACAGTCCTTAAGAGAGGAGGTGAGGACATGGCAACGCTCATCATTGGCCACCCGGGACTGTGTGATAACAGCAATGGCTGTGAGCAGCGTCTCAATTGCATCACTGTAATCCCCTGCACTGGCTCCAGATACCGCTTTGGAAATGGCACTGCTGGAAATTGCTCTGTTTCGCTTCATGATCCCTCAAATTCAGCTTCACTCATTGTGGAGGGCGGAGGGCCCGCATCTCGACTGCCATGGTGGTTATAGGGTACAGAGGCCTTCATGTAAGTATCTGGTGGAGGCCCCACTGTAGCATTTGGTGGGGGGAAGAAGGCAGGATTGAGGTGAAGGGCAGGTGGGATGGCCCCAGGGGGAGGTACAGCCCGATGAGGAGGTAATCGAGGAGGAGGGGGCATGAGATCCTGGTAGTGGATACCAGGAGGACGAGGAGGGACCCCAAAGCTTGAGGAGAGAGGTGGTGGGGGTGGAATTGGGGGTGGGGGCAGACCCATCAGGGGGAGGGCCGATGGAGGGCGATTGAAGTAGGGCAGGACACTGGGAGGCTTATCCACACGGGCAGATGAGGGTACAAGGCTCTCAGAGGGTGTGGCCTGTCCATCAGCAGAATCACTAGCATCACGGGAATGGGCCCATGGAGGTATTCGTTTCCGAGCCTGTGCCTCAAACTGTGACAGGTTCTGCCGGGTGGCCAGCTTCACGTCCACTTTTTCACCATTAAGAACTTTTCCTGGCAGGAGTTCCAACAATTTGTGGACAGAGTTTTCAGAGGCTACTACCACCTCATCATACCCTTTGGACTGGCCATTTGCTCGATTCTCTGCAAATTTCAACTCCACCATGTCATAGACTCCTATCGAGCGAATAACTTGGATCAGCTGCTGGTCTGTGGTCCACCAGGAAAAGCTGCCCACATAGACAGCAGCTCGTCTATTACGCAGGCCACTGTAGGTATAAAGAATTGCAGGGGTCTTGTTGTTGGACTTGGGAGATGGCTCCTGGCAAACAGGAGGTGGTGGTTCTGTGCTGCTGCTTCTGTCATCTGAAGGCTGTGAGGTGGCTGTCAGCACATCATCATACAGGTCAATCTGATCTGTATTGTTGAACTCTGGGTCCTATATATATATATATACTGAGTACCAACTTTCAAATCCGGACGTAAAAGCTCTATACACTACTAACAAGCAATCTGAGGAAGAAGTCAGAAAAAAGTTTCATTTACAATAGCAACTAAAAGAATCAAATATTTAGGACTAAATTTAAACAAAGACATAAAAGTCATGTATTCAGGAAACCATAAAGCATTGCTAAAAGAGGCCAAAGATGATCTAAATAAATGGCAGGATATTCTGTTTTCATGAGTTGGAAGGCTAAATATCATTAAGATGTCAGTTCTACCCAAACAGGTTTATAGATTTAATGCAATCCCAATAAAAATTCCAATTTCCTTCTTTGTAGAATTGTAAAGGCCAATTATCAAATTTATCTGGAAGGGTAAGGGTCCCCAAATAGCCAAAAATATCTTTAAAAGGAAGAACAAAGTTGAACTCTCACTTCCTGACTTTAAAGCATATTATCTACTTACAGTGGCAAAAACAGCATCATACTGGTATCAAGATAGAATGATGGAGTTGAATCAAGAGTTTGGAAATAGACCCTCACATCTGTGATCAAATGATTTTTGATAAGGCGGTCAAACCCAACCAGGAGGGGCAGAACAGTCTATTAAACACATGGTGCTGGGAGAACTGGATATCCATAGCCAAAAGAATGACCCCTATCTCATGCCTTCTATAAAAATTAACTCAAAATGGATCAAAGACCTAAATATAAAAGCTAGAACCATAGAGCTCCTAGAAGAAAATGTAGGGAAACATCTCCAAGATCTGGTGGTAGTTGGTGGATTCTTAAACCTTACACCAAAAGCACAAGCAATGAAAGAAAACATGGATAAATAGGATCTCCTCAAACTTAAACATTTTTGTGATTCAAAGACTTCATGAAGAAGGTGAAAAGACTACTCTCTCAATGGGAGAAAATATTTGGAGATCACATATCCAACTAAGGGTTTTATTGCCATTCTATATAAAGAAATCATTCAACTCAACAATAAAAGAGCAAGCAATCCAATTTAGAAATGGACAAAAGATTTAAATAGATATTTCTTCAAAGAGGAAAATACAAGTGGTCATAAAGCATGTGAAAAAAATGTTCAATATCATTAGCTATTAGGGAAATGCAAATATAAATGACAATGAGATATCGTCTCACTCTGCATAGAATGACCATTATTTTAAAAAAACAAAAACAAAACAGTAAGTGCTGGAGTGGATGAGGAGAAATAGGAACACTCCTTCACTGCTGGTGGGAATGTAAAATGGTGCAGCCTCTGTGAAAGACAGTTTGGCAGTTCTTTGGTAAGCTAAATATAGAACTGCCAAATGATCCAACAATTCCTCTACTGGGAATACACCCAGAAGAACTACAAAATGTGAGGTGAGCAGACATTTGCACATCAGTGTTCATAGCAGCATTATTTACAGTTGACAAAAGATGGAAACAACCCAAGTGTTCATAATGATGAATGGATAAAATGTATGTACATACCATGGGATATTATGCTACTGAAAGAAGAAATGAAATTGGGACATATATGATAACATGATTGAACTTTGAAGAGAATATCCTAAGTGAAATAAGCCAGACACAACAGGACAAATATTGCATGGTCTCACTAGTATGAACTAAATGTGAAGAATAGATGTACAGAGTTAAAACCTAGAGTATAGACTTCCAGGAATATGGCTGACTAGAAAGACATGGGACACTCTTCTCTCCCAGAAAAAATAGCTAGAGGATAGACAGAAACTACCTGAAAAAGAATCTTCTAGGATTTAGGACACCAGAGGAAGGCTGCACGCCACCCAGAGAAGAGAGGGGCAAAGGATAAGAATCATGATGGCAAGCTGGCATTTACTGCTGCAAATGCTGGCATCCTCCCTCCTCACTATAGATGCTTTTGAATTCTCAGACCTCAGGCCAGTGGCTACAGACAAAGGGGGCTCCAGGGACCTGCCTCCCCAAAAAGGGGAGAGAGAGGGCACAGCCTAAGGCTGGCTTAGCTTATGGCCACATGTTTGGTCTCCTGTGTCCCACGAGCCTTTCCAGACTGGATGGGGCCGCACCATTGTTTGCCTTGGGAGCAGGCAACGGGCTAAGAGATCTGACCATCTCAGTCTCCCTCTTTACTGACCAGAACTGGTTGTTGAGGATGCAGAGGGGAATGGAATTACTTCCTACCTGGGAAAATGGAGGGGGTTGCCAGCAAAGGTTGGAGAACAGCCTCTGAGAAAGTTTGAATTTTGAGGCTCTTGGCCTCCTGGAAGGAACCTCTGTCACATTGATCCAGTCCATGTTGCAGCAAACACACTCTGACCAGGCACAGAACTGAGAAGGCTGCCAAAGATTGCCATCTGCTGGCAGGCCAAATAAGTGCATGTTAGGATATTAAATGTAAATAAGTAAGAGAGGCTTTTTCCAGCATTTGCCTCCTCCTTACCCAAGGCCTTATGAAGCAGTCTACAACCCATTACTGGGCCAAGGACCCAGATTTGAGCAATTAACGGGGACAATTTTAAAGACCCAGAACAGATTGAACTAAGAATCAAAGTACAGCAGTAGTGCACAGCTTCCCTCCACGAAAGCCCTATGAAAGAGAAATCAAGCAGCTGAGTGAACTCACCACCCTAATCAGATGCCTAGATGTCACTAAAAGATAACAAGTCAAATTAAGAAAATGGAAGAAATGGCCCAAGGAAAAGAATATATCAAGGACCAAAAGAGATGCAGGATTTGAGACAGCTAATCAACAAGAGGCACACAAGTTTCCAAATCAGAGAAATGAGTTGAAAGACAGTAAGGCTAAGGAAATAAATGACATCAAGAAGACACCAAGCAAGCAAAAACAAGAATCTGAAAACCTGAATAAAAAAGTAACAGAGGGAGCAGAGGTGGCTCAAGCCATTCACCACCCCCCTTCATGGGAGGCCCCAGGTTCAGTTCCTGGTGCCTCCTTAAAAAATAAAAAGTAACAGAGCTCATGGGAATGGAAGACACGATAGATGAGATAATCACATTAGAGGCACACAACAGCTGACTTGAGAGAAGAAAGAATAAGTGATATTGGACACAGATAAGCTGAAATTGAAGAGAGAAAAGAGTGGAAAAATAGAACAGGGGCTCAGGGAGTAGAGTGATTTCACAAAACACAACAACATGTGCATCATGAGAGTTCCAGAAGGAGAAGAGAAGGGAAAGGGGGCAAATCGAGTATTTGAGAAACAATGGCTGAAAATTTCCCAACTGTCGTGAAAGAAATGAACTCATATGTCCAAGAAGCACAGCATACCCCAATCAGAATAAAGGGGAATAGACCTACTCCAAGAGACATACAATTCAGATAGTCAAATGTCAAAGATAAAGAGAATGTTCTGAGGGCAGCAAGGGACACCCAGTAAGACTTAGTGTGGATTTCTTCTCAGAAGCCATGGAGGCGAGAAGACAGTCATATGATATAATTAGGATACTGAAAGAGAAAACAGCCAGCTGAGAATTCTTTATCCTGCAAAAATTGACCTTCAAATAAAAGGTGAGTGTAAAATATCCATAAATAGAAAGTAAGAGATTTCATAAAAAGGAGTCCACCTTTGCATAAAATATTAAAGGAAGACTTACAACCTGAAATAAAAAGACAGGAGGTTTAGAGGAGAGTACAAAAGAAAGAATAGCAGAAAGGGTAACCAAAAGAGTAAAAAGGCAGACGAAAGTATGGTATGACAAATGAAAACCAAAGAATAAAAATGGTGGAAGTGAATAATGCATTTGCAGTAATATCATTGAATGTGAGTGGATTAACTTGCCCAATCAAAAGATATAGACTGAGAGAATGGATTAAAAAAAACAACAAAAAAACATAATAAAAAAAACTTATGCTTAACAAGAGAATCACCTCAGACCCAGGGATACAAACTGACTGAAAGTGAAAGGTTGGAAAAAGTTTCTCCATGCAAATAGTCACATGAAAAAGAGCAGGAGTAGCTATACTAATATCAGATAAAGCAGACTTTCATTACAAAAAAATTATCAGAGATACAGTAAACATATATATTAAGCAACAGGGCAATCCACCAGGAAGAAATACAGGCATAAATATCTATGCACCTAACCAGGGTGGCCCAAAATAAATGAGACAAACTCTAGCAAAACTGAAGGGGGATAGAGATATCTCTAAAATAATCACTGGAGATTTCAGCACACCACTCAAATCATTAGATAGAACAACTAGACAGAACAAGAAGGAGATGGAAGACTTGAACAATATGATTAATGTGTTAGCCCTAACATATACAGTATGTTGCACCCAAACTTAGTGGGTTATACATTCTTCTCAAGTGCCTGTGGATCTTTCTCCAGGATAGACCACATGTTACATCATAATGTAGCTATCAATAAATATAAAAAGACTGAAATTATACAAAGCACCTTCTCAAATCTGAATGAACCTGGAAATGAATAATAGACAGGAAAGAGGTAAATTTGCAAATGTATGGAGACTAAACAACACTCTCCTGAATAACCAGTGGGTCAAAGAAGAAATTGCAAGTGAAATTAGTAAATATATTGAAACAAATGAAAACAAGAACACAACATATCAAAACTTATAGAGTGAAGGTAATCTTGAGAGGGAAATTTATAGCCCTAAATGCCTATATTAAAGAAGAAAGAGCTAAAACCAAAAATCTAACTAAATAACTGGAGAAACTAGAAAAGAACATCAAACCTTTCCCAAAGCAAGCAGAAGGAAAGTAATAATAAATTTTAAAACACTAAGAAATGAAATTGAGAACAACAACAAACAATAGAGGGAAGAAGATGTGGTTCAAGCAATTGAGCTCCCATTTACCACATGGAGGACCCAGATTTGATCCCTGGGACCTCCTGGTGAAAAAAGAAAAAAAGGCACCCGTGTCGTGTGGAGAGGTACAGGACCCTGTGCTGTGAAATGATGTACCAAAAAGGTGATGACTCAACCAGATAAAAGAAGAAGAAAAAAAAAAAAAAAAAAACAGAGAAAATCAACCAAACCAAAAGTTGATTCTTTGGGAAGATCAATAAAGTTGACAAACCTCTAGCTAGACTAACAAATGAAAAAAAAAAAAAAAAGAGAAGATGTAAGTAAATACAACCAGAAATGAAAGGAGGGAAGTTATGACTGACCCCACAGAAATAAAAAGGATCATTAGAGGATAGTATGAGAAACTGTTTGCCAACAACCTAGACAACCTACATGAAATGCACAATTCCTAGAATGCACAAACAACCTATATTGACATTACAAGAAATATAAGAACTTAAACCAATGACAATAAAGAGATTGAATCAGTCATCAGAAATCGCCCAACAAAGAAAAGTCCAGGACCAGATGGCTCCACAGGTGAATTCTACCAATGATTTTGAGAAGAATTAACACCAATCATGTTTAAACTCTTCCCAAAAAATTGAAGAGAAGGAAAAATTACCCAAAACGTTTTATGAAGCCAACATCACCCTAAAACCAAAGCCAGATAAAGTCACTACAAGAAAAGAAAATTTCAGAAAAATCTCTCTAGTGAACTAGATGCAAAAATTGTCAACAAAAGACTTGCAAATTGAATCTAACAGTATATCAAAAGACTTATATACATCACAACCAAGGGCAATTTATTTCTGGTATGCAAGGCTGGTTCAAAATAAGAAAATCAATCAGCATAATAAGCCACATTAACAAATAGAAGGGAAAAAACCTTCTATGGTCTCAGTCAATGCAGGAAAAGCATTTGACAAAATCTGGCATCTTTTCTTCATAAAAATTCTTCAAAAGATAGGAATAGAAGGAAAATTCCTTGATATAAAAGACATATATGAAAATCCCACACCCAATATTGTACTCAATTGGGAAAGGTTGAACACTTTCTCTCTAAGATTGGGAACAAGACAAGGATGCCAATGTTACCATTTTCAATCAACATTGTACTAGAAGTTCTAACTAGAGCAAGTAGACAAGGAAAAAAAAAATTAAAGGCATCCAAATAGGAAAAGAGGAAGTACAACTCTATTTGCAGATGACATGATCCTATATTAGAAAATTCTGAAATATCTACAACAAAGCTCTTGAGCTAATAAATGAGTGCAAAGTGGCAGGATACAAGATCAACACTCAAAAATCAGTAATGTTTCCATACAATAGAATTGGGCATTTACAATAGCAACAAAAAGATTCAAATACTTAGGAATCAATTTAACCAAAGTACGGGACCTATATGCAGAAAACTACAAAACAATGCTAAAAGAAATCAATGAAGACCTAAACAAATGGGAAGACATTCCATGTTCATGGATTGGAAGACTAAATATCATGAAGATGTCAATCGTACCCAAACTGATTTGTAGTTTCAATGCAATACCAATCAAAATTCAAGCAGCCTAATTTACAGAAATAGGCAATTACCAAATTGATTTGGAAGGTAAAGTGCACCCAAATATCCGAAAGCATCTTAAAAAAGAAGAGCAACATGGGAGGGATTTCACTGCCTGACCTTGAAACATGGTCAAAACAGCATGGTACTGCCATAAAGATAGACACATTGATCAGTGGGAAAGAACTGAGAGTTCAAAAATAAGCTGTCACATCTATAGTCAACTGGCTTTTGACACACCTACCAAGTCCATGTTAACAGGATGAAATAATCTCTTCAACGAATGATGCTGGGAGAACTGGATATCTATTACCAAAAGAATGAACAAGGACCCCTACCTCACTCCCTATAAAAGAATCAAATAAAATTTATCAAAGACCTAAATATAGAAGCCAGGATCATAAACCTAGCGGAAGAAATTGTAGGGAAATACCTTGTGGTACATGGTGGTGCCTTGGACCTTATACCCAACAAAAGAAAAAAGGGATAAATGGGACTTCCTCAATATTAAATACTTTTGCATTCCATAGGACTTTGTCAAAAGAGTGAAAATGCAGCAGACTCAATGGGAGAAAATATTTGGAAATTACATGTCCAATAAGGGTTTAATACCCATGATATATAAAGAGATGATACAACTCAATAATAAAAAGACAACTAACCCAATTAAAAATGGGCTAAAGACTTCAATAGACATTTGTCCAAAGAAGAAATAGAAATGGCAAAACAAAATACATGAAAAAATGTTCAACATCACTAATGTTTAGGGAAATGCAAATCAAAACAACAATGAGATATCATTTCACACCTATCAGAATGGCCACTATTAAAAAGACAGAGAACTACAAGTGTTGGAGAGGATGTGGAGAGATAGGAACACTTATTCACTGTTGGTGGGAATGCAGAATGGTACAGTCACTGTGGAGGACTCTTTGGCAGTTCCTAAAGAAGTTGAATATAGATTTGCCACGTGACTGCAATACCACTACTGGGTATATACCCAAAAGAACCAAAAGCAGTGACACAAACAAACATCTGCATGCTAATGTTCATAGCAACATTTTTCACAATTGCCAAAAGTTGGAAACAACCCAGATGTCCATCAACTGATGAATGGTTAAACAAACTGTGGTGTATTCACATGATAAAATATTATACAGCTATACGAAGAAATGAAGTTGTAAAGCATTCAACAACACAGGTGAACCTTGAGGACATTATGTTGAATGAATCAAGCCAGACACAAAAGGACAAATAATACTGTTTGATTGTGCTAATATGAACTAAATATATTGTCTAATCTCATGAAGTTAATAACTTGAATATGGATCACCAGAAAATGAAATGAGTTTAGAGAATGGAAAGCTGAGGGTTAACTTGTGCAGAATGTGTAAAAAGGATATGTGTTAATCTTTGGAAATGAATAGAAAAGGTGAAAGCCCAACATAATATTTGTAACTAACAGTACTATTATGTGGGTATGAAAGTAGTTTAAAGGGAAAGTCTATGGTTGTGTATATTACTGAAAGGAGAGCTAAAAAATGTATCTTGGAACTGTATAGCATATTACAACTACATGTTAAATGTGAATATGGGTAAATTTCCATATATAAGACCATTATTCTTTGAAGCTAAACAAATGTATGTGTTTTGTTTTAAGATTTATTTATTTATTCACACACACATACACACATTCCTTGTCTGCTGTCTGTGTCCATTCACTGTGCGTTCTTCTGTGTCTGCTTGTCTTCTCTTTAGGTGGCACTGGGAACCGAACCTGGGACCCTCTGGAGTGGGAGAGAGGTGCTCAATCTCTTGCGCCACCTCAGCTCCCTGGTCTCCTGCATCTGTTATTGTCTTCTCTTCTGTGTCTCTTTTTGTTGTGTCATCTTGCTGCACCAGTTTTCCACGCAAGCCAGTACTCTGCTCAGGCCAGCTTGTTGCGTGGGCCAGCTTGCCTTCACCAGGAGGCCCCAGGAATCGAACCCTGGACCTCCCCTATGGTAAACAGGAACCCAATTGCTTGAGCCACATCTGCTTCCCCAGATGTATGTTAATACCACAAAATATTAATATCAGGCAAAAAAACATTATGCTAAGTGAAAGAAACTAGACACAAAGTACTACATATTGTAAAATTCCCTTATATAAAATGTAAATATAAATCAATTTATGAAGATGAAATTAGATTAATGGTTATGTAAGGCTTGGGAAGGAATGCTAAGGGGTGTGGAGTTTTTCTTTTTGGAGTAATAAAATTGTTCTAAAACTTTTTGTGATGATGAATGCCCAACATTATGGTTATACTAAAAGCTATTGATTATACATGTTCGATAGATCATGTGGTGTGTGAATAAATCTCCGTACAACTGCTTAATAAATAAATAATTGTGCAAGAATAGCCAGAAATAGCAGCCATGTAGAGCATGGGAAACAGAGAGTTTGGGAGGTAAAGAATTTTCTTGTCTGGTTTTTGTTTATTATTATTGTTATTGAAATAATGGAAATGCTCTACTAATGACTGAAGTGATGAATGCACAAATATCTGATTATACCAAATACCACTGATTGTACACTTTGGATGAATTGTGTAATTTATTAATATAGATCAATTAAATTGATTTGTTAAAAAAACTAGAGTATAGATTATTAGGAGATAGGATGAGGGCTGAGAAGGCGTCCTGATGTTTAATGTATGTAGAAGTTTTAATTAATTGACTGCAAAGTGTGGAAATGGATAGAGTTGATATTAACATATTATAGTGCGTAGAATTAATACAGCTGGTTTATAAATGGGATTGTGGCTGAAAAGGGTAATCTAGGGATGTAAATATCAATTCAAAGAATGCTAGAGAATAATCTAGGGACTGAATAATATAGTGAACCCAGAGGTGGAGGAGAATTGTGGTTAATAGTACAAATAGGAGGATGTCCTTCTATGAATTAGAGCAAATGTACATCACTATTGCAAGGTGGTAGGAATGTGGAGAAGCATGGGGAAAATACAATTAATATAACCGATGGACAATAGTTAGAGCAATACTATAATATTCTTGCATCAAAGTCAAAGATGTACTGTGTTAATAATAGGAATATGGAAAAAATACACTAAATGTACCCTGTAAGCCACAGTTAGTGGTAATAGTCTGACGGTAGTACCTCATAATCTGTAACAAATGTTCCACAACAATGTAGTGTGTTGGTGGATGGGTGCTGTATGGGAATTCCACACACGTGCATGATTGTTTTGTAAGTTCACAACTAATAAAAATATATATTTTTTTAAATCAGGGGGTAGATGTGGCTCAAGCACTTGGGTATCTGCCTCCCCCATGGGAAGTCCCAGGTTCAGTTCCCAGTGCCTCCTAAAGAAGATGAGCAGACAGTGAGCTGACACGGAGGGATGGCACAGGAGCTGATGCAACAAGATGATGCAATGCGATGTCACCATGAGATGATGCAATGAGGAGACAACAAGAAACACAACACAATGAGAGACAGAATAAGCAGGGAGCAGATGTGGCTCAAGCGATCGGGCGCCTCCCTCCCACATGAGAGGTCCTGGGTTCAGTTCCTAATGCCTCCTAAAAGAAGATAAGCAGACACAAGCACACTCACTGCAAGCATAAACAACAAGGTGGGAGGGGAAATAAATAAATAAATAGCATTTCTATACTAATGCTCAATTTGAGGAAGAAGTCAGGAAAAAGTTCCATTTACAATAACAACCAAAATAATCAAATGCTTAGGAATAAATTTAACCAAGGATATAAAGGACCTGTATTCTGAAAATAATAAAACATTGCTGAAAGAAACCAAAGATGATGATCTAAATAAATGGAAGGGTATTCTGCTTTTATAGGTTGGAAGACTAAATATCATTAAGATGTCAGTCCTACTCAAACTGACCCACAGATTTCATGCAATCCTGATAAAAATTCCAATTTCCTTCTTTGTAGAATTGCAAAAGCCAATTATTGGAGCAGATGTGGCTCAAGCAGTTGAGCTCCCACCTATCACATGGGAGGTCCCAGATTCGGTTCCTGGTGCCTCCTGAAAAAGCAAACAACAACAATAACAAATGAACAACAAGAAAGAAAGAAAAAAATAAACAACTCAGGGAAGCCAATGTGGCTCAGTGGCTGAGTGCCAGCTTCCCACATCGAGGTCCTGGGTTCAATCCCTGATCCCCAGTACCTCAAAAAAAAAAAAAAAAAAGCCAATTATCAAATTTATCTGGAAGGGTAACTGTCCCCAAATAGCCAAAAATATCTTGGAAAAGAAGAGCAAAGTCAGAGAACCCTCACTTCCATACTTTAAAGCACATTATCTACCTACAGTGGTAAAAACAGCATGGTACTGGCATAAACGTAGACAGAATGACCTATGGAATCAAGAGTTCAGAAATAGACTCTTACATCTGTGGTCAAATGATTTTTAACAAGGCTATTAAACCCACCCAGCTGGGGCAGAACAGTCTATTCAACAAATGGTGCTGGGGGAACTGAATATCTATATCTAAAAGCAAAAAAGAGGGAAGCAGATGTGGCTCACCTACCATATGGGAGGTCCAGGGTTCTTTACCCAGGGCCTCCTGCCCTGTGTGGTGAGCTGGCCCACATGCAGTGCTGCCACGTGCAAGGAGTGCCATGCCATGCATGGGCTCCCCTTCATAGGGGAGTCCCACACACAAAGAGTGCGCCCCACAAGGAGAGCCACCCCGCATGAACAAAGTACAGCCCACCTAGGAGTGGCACCTCACACATGGAGAGCTGATGCCGCAAGGTGATGCAACAAAAAAGACGCAGTTTCCCAGTCCCTCCTGATAATACAAGCAGATGCAGAAGAACACACAGGGAATGGACACAGAGAGCAGACAATGGGGGAATGGGGAGAGAAATAAATTTTAAAAAACAAATCTTAAAAAATAATAATAAAAGCAAGAAAGAGGACCATTATACAAAGAATTGAAATAAAGTACATGCACTGATATTTGCATACAATTGTTCATAGCAGCATTATTCACAATAGTTTAAAGATGGAAAACAACCTAAGTGTCCATCAACCAAGGAATGAATAAACACAATGTGGTATATTCATATGATGTAATATTATTCAGTTGTAAGAAGAAATCAATTGGGAAAACACATGACAACACGAAGGAACCTTAAGGATATTATGTTGAGTAAGATAAGCCAGACACAAAAGGACAAATATTGTATGGGCTCACTGATAGGAACTAAATACAATGAGTAGACTTACAGAGTTGGACTGTGAAGTTGAGGTTGGTGGGAAACAGGATGTGGGTTGAGAAGGGAGAGCTGATGATGTATGAAGAATGTTTAATAAGGTCAAATGTAAATATGTGGTAATGGTTGGACTTGGTGGTAACATATTATAATGGATGTAACAAACACTGTTGATTTATGGATGTGCTTGTGGCTGAAGTGAGTATTCCAAGGCCATTAATGTTACTTGGAGGTCAGGTAGAGGATAATATAGGGAACGTATAACAATGATTTTATCAGTCGATGAGGATTGTGGTTAATAATATAAATAGAGAAGTGTTCTTCTACTACAAGGTGTTAAGAATGTGGTGATACATGAGAAAAAATTATAGACTAAGGTTAGCAACAATATTGTAATGTTTTTGTAGCAAAAGCAAAGTTGGTACTATGTTAATACTAAGGATAAAAAAGAATATGGTATTGTTTGTGAAATATAAATATGATTAAGCATTTTTCTTCAGTTTTTTCATTAATAAGGGGAACTTTTAACAAATCTGTATTCATCTGTGTATCTTTTTGAACACTAGAGGAACATTTGAGGTCATAGTTGGAATTAGATGAGTTACAAGTGCCTAGAAAGAACTTTTCAGGAGTAATGCTTCCATAACTTGTTAAACTGTCCTTTTATGTTATTTCATTTTTAAATTTGAAACAAAATTATATATGTTAAAAAAACACAAATGAGTCCACACCCAAAGCACCAGATTTAGGACTTGAACGTGTCTTGTGAGAAATATGATTCAATCCCCACCATCATCAGAGGCTTCTGAGGTGGGAACCGACCAGTGCTGCCACAGCCCAAAGACGTCCAGTCAATTTTGACTAGCTTGGTGGTGGAAGGATTTATTTTCATTTCTATTTTATTATTCTCTCCAATATAAGAATATTGTGGAAGACCGTTTCTGTCCCTAGCATATGTTTTAAAACAGTTTTATGGGACGGGATTTTCAATGATTGACTGTCTAGTCTTTTAATGATTGAGAAGGAACTTTTATTCACTCTCATCCATTCTTATGGCTTTAAATATTCACAGATGATGACTCACATTTTTTATAGCCCAAACCTCCTCTGAGCTCCAGACCCATATATTCAACTTTCTATTTGAAATCTCCATTTGGATATCTAATATGCATCTCAAACTCAATGTGTCCAAAACTGACTTCAACCATCTTCTTCCAGAATATTCTAGAAAAAGAAAAATAAATCCTTGCACCACCAAGCTAGTCAAAATTGTTTGGCTGTCTTTGGGCCATGGCAGCTCTGGTTGATTCCCACCTAAAAGAGAGTTCTGAAAGCTGCAAGAGAAAAGCAACATGTTTCACATACAAGGGAACCCCAATAAGATTAAGTGCCAATTTCCCATGAGAAACCATGGAGGCAAGAAGGCAGTAGGATGAAAGATTTAAAGGGCTGAGATAAAACAATCGACAACTGATAATTTTATATCTAATAAGACTTTTTAAAAAATGAGGGCAAGATTAAGTCATTCCCTGATAAACAAACGCTGAGGGAATTCATCACCACTACACCTGCTCTACAAGCAATGCTAAACAGAGTTCTTCAGACTGAAAGGAATGACCACTAAGTAATTGACTGAAAAGACATGAATAAATAAAGGCCTCCTTTAAAGGTAGCCATATGGTTAACTTTAAATGCTAGTACTATTGTATTGTATTTTTGGTATGTAAAATCCACTTTTTGCTTCTTATGGGAACTAAAATGCAAATGCATAAAAAGTAATAATTTATGATTTTGGATATACAATGTATAAAGATATAATTTGTAACAAGTACAGCAAAAAGGGGAAGGGTATGGGAGGGTAAAGGAACATAGTTTGTGTATTTGAAATTAAGTTGGAGTGTTTGACTTCTAGCTTCACCACGTCTTCCCAAAAGACTTTTAGAATCAAGTGATTCCTGGCCAATAAACAAAAACAGAATCACCCCATTCCTCAATGGATTCGAATGAAAACTGGCATTAAAATCAGGTACAGCTCTAAGAGAAGACATTGGAGAAGAACCAAGATGTGTCTGTAAGGAATCACACACATGATAACTCACATGCTTAGACTGTATCAAGTTCACTAGCATCTTGCCATATAAAGTTGGAAAAAATACCCTATCTGAACAGTTGGCCTTATTTTATTGGAGGAAAATGCTGATTTTTTCTTTGTTTTATACTTCAGCATAAGTAAGTTGGTTAAGTAATAAATATGTGAGACCTTTTATTTGAAAAAGAAAAGAAATTAAGTTAGTATCAAATAAAGCTTGATTGTTAGGGATTTAGGATGTTAAATTTAAGTCCCAGGGTAGCCACAAATAATATAACTGAAAAATATACACAGAACAAAATTAGAAGGAACACAAAATGGTACACTAAAAAAAAATCTAATAAAGCAGTACTCAGAAATGTATTCACCAAGTGCAGTGAATGTTCCATGATGGAGGAGGTGGTTGTTATGGGAAGAGTGGGGTGAGGGGGGTGGGGGGTATATGGGGACCTCATATTTTTTTAATGTAACATTAAAAATAAAGACCAAAAAAAATTGGGAAAAAAATCAAATAAATATGAAAGTAGGTATTAATGGAAGAACTGAGGGACAAAAAAATGTATGAGATTTACAAAGACCAAATAGCAAAATGGCAGGAGAAAGTCATGCATTTAGTAGTTACTTTAAGTGTAAATGGGTTAAACTCTCCAGGCAAAAGGCAGAGATTGGTAGAATGGATAAAAAAGCATGCCTGAACTATAAACTTTATGAGAAACTCACCTTAAATTTAAAGACACAGTGGGTTGAAAGTGAAAGGATGGAAAAAATATCCCCTCAAATAGTAGCCAAAAGAGAGTGAAGGTAGCTATACAAATAACAGATAAAAGAGACTTTATGTCAAAACTTTTATGAGGGACAAAGTAAGTCATTATGATAAAGGAGGTAAGTTCAACAAGAAGACATACCAATTATAAATATAAATACATCTAAGGCCTGAGCTCCAAAGTATATGAAGCAAATATTAACATATTTGAAAGGAGAAATGACAGTTCAACATTAATAATAGGAGACTTGAATACACTACTTTCAATAATGGGTAGAATATATAGACAAAAGATCATAAGGAAATAAAAGACTTGACTAATACTATAAACCAACTAGACCTAAAAGACATATAAAGAATACTTTACCCAACATCACCAAAATACACATTCTTCTCTAGTGCATGTGGGTCATTCTCCATGATAGACCATATGTTATGTCCAAAACAAGTCTTAATAAAAATATTGAAATCATGCAAAGTATCTTCTCCAACCACAATGGAATGACGTTTAAAATCTATAATAGGGAGAACTGGAAAACTCACAAATATTTGAAAGCTAAATGAACAAACTCTTAACCAATGAGTTAAAGAAGAAATCACATGGGAAATTACAAAATATCTTGAAGTAAATGAGAACGAAACACTGCATATTAAAAGTTAGGGGATGTAGGGATGAGCCTCGCTGGTGCCAAGGGATTACTACCATCACTGGCTGGTAATGCAACTGGGAAAAGACCTTGAATAAAAGGGGGAAATGGTAAAGACAGATGAGTTTATATGGCTAAGAGACTTCAAAATGAGTTGGGAGGTCATCAGAGGGTTTGCACTCATGTACGTTTCATCATGATCCCAGAGACAATCAAGGTGGATATAACCCCAGGTAGTGGTGTTCCTGAGGGCAACAGAGACACACAGGTTCTACAGTCATGACAAATGGCTCTGGAGTTTGGTGCCTTGCTGGTGGGCCCTACTTTGGAATTTGTGCTCCTGAATGTGGAGTTGAATTCAGATGTGACCTCTCTACACATACCTCTTCTGTCAATTTTACTAAACCTGTGGTTGGTGCTGGGGTTTGTGTATGCTCAGAAGACTTGAATCTCTGGACTGTCCATGTGCCAGCTGGGCCCAGAGCCTCAACAGAGTTGCAACATCTACTTTCTGGTTCTTTGGACTTACCCAGGTCAGCTGATGGGGAGGTGAGAATGGTCAACCACCACCAGGGAACGAAGAGAGTCTACAACTGCAAGCAGGAGAATTGCATCCATCAGCCATGTGGGATCTAAGTCCCCTCTTGATGTAGAAGTGGAGTAGACATCACCATCCAGAGTCCACAGGATGGAGGAATATAATATAGATTGGAGTGGACTTGCTGGTATTCTACTATAAGAACTGTTGTAACTCTAACAATGGAAGTAATTGTATCATTGATGTGGAGACGGTGGCCACTGGAGTTGCTGAGAGAAGGGAGAGGGAGAAAGAGTGTGATATAGGCATTTGCAGGACTTGGAGTTGCCTTGAATGATATTGTGGGGACAGATGTGGGATATTGTATATCCTGCCATAACCCACTGGATGGACTGGGGGAGAGTGTGAACTACAATGTAAACTATGCTCCGTGCAATGTGCAGGGCTCCAAGGTATGTTCACCAAATGCAATGACTGCAGGGAATGTGCCTTACTGATGAAAGGGGATGTTGATGTGGGAGGAGCAGGGGGTGAGCGGGTGGAGTGGGGTGGGGAGTGGGGTATATGGGAACCTCATGTTTTTTAATGGAAAGTTTTGTGTGATCTATTCATCTTTTTTTAAAAAACGACATATTAAAAATAAATTAACTTAAAAAAAAAACAACAAAGAACATCCAGACACCATAAAACAAACATAAAATGAAGAATTCAGTTTACTATCTAACATGAAGGATAATTGGAGTATCCCAAATATCCACCAAATACAAACTGGAAATGCCAAGATAGGGCACAATTTGGGTTGCCACCTGTATCTGTGCACCCCAAACTGCAACTCTGAGGACCCAAATAAATGCCTTTGTTGACTTGCCAAAAAAAAAAAAAAAAAGTTAGGGGATACAGCATAGGCAGTGCTGAGGTGGAAATTTATAACTCTAAGTGCTTACATTTAAAAAGAAGAGAGCTCTCAAATCAGAGACCTACCATCACACCTGGAGGAGCTAGAAAAAGAAGAGTAAACAACCTAAAGTGGGCAGAAGGAGGATATAATAAAAATTTGAGTGGATTTAAATGAAATAGAGAATTAAAAAATAATAATATCAACAAAACCAAAACTTGATTCTTTGAAAAGATCGATAAAATCAACAAATACAAATCTTTACTTAGACTGAAAAAAGCAAAACAGGATACAAATAACTAAAACCAGAAATTTCAGGGAAGTGGATATGGCTCAGGTGACTGGGCTCCCACCTGCCACATGGGAGGTCCAGGTTCAGTTCCCAGTGCCTCCTAAAGAAGATGAGACAGCAAGCTGATGTGACAGGCTGGTGCAGTGAGCTGGTGCAACAAGATGATGCAAAAAGAGACACATGGAAGAAAACATGAGAGACATAACAAAGCAGGGAGCGGAGGTGGCTCAAGCAGTTAGGCACCTCCTTCCCACATGGGAGGTCCCAGGTTTGGTGCCTCCTAAAAAAAAAAAAAAAAAAGACCAGCACACAACAAACAGACACAGAAAAGAAACACACAACCTATCTACATTGATGCAAGAAGAAAGAAGATCTCAACAGACCAATAACATGTAAAGAACTGAATCAATTATCAAAAACCGTTTAAGAAAGAAAGCCCAGAACTAGATGGTTTCATTGTGACTTTTACTCAACATCCCAAGAAGAATTAACACCAATCCAGCTCAAACAGTTTCAAAAAGTTGAAAAAGAGGGAATACTACCTAACTCATCCTATGAGGCCATCATCAGCCTAATGCCAAAGCCAGATGAAGATACCACAAGAAAAGAAAATTACAGACAAATGTCCTTAGTGAATATAGATGCAAAAATCCTCAACAAAATATCAGCAACCCATAATGATTGTAATACACCTCATTTACAGAATTAAGGAAAAACATACTTTTCTCAATTGACAGTGAAAAGACATTGGAAAAAATCCAGTACTCCTTCTTGATAAAAACTTAGAAAATTAGAAATAGACAGAAACTCCCTCAACATGATAAAGGACATGTATGAAAAACCCACAGCATCATACTCAGTGGGAAAAGACTGAAATCTTCCCCTCTAAGATCAGAAATAAGACAAGGATGTCCACTGTCACCAGTATTATTCAGCTTTGTACCAGAAGTGCTCTCCAGAGCAATTAGGCAAGAAAAAGGAATAAAAAGCATCTAAATTGGAAAGGAAGAAATATAACTTTCCCTGTTTGCAAACGATACAATTCTATATTTAGAGAATCTTTTTTAAAAATGTAATGAATGAATTCAGCAAAATGGCAGATTACAAAATCAACACACAAATCAGTGGTATTTCTGTACATTAGTAATGAATAATCTGTAGAGGAAATCAAGAAAAAAAATCAATTTACAATAACAACTAAAAGAATCAAATATCTAGGAATAAATTTAACCCAGAATGTAAAGGACTTACACATGGAAAACAAACAAACAAACAAAAATTACTGAAAGAAATCAAAGAAGTCCTAAATAAATGGAAGGGCATTCTGTGTTCCTACATTGGAAGACTAAATATTGTTAAGATATCAGTTCTACCCAAAGTGATTTACAGATTCAATGCAGTCTGTAACAAAATTCCAACAGCCTTTTTTGTAGAAATGGAAGTCAGTCATCAAATTCACATGAAATGTAAAGGACCCTGAGGAGCCAAAACTATCTTGACAAAGAACAAAGTTGAAAGATTCATTCATACTTCTTGATTTTAAAATGTATTACAAAGCTGCAGTAGTCACAATAGTGTAGTACTAGCCACAAAAGACAGACAGATAATGGAATCTAATTGAGAGTTCAGAAATAAGCCCACATATTTATGGCCAATTGATTTTTTTAAAAAGAGGGTACCGAGGATTGAAAACTGAACCGCATACATGCAAAGCGGTGCTCAACCACTGAGCTACATATGGTCCCCAAGGAGAGCTGATTTTTTCATTTGTTTGTTTATTTTTTGTTTTGTTTTTAGGAGATACTAGCATTGAACCCAGGACCTCATACATGGGAAGCAAGTGCTCAATCTCTGGAGCTACATCTGCTCCCCACCAATTATTTTTCTTTTAAAATTTCAATCTATTTTTTAACTTTTAAAATTTACTTTTATCTTTCATACATGAACATCCATAAACAATAAGCATTTAGTATGATTTGTGAACTTACAAAACAAACATGCGTATCATCATACAAGAATCTCATACATTATCTCACCACCAACACCTTGCATTGTTGTGAAACAATTATTACAAACTGTGAAAAGGCATCACCAAGACTTTACTACTAACTATACCCAGTATACATCTGATGTATTTTTCCTCCAACCCACCCAGTTAATGATGCCCTGTATTAGTGTTATATACTTGTTACAGTTCATGAGAGAATGTTGCCGTGTTTGTTCTGTTAACCACAGTCCACCTGCCACCACAGGATTCATTGTGTTATACAGTCCCATGCTTTGTACAGTCCTATCAAACTGTATACTCAGGGCTCTCATATTCATCACAGGGTTGTACTATCATCTCAGTCAATTTTAGAATGTTTTCATTATTCCAAAAGGAAAAATCCCACACCCTCTTTTACCACCTATTGTGGTTCCTTAGAATTGATATAATATCTTCTTTGCCATTGCTGCAAAAATATTACGTAACTGTTAACCGTAAATCCATAAATTACGTTAGTTGCAATTTTCCCATGTACCATCATCATATACTTAACACTTGTAAAGAATGTTTTAATATTATTAACCGCCATCTTCACCCATCAGAAAAATCGCTATTATACAGTCCCTACTGCTTCCTTAAGCCTCACACCCAAAGCATGAACAACTGAAGACAAAAATAGAAAAAGGGACCTCCTCACACCCAAAGAACTCCAGTGCTCCGAAAGACTCCTCAAGAAAGCGAAAAGGCAGTACACCCAATGGGAAAAAACAACCGGACACCCCGCGTCCGACAAGGGCCCGCCATCTGCGCTGCACAAAGAGATCTCGCACCCTAGCAGCAAAAAGACAGCCCAATCCAAAAAATGGGCCAAACAGTGAAACAGACATCTCTCCAAAGAGGAAACACAAACAGCCAAAGAGCACATGAAAAAATGTCCAGCGTCACCAGCCATCGGGGAAACACAGACCAAAACCGCACCGAGACATCACGTCACATCGCACAGAATGGCCGTCATCACCAAAACCACTGTAAGTGCTGGAGGGGATGGGAGAAACACGAGTCCCCTGCCGCCCTCCCCAGCCCTGCCAGCAGGAGTGCAGAGGGTGCAGCCCCTGCGAAGACACCCAGCGTGCCCCTGAGAAACCAAACCTAGAACTGCCGAAGGATGCAGCAGCTCCGCCACCAAGAACACCTCCAGAAGGAACAAAAGCGGGGACACAAACCAACAGCTGCACACAGGCTTCCACGGCAGCATCATTCACAATCACCCAAACACGGAAAACACCCCAGTGTCCGTCCCCTGATGAGCAGACAGACAAAATGCGGCACACACATGGAAGGAACACTAGTCCAGTTATTTATTTATTCATTTATTTTTTTAACTTATCCCCCTCTCTCCCAGATGGTTCTCTCATCTGTCTGTCTGACTGCTCATTGTTTGCTGGCCTTCTCCAGGAGGAACGAGGAACTAAACCTGGGACCTCTCATGTGGGAGATGAAACACCCAAAGGCCGGAGCCACATCTGCTTCCTGTGGGCTGTGGTGTCTGCTGGCTTGCGGCATCTGCTTGGTTAGGCGTCTGCTCACTGGGGCTGGTGCGGCACCTTCTCATCTTCTTTAGGAGGCACCAGGACCCAAACCCAGGGCCTGCCCATGTGGTAGGTGGGTGCTCAACTGGTCGAGCCATATCCACTTCCCTCTATTTTTTTTTAAAGATTTTTATTTTTTTTTATTTATTCCTCCCCCCATTGTTTGTGCTCGCTGTGTGCTCACTGTTTGTCTTCTTTTTATGAGGTACTGGGTACTGAGCCCGGGAGGGAGACACCCAATCACATGAGCCACCTCTGCTCTCTGATTGTTGTGTCTCTTGTGTTTCCTCACTGTATCTCTTCATTGTTTCATCTCGTTGCATGATCTTGCTGCGTCACCTGTCCACTCCAGCCCATTGTGTTATCTGGTCACATCAGCTCACCGTCTTGCTCGTCTTCTTTAGGAGGAACCAGGAACCGAACCTGGGACCTCCCATGTGGTAGGTGGGCACCCAGCTGCTTGAGCCACATCCGCTTCCCTCAATATATTATTATTTATTTTTATTTTTAAGTTTTTAAAATTTATTTCTCTCTCCCCTTCCTTGCCCCTGCCATAGTTGTCTGCTCTCTGTGTCCATTCACTGTGTGTTCTTCTGTATCCACTTATATTCTTGTCAGCGCACCCAGAATCTGTGTCTCGTTTTTGCTGCGTCATCTTGCTGCATCAATTCTCCATGTGTGCGGTGCCACTCCTGGGCAGGCTGCTCATTTTCGTTCTGGACGGCTCTCCTTATGGGGTGCACTCCTTTGGCGTGGGGCTCCCCTATGCGGGGGACACCCCTGCGTGGCACGGCATTCTTGCACACATTAGCACTGCACATGCGCCAGCTCACCACACGGGTCAGGAGGCCCTGGCTTTGAACCCTGGACCTCCAATGTGGTAGGTGGATGTCCTATCCGTTGGGCCAAGTCTGCTTCCCCCTCAATTTATTTTTAGCTGTGTTTTTTCTTATTTCTAACCAGTCTTCTTCCATTGTTGTCTCTCGTTTTTCCTTTCTTTTGTTGGCTTTCTTCGTTTTTTCCAGAGAACTTAGTCTAAATTCTGTTGGTACTTTGTGAGAAATTACGTCTCCTTTTGCTGTGAAAGTCGTGGACAGTGACCATCTCCTGACTCTTCCCTGTCCTCTACCCTCCTTTTCTGTTGTGTGCACGTTTCAGTATGTTTTCGCTCCATAGCCCACAGGAAATGCTGGGTCTAATGGAGCAGCCTGACCAGAATTTAAACTGGAAAAGGGCAGCTGGAAACAAGCAGCCCCAGCTGCATATCAGGGCAAGAACTCAGTGACAGCGCTCCTGCCCTGGGGTTGTAGAAATACCCCACCCTTGGGCAGCACAGATTTGTCTCTCCACTGGGAGATGGGGCTGGCGGAGCTGCCGTGCTGAAGAGGCAGGGCTAGATGGCCTCCCGAGAGACAGACGCATTGGAATCTCTTCCCCTGCCCTTCTGGATCTCTGTGCTAAATCACGATTCTTATACCCATTGTTTAGTTGCTTTCCAGAAGGATATAATGCTTCAGAACCCCAGCGTCAGCCCAGGAGTATGTTCTCGCTCTGCCTTCACTTTCATAGCAGCAACAAAAAAAGAGCCCCTAAAAAAGTCATCTTCATGTTGACTTAAATTTTCAATTATTCTAAAGTAGAGAGGTTGAATAGTTCATATTTGGTAGAAACTTGCATTTCCTTTTCAGATTATCATCAGATCCTGCTCTTTGTTAGATTCTTTTAAAGTTAAAAAAAATATATAGATTAAAATATTAACTCTGTCATAGTTTTGACAAGTGCTTATGCTTTATATAAAAATCTAAGCTCTTGTGTGTTATGGTTGGTGTGTTTTCTTCTACTCTGTGATGAATTTAAAGTAGGGATGGAGACAAAATTCCTTCTTAGTCTGTTTCAGTTCACCTGTGAACTGACAAGTCACCATCTCTGGATGGTAGAAAGTCCACCAAACCTTATGGGATTCAGGAAATCCAGTGCTTAGAAGGGAATTTACATCTGCAAATGCACAGTCCAAAAGAGCAAAGGAAACTCACCCATCGTAGCTGGCTCCCCAAGGACATGACATGCTCCACCTCTCCCTGGAGAGGAGAGAACTCCCAGTTGATTTTTGACAAGGCCATTCAACTGGGAAAGGATACTCTCTTCAACAAATGGTGCTGGGAAAGCCAGATATCCATATGCAAGAGAATGAAGCTGACCGCTACTCAAAACGGAGGTAGCAGTTTGATATGGTTCATGAATTCCAAAAAGAAATACTGTCTTATGTTTGCAAACTAGTCTTTTCCTCTGGGTATATAAGAGTGTATTGGACTCAGAGGTTTTGCTTTTACTTGATTAAATAATGATTAAGGCTTTGATTGGGCCATAGCAGTAGGACATTGAGTCCCCGCCCCTTGGTGGGCAGGGAATCAGAGAAGCTGCCCCTCAGAGAAGGGAGGTTGGAGTCTTGAGCTGGAGCCCTGGGAAGTAAGCACACAGAGGAGCTTGGTTGTGAGGAAAAAGAAGTAAGCCCTGGGAAGAGAGGAACCCAGGAAGCCTGAACCCTGGCAGACGTCAGCAGCCATCTTGCTCCAACATTTGAAAATAGACTTTGGTGAGGGAAGTAACTTATGCTTTATGGCCTGGTAACTGTAAGCTTCTACCCCAAGTAAATACCTTTTATAAAAACCAACCAATTTCTGGTATTTTTGTATCAGCACCCCTTTGACTGACTGACACAATGGATGAAAGCTCTAAATATAAGAATCAAAACCATAAAAACAGGGAAACATCTTCAGGACGTTTTGTTCAGCAATGGTCTCTTAGAATTTATACCAAAAGCATGAGCAACAAAAGAAAATATAGATAAATGAGACATCTTCAAAATGAAAAACTTCTGTGCATTAAAGGAATTTATCAAGAAATTAAAAAGGTATCCAACAGAATAAGAGAAAAATTTGGAAAAATATCTGATAAGGGTTTAACATCCAGAATATATAAACAATTCCCACAAATCAACAACAAAAAGACAAAAACCCAGTTTAAAAACAGACAAAAGATTTGAATAGACATTCCTACCAAGAGGGTATACAAATGGCCAATAAATACATGAAAGGATGCTCAGTGTCATTAGCCATCAGCAAAAGGCAAACCCAAGCATATCAATGAGATACCATCCCACACCCATTAGAATGGCTTCTATTTTTTAAAAAATGGAAAATAACAAGTGTTGGAGAGGATATAGAGAAACAGGAACACTGGTTCATTGCAGGTGGGAATGTAAAATTGTGCAGTCACTGTGGAAAATAGTTTGGCAGTTCCTCAGAAAGTATAAAATTACCATACGACAAGGTTATCCCACTTCTAGGTATAAACCCGAAAGAATCGAAAGCAGGAACTCAACTATTTGCACACTGGTGTTCATATTGACATTATTCACGATAGCCAAAAGGTGGGAGCAACCCAAATGCCCATTTACGGATGAATGGATAAACAAAATGTAGTCCATCCATACAATGGAATATTATCTGGTCATAAAAAGAACGAAGTTCTGGTGCATGTTATAACATGGGTGACCCTTGAAGACGTCACGTTGAGTGAAATAAGCCAGATACAGAAGGACAAATACTTATATGAAACAAGCAGAATATGCAAATTCATAAATCAGAAACCAGAATACAGTTTACCAGGGGCTGAGCAGGGGAAGGGAAATGAAGGAGTTACTATTTAATTGGTACGGACTTTGTTTGGCATGAGGAAAAATTTTGACAGTGGATGATGGTGATGGAGGCGCATTTTGTGGATACAATTACCACCACTGAATTGCATATTTTAAAAAAGATAAAAAGGGAAATTTTAAGTTGTATATGTTACCACACACATGCACCCCACACACACAACCATAAAACTGTACAACACAAAGTGTGCCCTAATGTGAACAGTAGGCTAAAGTTAATAGCGTAGTTAAAATATTGTTTCATCAATTGTAACAAAAGTACCACACTTGTACAAAACGTTAATAGGGAAAACTATGTGTGTGAACGCATAATTTTGCTGTAAGCCTACAACTGCTCTAATAAAAATACATAAGATACTGATAGTCATTATTTTATTCCACACTTTTTAAAAAATTTCTGTGCCAGGCACCATTCATGACCTTGAGAATGCAGCTGTAAACAAGATGGACCAAGTCCCTACTTGTAGGTATTTGCATTCTCGTGAGCAGAGAGAGAAAATGAAGAAATGATTGCAGGAATTGATAAGAGCTGATAAGAGCGATGGTTATGATAAACCAGGTTGAGGAAGTAGAGAGTAATTAGAGGTGGGGGTGCTTCTGTGGGGCAGGGGGAAGAAACTTTGGTCAGATTTTCTCTTCAACCAGGGGTCAAGGGCTGCTTTGCCATATAGGGACTTTGAGACTTGGTAATTTATATGTATAAAAATTATATATATATATAGGCACATTATACACGATTGTTCTGTAAACCCATAAATTCTCAAATAAAGGAAAAATTATGGGCACAGAGTTAAACTCCTGTGGGGAGGAGAGGGGTGGGGAGAAGCAGGAGGCGGAGAGGGAGTGGGAGGCAAATGCTGGCGCAGAGGGGGTGGGCGGTGGAATTCTCACCCCAGCTGCTGCCCAGATTGGTGTAAAGGAAGGTGTGGGTGTCACATGTTAATCAGGGTGGATCTTGGGGCCTTTTATAGACAGCTTGCTCCAGTGTGCCTGAGTCATGCGTCTTGACTCACCTTTCCTGCTAAGGTACATGGAACCACCTTGTAAAACAGCTGCAGGCGCAGCACCTCTCGGCCGTCCCAGAGGAGGCAGCGGGGGTTTCTTTAGAAGGTGTCGGGAGGATATCTTGTTTTGATTAAGTATCATTCCTATGTTAATGACAATTCTGGTTCCCCGGGAATCCAAAGCAGAGGAGTAGAGGAATTGAGCTGATTTGGCTTGTCTCTCTATTTGTGCACAGTCCTGCTCATGACAAATTACAGTGTTTTTACTTATAAAAATATCTTAATTATTCTTCTGATGTCTTCAAAAGGGATGCAGACAACATTTCACAGGATTATACGCTACTGACTCTCAAGACAGTGACCCACCTGTGAATATTTTTCTCCTAATCCGGAGAGAACTGGATTTTAAATCTATTCTTTGTTGACTCCAACCTCTTTTTTGGCTAAACACCATTCTGGACTACAAAAGAGGATGGACTTTTGAGAGTCACAGACTTAGATGTTTATCCAGCTGGGCTCTTCCATCTCTGAGCCTCAAGTTTCCTCCTTTCTAAGAGAGAATAGTGCCTCTCAGGGTTTCAAAAGTTAAGTGAGATTTGGAATAGACCTGAGACTAGAATGTGTTCAAAGTTATTCAATAAGTATGGCACTAGGATTCAAATCCCATGTTTTATTGATTTTTTAAAGTTACACAAGCAACATATGAATATACTCTCTTTGAAAACCTCTGCATTTTCCCAGGAAGATCAGAAGTCATAATCGCCAGATCTCTCCATAGTGGAGGTCGGATACTCTTCTGAGTATAGCAAGGAGTGTGTAAACACCTTCCCGCTGAGCTGAGAGGGATACATCAGACCAGAGAAGGGCTCGGACAAGTCCAGCATGGCGAGAGAGCGGGCATTTATTAGGGGGCTTTCACGGGGTCCTTGTCCTCGGCAGCAGGAGGAGAGATGACAGTTCTGATCTTGACCCTCCACACTCGCAGCGAATCGAGAGGGGTCTTCTCTGGCCGGCGTCTACCCGCAGATGGTGTAGACAGGTGAGCGTGCCTTTTAAAGAACGCAGTGCTTTGAGGGAATAACAAAGGAACTGACATTTACAATAGGGCAGAAGTTACTATTTATAGTAACTACATGAAAGGTTTCTTGATATGAGGGTAGTCAGTTTAAAAGAACAGATTGTTCTTAAGGTTTTCTAGAAGAAACAGTAACACATTTATGAGACAAGACTTACCGATCAGTTACAACTTTACAAACAACCATTTCCTGAGGCTCATCTTTCACCTATTTAGGAATGGAATGCTGCTGCAAGGGAAGGGGAAAGAACTGGAAGGGCTGGGGGGGGCAGGGAATGCGAAGTTATATATGCTACAATCCCTCACGTCTTAACATTTTTAGTTTTTTCACTGCCTTTTCTTTTGAAGCTCTGAGCATGGAATGGGGGGTTTGTAAATGATAGTACATGATATACGACTAGAGCTACAACACAGACAACATGAAGACAAGCAAATGACTATCAGAATAAGAATACCAAATAGCAAAGTGTAACTTCAGTGAGAGAGCAGGGCAGTGAGCTAGGAAGAAAAGGAGTCCCTGAAGCTTAGGGTTTTCACGTGATAGATGTCTGTAAACGATTGTAGCATCGGGACGTTTATCAGGTATACAGGCACAGCAGGCGGTGCCCATCACAGTACAAGCGCCTCCTGTGCAACAGTGTGCGTGTCTGAGGCCACACGATTTTGTAATGCTGCTCTTCTCATTTGACCTGTTTCTCGTTTAAGAGGCTTATGCTATGCTTACTGTCGCCAAGGGCTTGGGCAGTGACCTTGGCTAGGCCTGTTACCAGTGTTAAAACATTTAAGGCGTCGGCACCAGGAAGGAGAATACTCAGCAGCTACTCCCATCAGGCCAGGGTGCATTTCAGTCTAATGCCAAAACGGTCTTGTAGAGCTGGGAGATTCTGAGGAGTGCTGGGCACAATTTTATGTATTCTTTCTGGTAGGAAAGGATATCTTAGCGTACATCTTTCTGTCCAATTATACGTGTGTTCCATGTAACCAGCCTGCCCCTGAAGGAGCCACGGCACTCCCGTTCCTGGGGCTGCGTCCTGGCGTTTGGTCCCTTCAGTCTGCTGGACGGAGCTGCCGTGGCCGCGCACCTGTGACGGCAGGCGCCCCGCTCAGCCATGGGTTTTTTGGTTGGCGGCATTGTTTTTTCCTAGACAAAAGGCTGCTTGAGCATCCAGGCCACCATGTTCTGCCACCATTTGTGTGAGGCCATTCCAAACGGGTACGAGGGATGGACGGATTTTGTTGGAATGCTGCCTGACCATGGAAGAGACACATTGAACAGACAGAGTCATCAGAGGAGTTCATGGGCTCCGGGAGTCGCCACCTAGAGGGGCGGTTATAATTTATAGTCATTAGCCAATGGCTCCAAGTAGTCAAAGATAGAGGGGGATGTTCCAGGGAAGACCGGAGCTGTGGAGGCCGCACATGTCCGCAGAGTAACAGTCCACTTGGTGGCAGCCCCATCGAGGCAGACGTTGGATGAGCTCTTGTGAAGCAAGGTCAGCCTAAGGATGCCAACCTCAGTGTTTAGGGGTTTCTGGAGAGGGCGGTCTTCTCCAGTAAGCAAAATGACCGTGGACGTTCTTCCCATGAGCGTAGGATACGGGCCGCCAACAGGTGAGCTCTAGGTGTGCAACACCACACAGCTTGCTGCTCCAGGGAACGAGGCCATGAGGCCGCTTGTGGTTTTTATAGGTCTTACTTACATTACTTTGGCAAATGCTCTATTGGGTGTATCTTTTACACAGCCAGCATACCGCGGCGCTGTTGGTCATTGAGAGAGCGGGAATGGAGGCTCAGGGTGCCCCCAGACTGGTGCGTAGCACCCACTGGCACGAAGAAACAGAGCCAGTCTGGAGACATGTCCACCTTATATCTAATGGTACTGAGCCACTGCCGGCTGGCAAAGCCACGGGAGTCTGAAGCTACAGTGTATTTTCATTTACATGACAGGAGAAGTGGCAGGTACTTTTACTGTTTTAGGGGTCATAGTGACGGAGTTAGCCAATCACTGAAATCGAGAGACACCGTGTCCAGTCCTGGGGCCTGATGTAAGTGCACAAGGGAGTCCAACAATCCTGAAGTGCATCCCTGAGTGTGTGGCTTTTAGTTAACTGTTTTATTTGCTGTTTTGCCAGACTTTTTTTTAAAATTTATTTAATATGTTTATTTCTCCCCACCCCCTTGTTGTTTGCACTTGCTGTGTCTGTTTGTCTTCCTTGTTTCTTTCTTTAAAAAAAAATACATATTTACTTTTAAAGAGTTATTTATTTATTCCCCTCCCCACTCCCCGTTGTCTGCTCTCTGCGTCCATTTGCTGTGCGTTCTTCTGTGTCTGCTTGTCTTCTCTTTAGGCGGCACTGGGAACCGATCCAGGGACCTTCCAAGTGGGAGAGAGGGACCTTCTGAGTGGAAGGAGGCGCTCAATCTCTTGTGCCACCTCAGCTCCTGGTTGGCTGCATCTCTTCTCTCTCCTCTGTGTCTCTTTTTGTTGCGTCATCTTGCTGTGCCAGCCTCCGCTCAGGCCAGCTCACTGCAGAGGCCAGCGTTCTGCGTGAGCCAGCTCTCCTCTCAGGCCAGCTCACCGCGTGGGCCAGCTTGCCTTCACCAGGAGGCCCTGGGAGTCAAACCCTGGACCTCCCATATGGTAGACGGAGCCTAATTGCTTGAGCCAAATCCACTTCCCTTCCTTGCTTCTTTAGGAGGCACCAGGAGCTGAACCTAGGACCTTTGATGTGGGAGGGAGGCACCCAGTCACCTGAGCCACCTCTGTCCCCTGCCTTGTTGTGTCTCTCATTGTGTTTTTTCTCTGTGTGTCTCTTGTTGCATCACCTTGTTGTTTCAGCTCATTGGCTTCTTTAGGAGGCACTGGAAACCTCTGCTCCTGCTTTGTTGTGTCTTTCACTATGTTTTTTCTTCTTGTGTCTTGTTGCTAGTTCTCGTTATGTCAGCTTGCCATGCCTGCGCATCGTACCAGCTCACTGTCTTCTTTAGGAACCAAACCATGAGTTGTCTAAGCCACATCTGCTTCCCATAGGTCTTTTTTATTTTTTTTAATTAATCCTGCCTCTATAAGACTATGAGGTAAATGAAAGTGCTTATCACTATCTTGGACTTTAGCCCATTATTGTACATTGTGCCTGGTAAAGTATGATTACTGGTCACTATTTATGTGACGGGGTCTTCCGTACAAACTGCTGTGTCACTTTAATTCTGTAATGGTATTTTGTTGGGAGGCTTGTCTTTCTGGAAAAGCTTGAAGAAGGCCCATCTTGGTATTTACAGAGGCTAATGCGTAACGTTTGCCAGGACTGAGGGGCTAGGGCTTTAAGTCATCTATCCGCCAGCTCACAGGGACATGTTGGCTTCCTGCGTAAGCCCACTGCTGAAAAGCGCCACTTGTGGATGACGCCTGTAACAGGCTTCACAATCTCATATGGTAGAATCAGCTCAGAATATTTTATTATACTTTAGCCACGCACCACTCATGGCAGCCCCTCAATAGCTACTCTTCTCATGTAACGATGGCGCTGCTTCCCCAGAGGGGCCAGGGAGCACCACGCAGATACAGTCTAGAGCACCTGTCTCTTGATCCCCTGGGCGGAAGCTTTTTGGAGTGCAGGGATATGGTAAGCAGTTAGGGACGCCTCTGGGTTTTGGAGGTAATGGTGAATATTCTGCCTCATGTTGGCACCTCAAAATGGGTGGTTCACACCTCGCCAATGATTTTTGTACCTTTGCTTCATCCACAAAGTGAGGCCCCAATAGACAGCCCAGCTCCTGTGCGTATGGTGATGGGCCGTGTTTCTTTGGTGATTACCATCCGTGCAGCCTTCACTTTAGCCCATTGGCTGCTTTGTCTCAGGTCGGCATTTATTCGAATGCTCTTAGTTGGTTGCTGTGTGACCATGGCTACCCAACTTTTTTCACTGGTTGATCAGTGTGCCATGCATTATTAGGGACAGGAGGACCTCTTCCATGTCTCTCATTCACTGTAGACAAGACGGACACAGAGGCTTCTACTTGTGGTGGACATTCTGACTCTTTAAATAATATAGGGCCTAAAACCTGCTGCAAGTCCTGACTGAGCAGGCTGGTAGCTAATATTCCCCGTTGTTGTAAGGTTTGTAGATGGGCTACTCCTGATTGGGGTCCGGTTAACAGTCCCTTTTTCAGCCTTGTAAGGGTTAATCACAGTTTGGGCTCCAGTGATGAATTCAGCCTGCTGGAGAGCCCTACATATGGCTAACAGTTTTTCCATTACAGTGTACTTAGCTTCAGCTCCTTTCCACATTCATGATCCAGACTCTGTGGGCATCATGCCTGAGGGCTGTTATTGCCATAAGCCCCCGCTTATATCTTCAGCACTCCTCGTCACTTCCAAAATACAAGGGTGTTGGGGCAGGGAAGCGCAGAGGGCCTTAGCCTGTGAGACCAGGAGCCCAGCTTGTTCAAGTGCCTTTTATTCTTTGTCTTCCGAGTCCCAAGGTTTTCTCCATTTTATGAGTGCATGCAAAGATCTGAGGACTTGGGCTAAATGTGGAATAAACATTCTCCAGGAACCCAGGATGCCTGTGAATACCTGCAGTTGTTTGACTGTGGTGGGAATGGGTGGTTGCAATTTTTTTCCTGTTACTTTATCCAGAATGTTCAGGGTCTTACCTGACCAGGTGATGCCCAAGAATTTTATCTTAGTGGGACTGGCTCCCCACTCGTTAGCTTTTAACCCATCAAGCACGATTGTTAAAGTAAGTTATTTCTACGTCTTCAAATGAACCAGAAGTTATCAAAATGTCATTAATGTAGTAAAACCAAGCAAAAGTTAGTGACAGGACCACTGTTGACCAGTATTGGGCCACCATTCCATGAGACATGGTGGGGCAAAACAGCGAAGGTCCCTTGTTGACCTTCCCACGTGAAGGCAAACTGATCTTGGGATTGGGGGTCCAAGGGAATGCTAAAGAAGGCGTTTGTTAGGTCAAGAACAGCACGGGCAGTTCTTTATTTTCTTTTTCTAAAAATTTATTTCTCTCCCCTTCCCTCCGCCCCCAGTTGTCTGTTCTCTGTGTCCATTTGCTGTGTGTTCTCCTTTGTCCGCTTCTATTGTTGTCAGCAGCACGGAAATCTGTGTTTCTTTTTGTCGTGTCATCTTGCTGTGTCAGCTCTCGTGTGTGCGGCGCCACTCCTCGGCAGGCTGCACTTTCGCGCTGGGCGGCTCTCCTTACGGGGCGCACTCCTTGTGCGTGGGGCTCCCCTATGCGGGGGACACCCCTGCATGGCAGGGCACTCCTTGCGTGCATCAGCACTGCGCGTGGGCCAGCTCCACACGGGGCGAGGAGGCCTGGGGTTTGAACTGTGGACCTCCCATGTGGTAGGCAGATGCCCTCACCACTGGGCCAAGTCTGCTTCCCGGCAGTTCTTAATTTAAGGGTTAGCTGGTCTAGTAGTCTGGCTATAATAGAGGCTGTGGCATATATGCGATGGATCACTTTATTTAAGTTTTGATCATTTATCATCATTTTTCCGGTGCCACCTGCTTTTTTACTGACCTTATGAGGCTGTTGAAAGGAATTTGAGTTAGACATATAATTTGTACTTTTGCTAATTTACCAATTGTAGCAATTATTTTTTGGTGGCTGCCCAGCAAGCAGTGTTGTTTGATACGCACTATCCTCCAAGGCATGGTAAAACCACCGGTTTCTATTTAGCCCAGCCTTGTAAGACAGCTTTGACTACGTGCACCATAGGTGAACTTCCTTAACAGTGGTATGAAGAATACGACTCAATGAAACATCAATTCCTAAAAACGTTCTCTTGTTGGGGAGATATATGCACTGTATATTTCTTGCTGGGAGATGGGGTAGTTACCTACTCTGAGAATAAGCTGTGTTCATTTTACCCTTATAATAAACTTTTCATAGCCATCTACGGTAACCTATTTCCCCAGATGTTTTTCCGAATTTTCATAAATCAAAGTACGTTCAGCTCCTGTATCTCCTAATGCCTATGTTTTTTATTACAGGGGGTTCTGATACACGGTGATCTCCACATGCGGCCTCCCGTGACCCTGCAGAGCTCTAAGTGTCGGCAACCTTGGCCTTCCCATCAGAAGTGTCTGGGGAAGTCCACCCGCCGACATCCTGTGCTTATGGAGCTCATGGAACTGCCGTGACGTCAGCATCAGACACGACTATGCTAGTAAACTGTTGCTCAGGTTTTAAAACTTTCCACAGACTGACTAACACAACCCTGGGTTTTTTATCTATATCTTTCCAGGCAATGCCTGCTCTTAAGAGAGCAGCCCGTATTTGTTTTCAGGTTACTTTAATAGGATCTTTAGTGGTGGATTCAGATTTTTCAACGGATTGGCCCCTTCAGGTTTCTTTTAGTTTCTATCTTTTTATTATTTTTCTTATTTGTTCTTGGTTTCTATTTAAATCACTGAGATCAGCAGAAGCTTTTCCCATTAAATATGTTTTTCGTCCTACTAAGGGACTTAAAAGAGCTACCAGGGCATCATACCACTCTCTAGTCCAGAATTTATTATTATTTTTCCTTCCATAAACATAGCCCAGTAGGTCCTGTGAAAGTCTGACCGTGTATGGCTTCTCTTATGCCTAATTCCTTCAGCACGGCCTGGCCTTCCTCATAGTCTTCCTCCAGTGGGTGGCTTAGGACTTTCTTCTGGTGTCATCACTATTTCCCCGCGTGCAAGGATCAGCCAGTCTAGTATGCAATTTTTGCCTTAAGGACGTTACATCATTTTTTTTTTTGTCTCACCAGCGGTTGGCCCGATCCCATCAGCCCTGCGTCCCATAGTCACACCATTCAGGTGGCCAGAGGCTGGTGGAGTTGCTGCCAGAATGTGCTTCCTAATCCAGTTAGTCCCCTGGCAGAATAGCCTCTCAAGGTTTGGCTGGCAGGTGCCCCGTTGAGCACTCCGGCCTGTGCCAGGTGCTGTATTTGAGATTTAGTCTTTCTTTGTAGAAGAGGTCGGACCTGAGAGCTTGAGGAGTCTTTCTTTATGACTTCTATATCTCTGTTGCTGTCTGTTTCTTCCCAGGGGTTCTGAGGTTTTGGATTCAAATCCTTTCCGGCCAAGATAGTCCATACCCTGGGTTGGGGTTTTTTATGACCCCCTAATTTTAAGGAGTGGCAGGCCAAGTTGTCCGTATTTTCAACCCTTTTATCTAGCTGTTCAGAGAGACCTGTCACCTGTGGAGGTGTAAGTCCACATAGCTCGTTCTGGTGGCAGCTCCTCTCTCAGTGGGTGGATTTCTTTGTCTTTATCGAGACAGTCTGCTGTAACTAACCGTACTGCTCATAACAATGGCCAGCCAATTAGCAAGGCAGGGTGCAGCCCTCTTTACTGAATTCCAGGATTTTCTGTTTTTGCAGTACACATTCTCTTCCCTCTGGCATTTTGGGGCATCCCCGTACTCAGGGGAAGATTCACGACAGTCAAGCAAGCAGGCGACCCCACCCCACGTAGAAGCCTCTGGCCACCTGGGGACTCCCCCATGGGTTCCCCACCCCGACTTATGCTTTGGTCTGACAAATCCTGCTGGAACGCCAATTGTTCCTAGTACCGTGAGGAGCTGTGTAAAACGACAGCTTCCTGCTGACCTGAGAGGGATACGTCAGACCAAAGAAGGACTAGGACAAGTCCAGCTTGCTGAGTGAGTGAGTGTTGATTAGGGGGCTTGTGTGGGGCCCTTGTCTTTGGGGCAGGAGGGGAGATGATAGTTCCAAGCTTGATTGTCCACACTTGCCACAAATGAGAGGGGTTCTTTATAGTACATGTCTACATGCAGATGGGGTAGGCATGTGAGGAGGAGCGTGACTTCTAAACTGTGCAGTGCTTCGAACAGATTACAAAGGAACTGACATTTATAGTAGGGCAGAAGTTGGTAGCTGGAAAATGTGCTTACTAAAAATTTCTTCACTTAAGCAGCTCTGAAAATTCTAAAAAACTAATTGAGCTGGTTTTCTATTAATCTAATTTTAGAAGTTTACTCTTTGTACTTAGTTCCCTAAAGGATGTTATCAGACCTTCTCAGTTCTACTTACAGGAGTAAGATAACGTCTCAAAGCAAAACCAGACAGAATACTGTCAGGTGCACTTATGACCTATTAAATCTGTAAGTTTTCTCAGAGACAAAAGAAAACAACAACTTGATATCCTTGAATGGTGGGCTGAGAAAACAGCCATAGAGACCTTGTACCTGCACAGCAATATCTAAACTGTAGTTAGTTAGACGTTGAAACCTGGAAAACAAAAGCAAGTTGGACGTGCATGGGACAACCCAGGACTGAGAAATTGCACATACATTCCTCATAAGACCCTTGGAAGATCTAACATCATCACATGTTTTTCTTACTAGTTTTTCTTCTCCCCTACCCCTCTCCATTACCAATAAATACCCTAGCTCCCATTCTTACCTTGAACTGGTTTTGGGAAGATTCCTTCAGTTCCTTGCTTGTACATTCACAATGAATCACCCTCTCACTGAGAGATGAGTTTCTCCTTTGTAGCACAGGATCAGGTAGGCCCTTCCTGTTGGAAATAGTTATGCTTATAGGAACAAAGTTACATATTTACTGTAACTACATAAAAGGTCTGTTGACATGAGGGTAGTCACACAGCTTAAAAATAAAGGATTGTTCTTAAAATTCTCTAAAAAAAAACAGTTAACTCATTTGTGATACAAAATTTACGGATCAGTCACAAGTTCATAAATAACCATTTCCCGAGGCTGGTCTTTTTTAACTATTTAGGAATGGAATCTGAAAGAACAGGAAGGGTTGGGGCAAAATGTAAAGTTATGTATGCCACGGATGTGCTTTCGTTATCCCAAACCAGATTCTATCTTTTTTTTTTTTTTTCTCTTTTTTTTTTTTAATTGACTCTGTAATAATATTACATTAAAAATATATATGTGAGGTCCCATTCAACCCCACCCCCCCACCCCCCCTCTCCCCCCCCAACAACACTCGTTCCCATCATCATGACACATCCATTGGATTTGGTAAGTACATCTTTGGGCACCTCTGCACCTCATAGACAATGGTCCACATCATGTTGATTTCCCTATTATTTTAGTTCGGTGAGCTCCAAATCACAGAACTGTCTTCAGTGTCTCACACCCCAGTCAATCCAGAAACTCTTCCTGTGAAATGACTGATACATATCTCATATTTTCAAGGTGCCCCTGACCCTCACCTTATGACTAAACCCTTTCGTATCTTTTAACTGAGCTCCATGCTGTCTGCCGTAGCCCACTCCATCTGGTGCACCAGAGGCTGGCAAACTTTTTCCAAACACGTTTTCCTGCTCTATAGGCCATATGATTTCTGTAGGAATTACTTAATTCCACTGCCCTACAAAGCAGCCATAGACAATGTATTAGCCAAAGGAGTGCCAATGCAAAGTACCAGAAATCTGTTGGCTTTTATAAAGGGTATTTGAGGTAAACGCTTACAGGTACAAGACCCTAAAGATTCCAACTCAAGGCTGCTCTCTCACCAAATTCAGTTGCCACGAAGTGATGCAAATGGTCTCTGAGCTCTGCCTGGCCTCTCCTTCCTGGGCTTCCTTTGCCTCTGAGGCTCCACGGGCCCAGCTTCTTCCCATCTCAGCTGCAGGCTGGCAGAGGGCTCATCTCGCAGGGCTCTCTCTCCCTCACCTGCAAGCTATCAGGTGAATGGCTCATCTTTCCCTGGTGCCCAGGATAAAAAAAGGTGTCTCTTCCAGTGTGTCTTCTTGAGTGAGTGTCCATATATACAGGCCCACCAAGGGGGTGGGGACTCAACCTGGGTCACGCCTCACTGACGTGGTCGAATCAAGCCCCACTCTTAGCAGGCAATTTAATCAAGGGCCCCTCAACTGAATATAATATAATCAAAGGGCACCACACCCAGAAGAATAGATTAGTTTGTAAACATAATCTTTCTCTTTTGGGCATTCATAAATAGCTCAAACCGCCGTAGATAATATGTAAAAGAACAGGCATGGCTGTGCTCAGATAAAACTTTATGTACCAAAACAGGCAAATGGCCATAGTTTGCCAACTGCTGATATACACCATAGCCAGATCTCCCAAAAAGGTCATTTGACATATGGTTCTCCTGTAGAAAACAGTCGTCGGTTGCAGTTGGTCATCTATAGAATAAATTTCAAACTTCTTAGCCTGGCTGATATTAAGCGTTCTCCATCATCAAACCTGAACGTACCCTCCTGACCTGAGAGTGCTTTCTGCTCTCTCTATCCTTCTGTTCCAGCAAGACTGGTCCCCTGAGGAAACCAAGTACATTCCTGCCATCTTAACTTAGCTCTTGGCATCTCTCTTATGCAGAACATCTATTTTTCTCCCCAAGCCATTCAAATTCTATCTGCCCTTCAAGGCCTGGCTCAGATGAAGGCATCCTTAGCTACCTCTTCAACCATTGCTCCATCGGAACTCATGATCCACTTTGTCACCTTTTTTATGTTTACACTATGGTCTTTGCTATCTGAGTTGTAATAAAAGAGAACAGGACACAGATACCATTTGTCTAGAGAGGTGAGCGGCCATGGCGCCAGGCTGTGGAGGACAGGACCTGCTGTGTTCATGCAGTCCCTCTTCCAGTTCGTAACCCGGGCAGACGCTGACTGCAGCCAGGGCTCGGAAATGGCCCTGATTCAGTCTGAGAGCTGCTGAAGCAGGTACCATATAATGGGTTGGCTTAAATGGCAGGAATTTATTGGCTTACAGTTTTGAAGCTAGAAGAAGTCCAAAAGCAAGGTATCAGCAAGGCAAGACTTTCTCCTGCAAAACTCGGGCGTTCTGGGGCTGGCTGGCTGTGATGCTCGGCCCCTGGCTTTTCTGTCACGTGGCAGTGCACACGGCCGTGTCTTCACTTTTCTCCCCTGGGTTCCATTGGCTGCTCCCTGTGGCTCTTCTGTGACCTTCTCTCTATGGCTCCAGTACCAGAATTAAGACATATGTTGACTCAGTGACTTCAGGTTAACTAAAGTAACCTGTGAAAAGGTCCTATTTACAATGGGTTGACACACGCAGGAGTGGATTGAGATGAAGAACACGTTTTTCTGGGGTACCTAGCTCCAAGCCATCACAGGTCCCAGTTGAATAAACCAGATACAGCAATTATACTAAACAGGTGAGCAAATCCCTTATCGGAGAGTCCTTGAGGAGAGTAATGATTGCCAGAAGTGAAGCGGATTAATTAGGGAATAAAGAGACAACTCTGGGGAGTGGATGTAGCTCAAGTGTTTGCACATCTGCTTCCTGTGAACGAGGTCCAGGTTTGATCCCCAGTACCTCCTCAAAAGCCAGCGTGGGGGAGCCGGTGCAGCTCAGTGGTTGAGCACTGGCTTCATACACGAGGTCCCAGGTTGAATCCCCGGTACCTTCCTGTGACCAGGAAGAAGAACCGCTACCATTAAATATGTGGCCATGGACACCCTACAAGATGGCTGCTGGAAGAATCATTCAGAACAGGATTTCCTCTGGAATCAAGGTTCTCCTTGATATCCCCAGATATTCTCAAGGGTCCTCATCATTGGGCCTTCCTGGGGAATTGGGGAGTGAGGTAATAAATCAAAACAGTAAACAACTGGGATTCCTCCCCGTCTTTAGCAAAGGGACAGAATAATTAATGGTTTAAAAAGCAGGCATGCAGGAAGTGGATTTGGCTCAACTGATAGGGCATCCCCCTACCACATGGGAGGTCCAGGGTTCAAGCCCCGGGCCTCCTTGACCCGTGTGGAGCTGGCCATACGCAGTGCTGATGCGCGCAAGGAGTGCCGTGCCACGCAAGGATGTCCCCCGTGTAGGGGAGCCCCACACGCAAGGAGTGCACCCATAGGGAGAGCCGCCCAGCGCCAAAGAAAGTGCAGCCTGCCCAGGAATGGCACCCACAGAGAGCTGACACAGCAAAAAGAGACACAGATTCCCTGTGCTGCTGACAAAAATCCAAGTGGACACAGAAGAACACACAGCGAATGGACACAAGAGCAGAAACTGGGGGAGGGGGAGCAGGGGTGAAGGGGAGAGAAATAAATAAAAAATAAATCTTAAAAAAAAAACACAAAGCAGGCACAAAAGCTGAATAGGCCCTTTTTTCCCTTTTTTCCCTTGTCCTGTTCTTGCCTTTTTCCGCCTGCCTGGATCAGCACACAGGTGAACCTGGACTTTTGTAATCTGTAATGGGCACTGTAGTCTGTAAACCAGCCTCTTTATCTCTTTGCAGCACCTTTCCTCTCTATCTGAGACCCATAATCTGTTATTTTCTCCCTTTTCTCTTCTCTCAGTTCCTTAATAAGTTATTGGCCTAACTAAACTGATTTGCACTCAAAATTCTTTTTTTTTTTTTTGTAGCTTAGCCTAGAACCTAGAGAAAATCTGGCAACATAGTGTTGCTTGAGCCAGAATCAGGACGAAGGTCCTCAGACGCAGACCTTTGATTCCACCGTCTTACTGCAGGGATGCACCTGCAGGGGACGCTACATTCTCGGGCTCTCTGGCTTTGCTTTCCTACATAGGTGCCCCTTCTTTAAACACAGCTTTTCTTTAGACGAGACTCAGTTGAATTGACTGGATTTGACTTTTAAACACACGGTTCCTGAAGACACTCTGGGCCTCTTGGACTTGACGTAGATGCTGGCAGATCTCCTCAGGCAGTTCACATATGTCTCCTAGAATGTCTGTAGTAACCAAGCACATTGTCTTGGGTTGATTCTTTACTCGCATACCTTTTCTCCTGTTTTGGGGGGTGGGGCCAATTCATCTTACTTGCTTTTAACTGGCCGTATTGTATTTATATTTCATATCCCTACTGGGAATGTAGTTATATGTTATCCCCTTGCTACTCAAAATGGGTCCTTACCCAGATCTAGCAAATCACAGCCTGCATTTTCACATCTCCAGACGATTTGTGTGTACATTTAAAAATGTTAACAACCCTACAATACACCCATTTTAAGTTACAATTTTAGTATATTCACAGAGTTGTGTAACCATTGCCACAATCTAATTTTAAAGCAATTTGTCACTCCCAAAAGAAACCTCTTATCTATTAACAATCACTCCCCGGTTTCCCACCCCAACTGAATCCTAGGCAACCAACAATTTAATTTTGTAGATTTGCCTATTCTGGATATTTCATACAAATGGAATCCTACAATATGTGCTCTTTTGTCATTGGTTTCTTTCGCTTAGCCTGTTTTCGAGTTTCATCTGTGTGGGATCCTTTAGACTGTAGTCTTCACTATCTGAGTTTCCTTTCATCCATTCCTTTTTATGGCTGAATTCCATTGTATGGCTATATTACAATTTTTTTCTTTTTTAAAAAATTTATTGAAGTATATCATTCATACATAAACATACATAACAATAAGTGTATAGTTAATAGTTGTGAACTTACAAAACAAACATACATAACATCATACAGGACTCTCGTACCTCACCCTACCACCAATACCTCGAGCATTGCTGTTAAACATTTTTAACTAATGATTAAAGAGCCTTGTCTCAATATTACTATTAACCAAAGTATTTTTCCCCAATCCACTGTATTATTATTTTTATATCATTTATATATGAACATAAATAAACAATAAGTGTATGGTAAAAGTTGTGAGCTTACAAAGCAAACGTGCATAACATCACACAGGGGTCCCGTACATCGACTCTCCACCAACACCTTGCATTGTCATGAGACGTTAGTGACAAATTACAAAAGAATATTGTCAAAATCTTACTACTAATTATAGTCCTTACCTTACATTTGGTGTATATTTCTCCCAACCCACCCTATTATTATTTTTTAAATATATTTTTAAGACAGAAGTTGTAAACTTATAAAACAATCATGCATATGTGCAGAATTCCCAAACAACACCCCTCTATCACCACACTGTGGTGGAACATTGGTTACAGATAAGATAATATCATCTGATTGTTACCACGTTCGTAGTGTACATTTGGCTCACATTTTCCATACTGCCCCATTATCAACACAGTATATCTTTGGCATAGATGCAAGAACATTATATTATTACTGCTAACCACAGTCCATAGGTCACTCCAGTTGTATTTTTCCCATGCTTCTCCACATTTCCCAAAGCCCTGCAGTAGTTATGGATGTTTGCTCTAGCTCACAAATGACACTTCTGCATCTGTACCATCAACCACAATTATCCACCTCCTGGTTTACTGTGCTAATTAGTTCCTAGATTATTCTCTAGCATTCTGCCAATTGGCATTCACATACCTAGACTACCATTTTCAGCCACATACCCATTTATAAACCAGCTCTTACTATGTGTTACTATCCACTCTATACATTTCCACACGTTTACAGTAAGGTTAATTAAAACTTCTACATACATTAAACATCAGTGGTCCATCTCAGTCCTCCTCTTTTCTCCTTCAAGAATCCATCACTTACCACCAGGTCTTGAAGTTATTTTCCTACAATTTCATCTAGAAGCTTTATGATTCTTGCTTCTATTTTTAGGTTTTTGACCCATTTTGAGTTGATTTTTAGATAAGGTGTGAGGTAGGGGTCTTCTTTCCTTCTTTTGATTATGGATATCCAGTTCTTTCAGCACCATTTGTTGAATGGACTGTTCTGCCTGAGCCGTGTGGGTTTAACAGGCTAGTCAAGAATCACTTGACCATAGGTGGGAGGGTCTGTTTCTGAACCTTCAGTTTGGCTCCATTGGTCTATGTGTCTGTCTTTATGCCAGTCCCATGCTGTTTTTACCACTATAGCTAGGTAATATGATTTAAAGTCTGGAGATAAGAATTTGCTTTTCCTTTTTAAATGTTTCTGGCCATTCAGGACCCCTAACCCTTCCAAATAAATTTGATAATCATGTTTTCAATTTTTTTTTAATGCTGGTGAAATTTTTATTGGGATTGCATTGAATCTGTATATCAATTTGAGTAGAATTGACATCTTAATAATATTTAGTCTTCCAATCCATGAGTATGGAATGTTCTTCCAGTTATTTAGACTTTTTAAAATTTCTTTTAACATTGAGTTGCAGTTTTCTGAATATAATTACTTTACATCGTTGGTTAAGTTTACTCATGATTGTTTGAGTTTTATCTGTCTTATTTTATTTTCACCACTCTTTTGACACTTTTAGTTACTTTTATTGCTATAACCTTCATTTCTAGATTCTCTTCCAGGCCTCTCTCTCCTATCTTTTCTTTTCAGGCTCTAGCGCACCCTTTAGTGTTTCCTGAAAATCTGTTCTCTTGGTTAGAAATTCTCTCAGTTTCTGTTTTATTTGTGAATATTCTCATTTCGCCCTCATTTTTGAAAGACAGTCTTGCTGAATGTAAGATTCTTGGCTGGAAGTTTTTCTCTTGTAGTATCTTAAATATATCAACCCACTGTCTTCTTGCCTCCGTGGTTTCTGGTGAGAAATCAGCACTTACTCTTATTGGATAGCCCTCGCTTTTCTCTTGCTGCTCTCAGAATTCTTTCTTTGTCTTTGGCATTTGACATTCTGATTAGTAACATGTCTTGGAGTTGGTCTATTGGGATTTTTTTCGGATGGGAGTAAGTTGTGACTTCTTGGACATGGATATCTATGTCCTTCAATAGGGTTGGGAAATTTTCTACCATTATTTCTTCAGACATTCCTTCTGCCCCGTTTCCCTTTTCTTCTCCTTTTGGGACACCCATGACATGTATGTTTGCATGCATTTTGCTGTCATTTAGTTCCCTGAGACCTTGTTCAATTTTTTCCATTCTTTTCTTCATCTGTTCTTTTGTATGTTCACTTTCAGAGGCCATTTCTTGAAGCTCACCAATCCTTTCTTCTGCCTCCTCAAATCTACTACTATATGATTCCAATGTTTTTAAAATTTCATTTATTGTGCCTTTAATTTCCATAAGATCTGCTGTTTTTCTATGTATGCTTTCAAATTCTTCTTCGTGCTCATCCAGTGTCTTCTTAATATCCTTAATCTCTTTAGCCATCTCACTGAATTTTTTAAGGGGATTTGTTTGAACATCTATGATTAGTTTTCTCAATGTCTTTATGTCATCTGGAGGCTTATCTTGTTCCTTTAACTGTACCATAGCTTCCTGTTTCTTGGTGTGAATTGTAGATTTTTTTTTTGGTGTCTTGGCATCTGTCTTACTAGAGTATTAATTCTGGGTGCAGTTTTTCTCCCTTGCTGGTTGTGCAGTAGGAGACAAGGTTGTAGTTGGTGCTATAAGCTGTGGAGGCTCAACCTGCCCTGATTGCGCCAGGGGCAAATGAAGCTTCTCTCAACTTTCTCCTTTGCCAGGCGTAGGGACAAAGTCACAGGTGTGTGGAATAATCCAAGTGGTGCAGGCCTAGACTGTAGTTGCCCAGAGAGACTGATGAAGCTTCACACCCCCCTCTCCCCCCCCTGAGGCAGGGTAGAGCTGCAGGTGTGGGCAGCTATCTATGCAGTGCAGGTTCAAGATGACCACAGTTGCCCGGATAGACTTCTGATTTTCTATCTGTGCAAGCCAAAGGTACCTGCAGTTACCTGGATAGGCTGGTGCAGGGCTCCTCAGCCTCCTCCCTGCCAGAGATGGGCCAAAGCCTAGTCTAGGACTGCGGGCCGATCTGGGTGAAAGAAACCTGTTCCTACCATCACTGTGATTTTCAGTCCTGGCTTCCTGTCAGACTGGGAGTGGAGTCAAAATGGTGGTCACAGGCCCCTTTCCAACTTGGGCAGATTCACACCCCAGCTGTTCCCAGTGTTATACTTTAGCCAGCCAAGTCTACCAATCAGTAGCTGTAATTGGCAGCCAACCATCTCCTCCTCCCCTGTTTTTGGGAAATGGAGCTTCAAATTCCAGTCACAGAACAGCTCCTGAGGCAGCTTGTGCCTCCAGAGTAAGATAATCACTGGCTTCCATGGCTTGGCTGGTAATTTCCTGGAAAGGCTGGCACAGGTCCCTGTAGTTTCCTCCCTGCTGGAGGTGGCACTGGGGTCTAGATTAGAGCTGCAATCTGATATGGATGGAAAGAAGCCGGTCCCTAACAGTACTGATTTTCAGTCCACCCTGCTCCCCTTCATGCCAGGTGCAGAGTTAAAATGGCAGCTCCTGACCTCTTTATGACTTGGACAGGCTCAGACTTTATCTGTTCTCAGGATTATACTGTAGCCCGCTGAATTTACTCATCAGTAGCTGAAGTTGGTGCCCAACCATCTCTTCCTCCCCTGTTTTGGGGAAGTGGAGCTTTCAATTCCAGTTGTGGAACAGCTCCCGAGGTGGCTTGTGCCTCCAGTGGAGGATGGGCACCAGCCTCCCGGGCGTGGAGCCTCTACTTACAAGCCTTCTCTGCAGATGGGCAGCCTCCTCCTTCCACTCCTTCAAGGATGGTGCAAGATGCTCTTCTGGCCTCCTGGAGTCCCCAAACAGATGCTTCTGCTAGCTCCAGAGAGCTCTGGGTATTTACTAACTGCTCTGTACCAGGCGCTGACTCTAGGAGCAACTTACTCAGCTGCTATCTTGCTGGTTGTCCCTGCTTGGGTTTTTTTTGGCTCGTTTTGCTCGTTGTCTGCTTGTTGTCTGTTTCCTCTTTAGGAGGCACCAGGAACCAAACCTGGGACCTCCCATGTGGGAGGCAGGCACTCAAATGCTTGAGCTACTCCGCTCCCTGCTCATTGTTTTTGCTTACTATCTGCTCGTTGTTTTTTTCCCCTCGTTATCTGCTTGTTGTTTTTTTCTCACTGTCTGCTCATTGTTTGTTTATCTTTTTTAGGAGGCATCGAGAACCGGACCCAGGACCTCCCATGTGGGAGGTGGGTGCCCACCTGCCTGAACCACATTCACTCCCTCTCCTTCATTTTTGAAAAATAGTTTTTGGATATAAGATTCTTGGTTGAAAATATTTTTCATTCAGCCCTTGGAATATGTTATCCCAGTGCCTTCTGGCCTCCATTGTTTCTACTGCTTTACCTGTTAACCTTATTGGGGTTGCCTTGTAAGGGATGGATCATTATACCTTTGGTGCTTCCAATTTTGTCTCTTTATGTTTATCTTTCAGCATTTTACTTGATGTGTCTAGATGTGGATCTCTTTCCATTTATCTTATGTGGAATTCTTTGAGCTTCTTGGATGTGTAGATTTTTTCCACCAATTCATTAAGTTTTCAGCCATTATTTCTTCAAAAATTTTTGTTCTCGTTTCTCTTCTCTCCTGGTACTCCCATTACATGTACATTTGTGAGCTTAAAGTATCCCATATTTCTCTGAGGCTCTGATCTTTTTTGAATGTTTCATTTTGGTTATTGTAACTTTGAACCCTGTTTAGTTCATTTCTATAATTTCCATACCTTTATTGATATTCTCTATTTGATAAGACTTTGTCTCATGCCTTCCTTAAACATACTTCTTTAAGCATAGTTTCCTTTCATTCTTTGAACACATTTATAATGGTTACTTTGAAGTCTTTGTTAATTCCGCCATCTGGTCTCCGTATGGGCAGTTTCAGTTGCCTGCTTTTTTCTCTGTTTGTAGGTCACGTGTTTCTTTGCCTCTCTCATAATATTTTAAAACTACAAAAACTGGACATATTGTAGCAACTCTGGATTAGGATCCCCTTCTTCCCTCTCCTGGGTTAGTTTCTGTGGTTGTTTGCTCGTTTACTTGCTTTGCTGTCCTGAATGGCTATTTCAGTGATGCCTACCCTGCCCCGCCCCCCCACGTGAGCTCCTCAGTGGGCACAGCCTTGGGCGTGACCTGACAGTCGGTGACAGTGGTTTTAGCAGGGTCTTCTTTGATAGTATCTTTCCCTGATCTCTGTTAAGCTGTCTTCCTCATTTGGTGCTTCACCCTGCTCTTTAGACTCCACGAATTTCTTCCTGATGGCTCTATGGTTTCCAACCGTGTGCGGGGGCATACATGGCTCAGCTGTTTGACCTAATTAAAATTGGGCAGAGGCTCTCTTTGAAGCCAAACTCTGAGTTTTGGTCTGACCCTAGAAGGGCTCGTTCCTGGTTCTCTCTGAGGAGCTATGATAGCTGGCCTGTGGATGAGCTGGCTGTTGTTAATTAAAAGGAACACAGCTTTTGGGAGCGCCCTTAGGCTGTGCATCCCCCCATTCTGATTCGAATAAAGTCAGTTCCTTGGGGAGAGCTGTGGAGTCTCTTTTCTCAGGGACTGCCTCCCGCCCTGGGGGCACTCCCTGGCACTGCCCTGGTCTCTGGGTAGGACCTCTGGTCTTGGCTTGCCTCTCCTGGCGGGGAATCCCTGGGAGGAAGCTGGGGCAGGTGCAGTTGGGACCCCAGGATTCCAGCCTGCTTTCCCTGTGGGAGAGCCTCCCTCCTCTGGTAAGGGCTGAGTGGAGAAAGGGAGCCCGCTCCCCTCAACCTTTCAGATAGATTCATTAGCCTTGACTGACAGCTGAGGATAGAGGGAGACCCATTTCTTGGCCATAGAGCCCAGAGTGGAGCTTTTGTCACACTGTGAGCTGGAGTGTGAAAAGAGAGCAGGTGGTGGTTCAAATGCCACAGGCACTAGCTGCTCTTACTGAGTTTTAATAGATTTTCTTGAATAAATGTTTCATCATTTACAAATTGTCCCAAGGGCAACTGTCCTTGGGACAATTTCCAGACACTTCAAATGGTTGTGTGTTGTGGGTTTCTGTGTGTATACATGTATGTTTGTCTTAATAATTTTCACCACTTAAACTGGTGTTTTGCTGGGGAGAGGATCTATTGATTCCCTACGCACATGTAAATTTGAGAAGCACCGTTATAATTTGTAGACCCATGGCATCTAGCACAATCTGTACATCATAGATGCTACATAAATATTGATGGACGAGTATATGACTGAAAATTCTGGATTGGAATTTGATTCGTTAAAGTTGAAAGTAATTTACAATTGTGTATGTGTGCCTGAGAGAGAAAGAGAAGGAGAGAATGAAATTGCTGCATTGGAAGCTGGGAAGAAATTAATATTTGAGTGCTTACTATGTGCCAAACTTTATATATCCATCATTGTTTAACCTTCACCAGCACTGAGGCAGTGATTTTTGTACCCTTTTGCATTGTGTTAGTGATTGCAAAACATCACTAAGATGATCTTCCTGCAGGGTTGGTCACACTAGTAAAGAACAAAGGTCCACAACCATTTCTGGTAAAATGGCAAATTAAATATCCTAAAAATCATGAATTTGTAAGGACATAAGGGCTGTCCTCAGGATTAGAACACATAGTAGATAATTGCATGTTCTATTTTAGATATTTTCCAGATAATAGGTGAATAAGGAATATTTATTTATTGCAACCTCTAATGAATTAGTGGATCCAGTTGTTAATTTTTTAAAAAGATTTGTTTATTTATTTCTCTCCCCACCCACCTCAGTTGTCTGTTCTCTATGTCTGTATGTTGCGTCTTCTTTGTCCACTTCTGTTGTTGTCAGCGGCATAGGAATCTGTGTTTCTTTTTGTTGCGTCATCTTGTTGTGTCAGCTCTCCGTGTGTGTGGCGCCATTCCTGGGCAAGCTGCACTTTCTTTCGCGCTGGGCGGCTTTCCTCACGGGCGCACTCCTTGCGCGTGGGGCTCCCCTACGCGGGGGACACCCCTGCGTGGCAGGGCACTCCTTGCGCGCATCAGCACTGCGCATGGGCCAGCTCCACACGGGTCAAGGAGGCCCCGGGGTTTGAACCGGGGACCTCCCATGTGGTAGACGGACGCCCTAACCACTGGGCCAAGTCCGCCGCCTCCAGTTGTTAACTGAGTGCTAGCAATACAAAGAGAGATAACTAGAGGTTATGCAACCTCCTGATGGAAGAACATACCACTACTTATGAAGGTTTCTTGCAAGTAACACCACCAAAAAACTAACCAAAAAGTGACCAAGCTTTTGTAGGCAATACAAGGGCTAGAAGAATGTATTAAATAACAGGAAAATTCAGGACAAATTACTAAGTTTCTCTTTCAGCAAATAAACTGCAGAGATAAAAAAAAAAAAAAAAGTTAGAGGGAGAGCCTAGGACCCTAGAGATTGCAAGTGCCTTGAGCTACATCACCTAATTGCAATATGATCTTCTTTGGATGCTGATTCAAACTTATAAAAATATGACGTAAGACAAGTTGGAATTTAAATCCTGCTGGTATTTGATATTAAATAATTATTATTTCTAGATAGATAATAGTATTGTAGATTTTAAATAATCCTTTTAGAGATATATACTGGAATATTTAGGGATAGAATGGTATAATGTCTGCCATATGTTTCAAAATAATACGTATGGAGGGGAGTAAATGGGGTATAGTTAAAACAATATTGGGGGAAACGGTTGTGGCTCAACTGATAGAGCGCCTGCCTACCATATGGAGGGTCCAGGGTTCGATCCCCAGGGCCTCCTGACCTGTGTGGTAAGCTGGCCTGCGTGCAGTGCTGCGTCACACAAGGGGTGCTGTGCCACGCAGGGGTGCCCCCACATAGAGATGCCCCACACGCCAGGAGTGCACCCCACAAAGAGAGCCGCCCCACGTGAAAAAAGCACAGCCCACCCAGGAGTGGCACCACACACACACACAGCTGACACAGCAAGATGATGCAACAAAAAAGAGATGCCATTTCCCAGTGCCACTGGATACTGCAAGCAGACACAGAAGAACACACAGTGAATGGACACAGAGAGCAGACAATGGGGGAGGGGAGAGAAATAAAGTAAATCTTAAAAATATATATATTAGCCAAAATTTGATTATTATTGAAACATGAGTAATGGAAAAATGGGAGTTCATTATACTATTCTATTTTTGTATATATTTAACATTTTCCATGCAAAATAAAGTAGATCTGAGTCCATAGTGCCTCCAGTTGCCTTGAAGAAGCTAACAGGAGCCCAGTCCAGAGAAACAAGTACTCATCCCAGGCCTTATAGAGCTCCAACAGAAAACATCTCAACAAAAAAGCATCATAAACTGTATAAGGAAAGAAGCTATCATGGGCCCCTGCCCCAGTCAAGATGGCAGAGTGAGATGCTTCAGAATTTCCTCTCCCTGCAGAAGCTTTGAACAACCAGCAAGAACTGGCAGAAACATCTTTCTCAAAACTTCAGAAAATAAAGGATTATAGTAACAAGGTCACCACCAAATCAAGAAAAAGGCATTGTAAAAGTGGCAGTACCTTGTGGCACCCTGGCTGGCTCCTTCCCCATCCTCTCAACAGTGTAGAGTCCACCCATGTCCCCAGGGCAGGCCCCTGGTCCCAGGTCTGGAAGCAGCAGAGTAAATCTCATGTCCATACTGGGAGCATGTATGTATGTCTGTCTGGTGGCAGCCTGAAGGACTGAACCAGGATACTTGTCACAGGCTTCCCATCCTAGAACTTGTCCTGCATGTACAAGGCAGTTCACAGAGCTCTGCTTCAGACATGTGGAAGAGCAGGCAGGTCACAGCTGGGATCATAGCCTGTAGGACATACGGTGCAGTACCCAGGACAATGAGGAAACCATTTCCTAGTGAGGAGGGGACATTCCTATCCATGTAAATGGGGGAATTCCTAGGGCCATGTGTGTATTCCAAGACCAGATGCATGCACGGAACAGACCAGGCCCTGTGCTTTGACCTCAAGTTATACTTTAAATTCATTGCATGGATTAGCTCTAAGAAGAACACTTGCACAGGTCATTCTGCAAAGACTGGGAAAGATGTTTTCTGTTTTCCTTCTTTCTCTTTTTTTTTTGGTTAGCTCCTTGCATTCATGGAAAGCTCTGTCATAACACCTGGTGGATACAAGCTTAAGGAACACATGACCCAGAATCTAAATTCCAGTGATAACACATTAAAATATCAAAGTGCCTAGGTTTCAACAGAAGATTACAAGACACTCAAAGGAATTGGAAGTGATGGCCAAGGCAAAGGAGAAAATTAAAGCATTAGAAATAATCAGTGAGGAGGACCAGACCTTGTACATACCATACAAAGACTTTTTAAAAAATGGTTCTAAATATGTTCAAAGAGCTAAAGGAAAACAAGGTCAAAGAAGGAAAGGAAGTCAGAAAATGATGGATGAATACAAAGAGAATATCAATATAGAGATGGATAATTATGAAAAGAAACCAAACAGACTTGAAGACCACAGTAACAGAAATTTCAAATTCCTTGAGAGTTTCACAGCAGGTTGGAGCTGGCAGAAGAAAGAATCAGTGACCTTGAAGATAAAACAATTGAAATTATATTCAGTCTGATTTGCAGAAAAAAAGAAAGAATGAAGAAAAATGAACAGAGACTGAGGAACCTGTGGACACAATCAATTGTACCAATATATATGGAATTCCAGAAGGAGAAGACAGAGAGAAAAGTCAGAGAGAATATTCAAAGAAATAATGGCTGAAAACTTCCCAAATTTAATGAAAGACATGAATATATACATCCAAGATGCTCAACGGACTCCAAGCAGAATAAACCCAAATACACCCACTATGAAAACATTATAAACAAACTGTCCAATACCAAAAATACACAGAGAATTCTGAAACCTGTGAAAGAGAAGCAACCTGTCACATACAAAAGAGCCTCAATAAGATTAAATGCCGATTTCTCTATAGAAATAAGGGAGGCAAGAAAGCAATGGGATGATAAATTTAAGGTGCTGAAAGCAGGGGGGGAAGCCAACTAAGAATTCTATATCTGACAAAACTGTCTTTCAAAAATGAGGGAGAGGGAAGCAGACTTGGCTCAATGGATAGGGCATCTGCCTACCACATGGGAGATCCACGGTTCAAACCCCGGGCCTCCTTGACCCATGTGGAGCTGGCCCATGTGCAGTGCTGATGCGTGTAAGGGTGCCGTGCCATGCAGGGGTGTCCTCCGTGTAGGGGAACCCCACGCACAAGGAGTGCGCCCCATAAGGAGAGCCGCCCAGCATGAAAGAAAGTGCAGCCTGCCCAAGAATGGTGCCGTGCACACGGAGGGCTGACACAACAAGATGACACAACAAAAAGAGACACAGATTCCTGGTGCCACTAACAAGAATACAAGTGGACACAGAAGAACATGCAGCGAATGGACACAGAACAGACAATGGGGGGGCAGGGAAGGGGAGAGAAATAAATAAATCTTTTTTAAAAATGTAATGAGAAATCAGTAGTTTTGGACTCAATGTATAAACATGTAAATTGTGATAAGAACTACATAAAGGTGGGGGGATGGAGGGGTTTAGGAACAAAGTTTGTATATACTTGAACTTAAATTTGTATCTAAGCAAATAAGATTTTATAGATTTAGGATGATAAAGTTAAGCCCTACGGTACCTGCAAAGAAAACACCAGATAATATGCAAGCTCATAGAGACGTAAATTAGAGTGCAAGCTGCCAGGGGGAATGGGGAGTTAATTCATAATAGGTATAGTGTTTCTGTTTGGAAGATGGAAAAGTTTTGATAATGGTTGGTGGTGAGGGTACCACACACTGTGAATGTAATTAATCCCACTGAATGGTGTGCTTGGGAGGAGTTGAGATGAAAATGTTTATATTGTGTATATGGTCCCACAACTTTTTTTTGAAAAAAAGAGCAATTAAAGAGATGACAATTAAATGCAAAACATGATTATGGACAGGATCTAACAAGGGAGGAGAAAAGGCACAAAGGGGCATTATTGGGGCATATAAAAATTAGAATATAGGCCTTAAGCTTTATATGAATGTTAAATTTCTTGAACTTGATAACTGCACTTAAGATGGTTACATGAATATCCTTGTTCTTAAGAAATCTACGTGGTAGTATTAAGTGTTTAAAGAGCATCATGTGTTGGGAAGCAGACTTGGCTCAACGGATAGAGCATCCGCCTACCACATGGGAGGTCCATGGTTCAAACCCCGGGCCTCCTGACCCGTGTGGAGCTGACTCACGCACAGTGCTGATGTGTGCAAGGAGTGCCGTGCCATGCAGGAGTGTCCCCCGCATAAGGGAGCCCCACGTGCAAGGAGTGCGCCCCGTAAGGACAGCCGCCCAGCGCGAAAGAAAGTGCAGCCTGTCCAGGAGTGGTGCTGCACACACAGAGAGCTGACACAACAAGATGATGCAACAAAAAGAAACACAGATTCCTGGGCCGCTGACAAGAATAGAAACGAACACAGAAGAACACGCAGAGAATGGACACAGAGAGCAGACAACTGGGGAGGGGGAGAAATAAATAAAAACAAACAAATAAAGAGCATGATGTGTTCAAAAATGAACTGATAAGTATTAATAGACAGAAAAGTAGATGGATAGGTAGATGGAATGATACGGCAGATGTGGCAAATGTTAAAATTGGTCGATCCGGGTACCGAGAAGAATAGGGGTATTTGGAGTTCTCTGTGTGGGGTTTGTATTATTTTTGTAACTGTCCTGTAAGTTTGAAAGTACTTCAAAATTAAAAATTGAAATAAAAAAGCTGCTGTAAACAGGAGTCATCAGGAATAACGAAGCAACAGAACGAGACTTACGGAAACATTAGACATAGGTATTATCAGCTACTAAATATAAACTCAATATTTTAATATATGTAGACATATCAAAGAAGCTATCAAAAGTAAGAATAAGAAAAAAAATTAAAAATGAAAATTACCAAGTAGATTTCTTTCATTCTCCATTTTCCTGCCAGCTTAGTCTTCCCCATTAGAACTTTTATCAAAATTTATATAACCATCCATGTTCAACTTGCTCTATTTTTATCGTTCTATTTAGATTTCCTTGAAAAAGCTTCTTTAACTCTGATCATTCACTGAAATTAGGTAGGTAGCTTATGGTGATGTCCTTATGTAATTTTAAGTCTCTTAAAAGGATAAAGAATGTGATACCAATGAATGTGCCACGATGATGAAAGAGGTTGCTGATGTGGGAGGAGTGGTATGAGGGGGTTGGCGGATACGTGGGGACCTCTTATATTTTTCGAATGTAACATTAAAAAAAAAATAAAGTGATCTTTGAAATGCCATTCCCTCTTACAGAAACTCTTGTGTTGTTTAGAGAATTAAAATATTTTATTTAGCAACTTGGATTTCTTAATACTTGTATTTTCTTAAAAAATATATTATCTACCTTCTTTCTTGGCCAGACACTGACTTAATTTCTGTCTCTATGTACAATATCTAGAAAAATTAGGTATATGAAGTTAACCCTGCCTCATATGGCAACATCATGAATAGCGTGAAATCAAGGCCAAGAATTGCTGTGAAAAAGTAAAGATAAGTCAAGGCCAGTGTCAGGAATAAGGATTCACCAATCATATTCATAAAAAGAGATTTTCCCATTTCCAAGAAATGGTTGGGAGCTTCTCTCTCTCTCTGGCTTGTCTGTTCTCTTCTCTTCAATTGTCATACTGGAAACTTGACTTCTGGAGGAAGGGTACAGTTTAAATGAATTTTAACACATGTACAGATTCATGTCATGTGAATCTGGACACAGAAAGTTCCCAAAACTCCCTTGTACTGCCCCGTTCATAGTCACACCCTCCCATCACGCCAGCCTCCTGAAAACCACTGCTGTTTCCATTCTTATAATTTTGTCTTTTCCCATAATGTCATATAAATGGGATCATTCAGTATATAACCTTATTGTCTATTTTTTATTTTGAAATCATTTCAGACTTACAGGACAGTTGCAAAATAATACAAACTCCATACAGAGAACTCCAACATATCTCCACCCCCACCAGATACCCAGATCTGCAAATTTGAACATTCTGCCAACTTTGCAATATCATTCTTTCTTTCTTTTTTCTTTCTTTCTCTTTCTTTTTTCTTTCTTTCCTTCCTCCCTCCCTCCCTCCATATCCATTCATGCATCTGTTTTCTGAACATTTGAGAGCAGGATGCATACATCATACTCCTTGAACACTTTCACTGTCACGTACATTTCCTATGAACGAGAATATTCACTTATGTGATCACCTTAGGTGCAGTTATCAGTATATAACCTTTGAGACTGGCTCTTTTCACTCAGCATGATTCCCTAGAGGTCCGTCCAAGCTGTGGCGGGTATCAGTGGTTTGCTCCTTCTCACTGCTGAGTGGTAACCCATGGTAAGGATGTGCCAAAGCTGGCTCATCTTTACTCTTTTTAACTTGCCTGGAGTGAGACAAGGGCAGCCCCGTTAGCTTCCTGTTCCTGCCTGCATTGGGGGTCGTCTTTAATATTATTACAGAGCAGCTCGTCTAATTGTTTTAGGACATGTGGCTCTTCTTTTGCTCATTTAGGAGCAATGTATTGGGTTGATGGCCTGGGAAAAAAAGTGAAGCAAACAGGGGGTAGTCTTCTGTTAAATGTTCCAACTGGTTGAAATGGTGATAGCAGAAGCTTTAAGTTGTTTTTTTTTTTAAGGAACTGGGGATGGGAATTGAACCCAGGACCTTGAATGTAGGAAGCTGGTGCTCAACCACTGAGCCACTTCAGCTTCCCTGAGCTGGTTTTCTCATTTGTTCTGCTTGTTGTTTTTATTTTTTCAGGAGGCACTGGGATCTGTACCTGGGACTCCCATGTGGGAGGCAGGCACTCAACTGCTGGAGCCACATCTACTCCCATAGAGTTTTTGTTATTATTCATTCATTCATTCATAATACTCATAGAATTTTTAGTGCCTGAAATTGATTCTCTCACAACTTGTGCAATATTGCCATCTGCTGTTAGAATTGCTTGGTGCTGCTTCAGAGAAGACTGGGGGCACAATCTTGCAGCAGATACAGTAGCTGTTGAATAATCCTATCTGCATTTAAACTGTAGGGTGAGATAATGGTGGATAAGTCCAAACGGGAAAAGAATAACACGTGTGCCTTAGGACATTTTCTTGGAAGCTCCAAGGAGAAACGCTAATCTGCTCCATTAACATTCCCCTTTGATTCAAAAGGCCTAATAAGATACTGCCACTTTCTGACTGTACTGTTCTCTTTCTGACTAAAGAAAGCTTTTAAATCATTAAGGTATCTCATTTTGCCAAAATCTGTGAGTTTATCTCCAGAAAATAAGATAGACGTGATAGTTGGAAGCTTTTGTGGGCCCCAGAGCAGATCCTGTGCTTGCAGCTAATCCATTCCTGTGCGGGGTGTGGGGCCCTTCGATTGGACTGGATTCAGTTGGGGGCCTCTGATTGGATGGCTTCAGTGAGGCGTGGCCCAGGGCGGGTCTTGGTCCTCTTGCTGGAGTCCTTCATACACAGAGGACTGAAAGCAGCAGAGACACACGGAGAAACCCTGAGAGGCTGGAAGAGATGAGGTTGGAGGGAGAGCATGGATGAGCCATCTGCCTGATCATCCACTGCTGAGCTTGGGGGAGAAGTAAACCTGGAGGAGGAGGCAGAGCCCCAGCCTGGCACACCTGCCATTTTACCTTGCGACGTGGCACGTGTCCAGAGTCTGCTAGCAGCCAACTTTCAGGGAACCAGCATCTCAGATGATGCCTTGATTGGACCTTTTCACAGCCTTAGAATTGTAAGCTTTTAACCTAATAAATTCCCATTATAGAAGGCAATAGTTCTGGTATATTGCTTCCAGGAGCTTTAAGCAAACTAACGCAGTAGGATAAAATGTTATTTTTTTTAAAAACTGTTTTCCCCAAATATGAAAAATACTTTGACATTCTAACTGTGAGTTTTAGAAATCCAAAGTTCTTTTATGTACTTTTCTTTTTCTGCCACACAGTCATTTGTGCTTTTGTTTGATCTAAAACAACCAAAAAGAAAAAAGAAAAATAAAAAGCAAATTTTGCCATTGATAAAATGCTATTGAAAGAGCTAGTCAGTTTTAATACAGGGTCTGTTATCTGCTTTCCTCCTTTCTCTGAGCACATCATTCATCATGACCTTTAAAATATAAATGAGGATGCTATGCTTTATGATAGCTGGAAAATGTGCTTGCTAAAAATCTCTTCCTTTAAGCAGTTCTGGACATTTTAACACCTTCCCCAGATCTAGTTGAACTGGATTTCTATCAATCTATTAATAATAGTCTTTGATCTGAGTTCCTAGAAGGACAGTAACCAGACCGTCCCAGTTCTGCTTAAGATAACACCTCAAAGGAAAACCTCAGAATGGCACCAAGAACAACCTGTAATCTAGTAAACCGGAAACTTTCCTCAGAAACAAAAAGCTCGATATCCTTCAGTGGTCAGCTGCTCACAAATAATATCCACCTATAAACTTTTATTGATACATATCTGAAACCAGGACAACAAGAAGGAGTATGGCGTGCTTGAGATAACACAGGATTGAAAAATTTGCCCACATCCTGCTCACGAGACCCTTTGAAAGACCCAGTAGCTTCACCAACATGGCAAGAACGCATCACGCGGTCATCACTGGGTCCCCGGCCCCTGCCCTTCTCTTCGCCTATAAAAACCCTAGCTTCCGTTCTCACTTTGAACTAGTTTTGGGGCCAATCCCCCCCTTTCCTTGCTTGTGCACTCACAGTATATCATCTCACCGAGAGACGTGTTTCTCCTTTGTGGTGCTGGAACGGGCGGGCCCTTTTTTAACGGCTTGAAAGTAGCCATTCTGGTGGAATCATTTACAGCAAGGCTTGTAATACCGTGTCCTAAATTAAAACCCTCGTTGTGACAGTCTGAGATTATTTTATGAATCCCCGAGAGAGAAAGGTTATGTTTGTAAACTCTGGGGGTGACACCCTTGGCTTGCGTTAAATTCAGCTGAGGTTTCTTTGAGTACATTACTGTTAAGATTGAGTTGGGGCTTTTATAACTTGACTATGTCAGGGGGCGTGACGAGTCCCTGCTCCCCTGCTGGGTCTGATATAAACAGACACTCAAGAAGACACACAGGAAGAGCGGGCTCTGCTATTTTTTGGTCCTGCCCTGTGACAGAAAGAAGGCTCAAACAGCTAAAGCCGTTTAGCCTGACAGCTTACAGCTGACCTTGGGAAGAGAGCCGAGACTGATAGAGGGAGCCCTGAGGGACAAGCCCCGAGCCGGGAGAGTGGGGACTTCGCTTCAGCACGCAGCCTCGAGAGGCTGGGCCCACAGAGCCTGCAGAGGAAGAGGAGGCGGCAGGGGAAGGCAGGAACAGAGAGGGCGCAGCCATCTTGCTCCCACACGGGGCGACTGACTTTGGTGGGAAGCAACCTGGAGCTGGACTTTTTATGGGCTTGTAACTGTAAGCTTTTACCCCAAATAAATACCCTGTATAAGAACCAACAGATTTCTGGTACTTTGCATCGGCACTCCTGTGGCTGTCTAATATATTTGTGATAAAGCCATTTTTGCCTGTTTAATTGGACAGAGGCCTACATGCATTTGATTGGGGATTTCTGTGTAAAATTTTCTCAGGTAAAGTTGTGAAAATCAATAACAATTTTTTAAAACCTGATACATTTGGAATTTTAAAAACACTTCTTAATGTCATGTAACAAATGAGAAATAATGGACAATTGGAAAACAATTTAAAACTGAATTATAATGAAAAAATCATATGTCAAAATCTGCAGAATACAGTTAAAATAATAGAGGAGGGTGTTTAAAAAGAAAAGTATGAATGCTAATGAGCTAAGCATCCAACTTCAGGGATCAAAATAGAACAGAAGCAGAAGGAAGAAAACAAAGAGAAGAGCAAGAAAACAAGGGAAGAAAAAGAAGAAGTAAAGAGCCAAAAGTTGGTTCTTTGAAAAGAGTAATTGACACATTTTTGACATGACTATCAAGGAGGGAAAAAGAGAGGGCAATGTAAAGCTGATTTCTAATTTGAACATGGCCACATACAATCTGGATTTCCTTCTTTTCTTCCTTTAATCACATAAAACAGGCATAAAAAGAATGAGAAACAAAACGACATTTTCAGTGAAACTAGTTATTAAAAGGCCAGACACCCAACAGATGGAAAGGTAGTTAAAAATAGTGGATAGGCGGCGGACTTGGCCCAGTGGTTAGGGCGTCCGTCTACCACATGGGAGGTCCACGGTTCAAACCCCGGGCCTCCTTGACCCGTGTGGAGCTGGCCCATGCGCAGCGCTGATGCGGGTAAGGAGTGCCGTGCCACGCAGGGGTGTCCCCCACGTAGGGGAGCCCCACGCGCAAGGAGTGCACCCCGTAAGGAGAGCTGCCCAGCGCGAAAGAAAGTGCAGACTGCCCAGGAATGGCGCCGCCCACACGGAGAAATGACACAAGATGACACAACAAAAAGAGACACAGATTCCCGTGCCGCTGACAACAGAATCGGACAAAGAAGATGCAGCAAATAGACACAGAGAACAGACAACCAGGGTGGGGGGGAGGGGAGAGAAATAAATAAATAAATAAATCTTTAAAAAAAAAGTAGTGGATAAAGAGATAAGACAATGGAGAGAGGACATAGTAGTTCAAAATCTAAGTAAAAGTACACTTTTCAAGGGTAGGAGGTACAGTCTGAGGTATAAATCCTAAATTCCTTACTTTAATAGCATGAACTGACAATAGGTAGTGGGAGAAACTTCTAGACCAGGTTCTGAGAAGCAGAGGAATTAAGACTAGGCAAGGCTTACATTTAGAAAGCAGTCTCTGGAGGAGTGGATGTGGCTGAAGTGGTTGAGCACCTACCTCCCACAAGGGAGCCCCCAGATTCGGTTCCCAGTGCTCCTAAAGAAGACAACAAGCAAAACACAGCATGCAGACAATGAGTAGAAACAACGAGCCACTGGGTAGGGGGGAGGAAAGAAAATATAAACCAACAAAAAAGAAAGCAGTCTCTCTTTACAGCAGTGGAAAAGAGATCTTGAATTGTTGAAACTCTAAATCGACATTGGTTGGGGTGAAAAAAAGTTCCATTTCCAGAACTGTGGATTCTAAAAAACAATTCTAGCTATGTTGAAACATAGCCCTGGCATTTTTTCCACTACAAACCTCTGCAGAAAACTGGTTTGGGAACACTCACTTCTTTCAAGAATGATTAATTTTAAAAAGACTCCAACACAGGATCTATAAAAAGACACCACAATAAAAGTGAGGAAAAGGAGGTGAGAAGGTGATAAAAAAAAAAAGAGAGAAAAAAAAAAAAAACAGTTGTAACAGAACAGATAAAAAAAAGTCAAGGCAAACATTTTACCCTAAAGATTAAAAAAAAAAAAAAAAAAGAAGCATTGCTTCTACTAAGGAAGAGCACAGGAAAGAAGTATAGCAGTTGGGGCAGAAACTGTGAGCAAACAGGATGAGATAAACTATAATTTGTCAGAGTTCAGGAAAGAAGTGTAAAAAATATAGTCATCCCTGAAATGATAATGAAATTGAAAGACTTCAAAAGCAGATAAAGTCTCTTCAGGACCTTTATGGAGGATATATATGAGAAAAGAGATCAGGTTGTAGCTGAAATGAAAGTATTAAAAGGATTGGAGAGAAAATTAGAGAGAGAGAGGATGGGAAGAGAGATCAACCATGCATGTAATGAAAGTCCCTGAATAAGAAAATCAAAATAAGGTAACAAAATACTCAAATATTTAATGAAACAAGGACATTATAAGAAAATAAATGACAGGGAGCAGATGTAGCTCAAGTGGTTGAGCACCTGCTTCCCACATATGAGGTCCTGGGTTCGATCCCTGGTACTTCCTAAAAATAAACAACAAACCTGGGGAGCTGGTGCAGCTTCGTGGTTGAGGGCTGGCTTCCCACATACAAGGTCCCAGGTTCAATCCCTGGGGAAAAAAAAAAGAATATAAATTACAGACCTGCATTGTCCAATAGCCACTAATGATATATAACTATTTAAATTAAAATTAAATAGTATTAAAAATTGAGTTCCTCAGTCACACTAGCCACATTTCAAGTGCTCAGTCGCCATAAGTGACTAGTGGGTACCACATGGGACAGTATAGATACAGAGCATTACATCATCACCAAAAATTACATTGGACAGTGCTGTTACAGTCCAACAACCCCTCGTGAATGTAGAGGCAAAATTTCTCAATAAATTATTAGCAAATAAAATCCTCCAGTGTTCTATAGAAAAGATAATACATCTGTCCAAGTGGGGTTTATCCCAGGAATAGAATACAACGGTGCTTTAGCATTCAGGGTGTATCAAGTCAATCACCACATTAACAGAAGAAAAGAGAAACAGCACGTGATCACCACTGAGCTAGGCACTAAAAAAAACAGGTTAAAACAGCAATTTTTATGTTATCTATATGTTACCACAATTTTTAAAAAGCACATGATCATCTCATTAGATACAGGAAAAGCATTTCACAAAATTTAAAACCCATTAGTGATTTTTAAAACTCAGCAAAATAGAAATTGAAGGAAGTTTTCTCAATTTGATAAAAATCATCTACAGAATATCTTCAACTAACATCTTTTTTTTTTTTTTTTTTAGTTAGGCCAGTAAAAAGAATTCATTGGGAAATGGGGGCAAGAACAGAGCTTGCTGAGAAATGGGAGAGAAGGATATAAATACACACCAAGATTTGGTGCAGGCTCCTCTAGGCAGAAAGAGCAAGCTTAGGCTGATGTGCTCGCCTTTTAAGCTATTAATTATTCTTCTCCTTGCTAATGCTAAGGGGAGGCGCCCCAGCTGTTACTGGTTACCCCACCAATGGCGGGGGTCAATGGTGATGCCACTAACATTATTTTTAATGGTGAAATATTGAATGACTTTCCCCTAAGCTTAGGAACAAGGTAAGGATGTCGGCTCTCACCATTTCTATTCTGGTGCCCTGGAGATTCCAACCAGAGCAATATGTTAAGAAAAGTTAATAGAAGGAATAAAGATTGGAAGTAAGTAGAGTGGTCTTTATTCATGGATGATGTAATTGTCTACATAGAAAATCATAGCAACGTTCAACTTTAGGAAAAAATGGACCGGCCAGTGCCAGGGAGACGGTGGGCGCGGTGACCCCAGCTGATGGGGCGCTGGCCGGACCACCTGTGCAGATGAGCGGACCCACATGGGATTTTGGAGTCCCTCTTCTGCAGAGAGGAGGGGCCGGGTGGTCCTTCTCTTTCGCTTCTCCATAGGCTTGGGTTGGCATCTGGCCTCCCCATCTTGGGTGGGCTTTGGGCGCGGACCTCACACATTCTAGGGAGGCTTTTGGCCCATTTGGTTTGCATTTGCCCTGAGTGTGGAAAGTTGGTGGACTTTGCATTGTCCGGCGGTTTCCTGGGACTGGAGTCGTTGCCGTGGTTGCGGGGTGCGGGCTGCGGCCTCCTACCGTCCCCCACCCGCCGGTCTCCGGCGGCTGAGGTTGTCTCTTCGGAAATGGGGAGCCTCCCACCCGGAGCCCACATCGCCCTGGGGAGCTCTGGGGCTGTCGCACCTTCACCTCTGGGTGAGCCGTGCTCCGGGTCCCCCACCCCACCTCGGGCAGTTCCCAGGGTCCTGAGGCGGCCTGGGCGGCTTCCCGGGGAGCCTCGGTGGATATCTCGCGGCGCCAGCCCCAGGTGTCCGCCGGTTCCCTCCGCACTTCTGGGGAGCGCCCCCGGGTTCCAGACGGGTCCACGCTCTCGGGGACAGCCCCGGAGGCCCACCTGCGTTCTGCGCCACCCCCCGCACCCCAGAGTCCTCACCTCCCGGGATTCCCCATGTCCCCATCGGGGTCCCACCTCCCAGAGCCTTTCGACTTCCCAGGGTCGGCCTGCGGGGACCCCTGCACCCCGCCAGGCAGGCCGAGGCCGGCCCTCCCCCACCCACAGCCCCGTTCCCCGCGTCACAGCCACCTCGTGGGTTCCTTCTCCGGGCGCGTGGCTGGCCCACTCTCCCCGCTCCTGGGGCATTGGGTTCCGTGCCGGGGGGTGGCTTGTGGTGGCTGGGGTGGGGGCGCTCCGCGGGGCCTGGCGTCCGGATGGCTCCGTGCTCTCCGGGGCTGTGTGGTTGCGGGAGGCGGGGGGTCGTGCCAAGGCGCTCCCAGATCCGCTGGGGGCTCCATCGCTTCTCCGCTCTTTCCCACCCGGGACCTCTGGGAGGTGCGCGTGGAGAGCAGCGAGCCTGTTCCTGTCTGGTGTACGCGAGCCTTCCCAAGGTGAGTGGGGCGATGCCCTGGACGCCCCGGAGGCTGCCCTGGCCCTGCGGGGTCCCTGAACCAGGCCCTTTTAGATCTGCATGCCCTGGGATCTGCCCACGCAGACCCCCACGTGTGTGTCCCGCTCCTCCATGGCTCCCCACGCGCGGACCTTCCTTGGCATGAAGCCCCCAGCCTAGGCCTTGACTCCCTTGGATTGTCCAGGGAGGTTCCTTGCCGTGCCTCGCTTCCCACGTCTGCGCCTTGGGACCCGTTGCCTCCTGTCGTCTCTCCAGTGGAGTTGTTCGCTTCTCTTCTCGTCCTCGGCTCTGCGCCTTCCTGGGGAGGCGTTTCCTGGATGAGGAGGTGAAGCTGGCCGGAGGGGTGGGCGACCACCTGGCCAGGCTCCGGGCTTGCTGGCCCGCGGGCGGGGCGGGCCGAGCTGTCTCTTTGGAGGGCTCGCCCTCGGGCACCGCTGGGCGTCTCTGGAGCCGGGAGGCCGTGGGGGAGGGCACTCTTCCCCCAGCGTGCGGGCTCCTGCCCGGGCCCCTCCGGCCGGGAGGCACCTTTCTGGCTGCCCTCTTGTAGCCCCCTAAAAAAAAGAAAAATAGAATGAAAAAAAAAAAAAAAAATGGACCGATGCCTACAAAATTAAAATTGAAAATTGACCCACTCGATAAAGATAACATGCAAAAATCATACCATTTACATATACAAAAATAATAATAATAACCCATAAGAAGGCCTAGAAGAAAAGATTCCCGTTTTCAACAGCAACAAGAAAGATAAACTAGTTGGCAAGAACGTCTTATGAAATGTGCAAAATCTACATAAGGAGAACTGAAAAACCTTTGAAAGACATAAAAATAAACTTGAACAAATGGAAAAGCAAGTTCTTGGATACAAAGACAACATTTGAAGATGACAATTCTAAGTTAATATATAAATTTAACATGATCTTGATTTGAAAAAAAAAAAAAACCAACGGTTTTTCTGGAGCTAGTCAGGTTGATCTAGTAGTTATGGAAAAATAAGCAAGAATAACCACTCAAACAAAAACCTTGAAAGTAGCAGTTAGGTTGAGACAGCCCTATCAAATATTAAAACTTTATAAAGCCTCTATCGGATGTGGTGTTGGTGCATAAATAGGGTGATGGAAGAGAATATGAAACCCAGAGACAGAAAAAAATGCATGTACGAACTTAGCATATGATAAAGATGGCATCTTAAAATCAGTAGGGAAATAAAAATTCTAATAAATCAATAGCCATTTGGGAAAAGATCAAGTTTGATCCATCTACCGGGTTTCTAAATGTGAAAAGTGAAAATGACCTCAGGTTACATAGTTGATGAGGGGAAGTTTCTCTTTGTGTTGAATCATTCTATTGTTGACTTGGTTCATCTGGGAAATGTACCTCCCCCGTGGGTCAAGAGTAGCTTTCATGAGAAAGGAAGATGCAAGTGAAGCAGTAGCCTTTATACTCTGAAGGTGGTCTGGGTACTGCAGTTACAGATGCATCAATGCCAGTGAGTTCCAGTTTGCCCTCCTCCTCTTCTTCACATCCAGCCCTTCCTCACTGCTGAGAGCAGCTGCTGGCGCATCACCCAGTGCTTGGCTGTGGGCCCACGCAGGCAACAGCTTCCTGTAGACATCACCGGCTGCCCCTTCACAGCACCACCTCAGCTTCCCAGACGGACTTGTTGGTGACTCCTCTGACCCTCAGACTCCTCCTTCATTTATTTCCCCAGCTCCTCCCACAAGCATGCAGTTGCTGCAGTAACAAAAACCAAAAACGCTGGTGTTGGTACCAGGCAGTCAGGATGAGGTTGCAAAAGCAACAAGGAGATCCTTTGTTGAGGTGGGAAGGAGGAAATTGCTCTTGGATGCTTCAAAAAAGGTGATGGCTGTTTTTAGAACATTTAAAAAATATGTATTTTTTGAGGTACTGTGGGCTGAACCCAGGACCTCCTGTGTGGGAAGCTGGCGCTCAATCACAGAGCGACATCAGCTTCCCTGAGTTGGTTTTTTTTTTTTCCATTTGTTTTGCTTGTTGTTTCTTTTTGTTTTTTTTCAGGAGGCATAGGGAACTGAACCCAGGACCTCCCATATGGAAGGTGGGTGCTTAACCGCTTGAGCCACATCTGCTCTCTAGTGGTAGAACATTTGACAATATTATCACCTGTGGTAATAATGAAGATAGAAAATGTCCCCAACAAACTTGTGTGTCTGGTTGGAGATTTCTGGGAAGGATGAAGAAAGTGCTAATTGCCTTCTTTAACCTGTCTATGATAAAGAATGGGAAAAGAGAAGTGAGCTCAAGAAGGAACAGTTTAATTTTCAAGCAGAGTTTAGAGTAAATATTTTCAGCCCAATACTGTTTCAAATAGTTTCTCGCTGACAACTCAACAGATGGCAAATGACTCTCAAAATAAGAAATGGCTTCAGTATCAAGATCAAATCTAGGGTATCGCTGTAAAACCTCTAAGATCTTACAAATATTTTAAGTGGTGTCTCAGACCCTCTCAGCTAGAGAAAAGGACTTCTGAGACTCTTAACTGCCATGGCTGGCTTTGCCCGATACACCCAAGTAGAGAGAGGGCTGTCTTAGTTGTATTTGGGGGCATGGAGTGAACAACAATCAGACTCATAGAAAACCATAGTTTTGGGCTTGTTTTTTAAGATACTTTATTGGTGAAACCATTTCCAGCTTGAAGTAAATAAGACAGAGTTCAAAATGAAAAGAGGCCTCTGAGTCCCCAGCTTTCTATGGGCATGAAGCAGGCCAACACAGCTACTCAGCAGCAAACACAGGTCATTTCTTTTAGTAAAAGAAGGATTTCTTAGAGGGCAAAGCCAAGAGCCACTGAGAGCAATGGTCTAGGAAACCATTCCCAGAGGACAGATCAGGGCCCAAATCAAGGACCATTCCTTTCTCCTGGAATAGGGGACCCTGGCAATGTGTGCCCTGACAATTTCTACAGGCCAGTGATTGCTTTATGCTTCCTGTTCTCCCCCTTTTTGGAATGTTTATTGTAGTTTTTCCTATCCTGGTCTCATCATTGTATACTGGATGTACAGGAGAATAACTTGTCTTTTAGTCCACACCTCCCTGCATATAAAGAACAATATATAAGAAGTATCATCCATATCTGGACCCGAATAAATAAGGAGATCATGAACTTCAAACCTGAGTATTATACCATAATGCAATGAGTGCTTCGGGGCTCTTGAAAGGGAGGGTATTGTGCAGGTAGAAGGGATGTGAACTGTTTCAGCCAGAGAGTGGGCTGTGCTGTACCAGTTCCCAGACCAGCCTTTAAGGGGATGGCAGATTCTATTTCCTTTCCAGATTCCACTGCCATAATATGCTCTTTCACGTTAGAAAGGAGGCAGTGTGATGTGAATATGTATATACGTATTTGCTTATATATGCAAAAAGAAACATAAGAAAATAACAATAATTAACCTGAATCCAGTCAAGACTCTGGAAATAACCTCCAGCTTATAAGTCATCTAAAGAACAGGAGAACAATTTAAATGACACAGTGAGGTAGTAAATAACACCACCAGATCTATTCACCTGTGTTCTGCAAGAAGGCGATGTCATAAAGGGGGAGAGGGGCTGCTGTATATGAAAAGACTCTTAAAGAACATGACAACCGAATGCAACTCATGTCCTGGCTAGGAGACTGATTCAAATATCCAGCTATGAAAAGACTTAAATCAGGAACAAGATACTGAAGCCTGCTATCCACCTCTTCTATAAAGCATTTAACTGGGGGTCCTAATTGTGAGAGAGGGAAAACAACAACAAGAAAAACAAGAAAAAGAAAGGGAAAGAAGAACAAAGTTGGAGGACTCACACTTCTTGATTTCAAAACTTGCTATCCCCAGCATGGGACATGACTCCCAGGGATGAGCTTCCCTGGTGCCAAGGGATTATTACCAAATGCCAACTAACAATGCATCCAGAAAGAGACCTTGACCAAAAAGGGGGAAAATTAAATACAAATGAGTTTTTATGGCTAAGAGATTTCAAAGTGAATCAGGAGGTCATTCCAGAAGTTGTGCTTATACACCTCTCAGCAAGATCTCATTGACTGCCACAGTAAAAATTGCCTCAAACAGCATGGTTCCTGAGGGTTCTAGAGAATTTCAGACACTATAAGCAGGGCAGATAAGTTTAGGAATTCAGTGCCCTATCAGTGGGCCTTACTCTGGAATTTATGCTCCCCAGAGTAACAGACTTAGACTCATTTACAGTTTCCTACACATGGCTATTATGTCCCTTTTATTTGAACCTATACTTACCACTACACTTGTTAAACATATGTCCTAGAGACTTAAATCTTTGGTCACTCATGTGCCAGTTTAACAGAGTTGCAACACCTATACTCACCAGTTCATTGGACTCACCCAGGACAACTAACAAGGAGATTATGATGGACAATGCCCATCCCAAGGAACAGAGAGTGTCTGTAACTGCAAGCAAGATAGTTCCACCCATCTGCCCAATGGAAATTAAGCTCCCTCTCACTTAGAAACAGCCCCTTCTCAAGTAGAAACAGAGTGGGTATCACCATCCTGAAGTCCTCAAGATTGGGGAATGAACAATGGAATAAACTAGTCTTATTAATATTCTATTATAGACTTACTTTTATTCTAGCAGTGGAAGAAATTTTATCATTGATATAAAGGCAGTGGCCACCAGAGGTTCTGAGGGGAGGGAGAGGGAATAATAAGTGTATGGGAGGATTTAGGGGGCATTGGAATTGTCCTGCATGACATTGCAATGACAGATACAGCCATTATATATTTTTTCATAACTGAAAAAATTGTGTGGGATGGAGTGTAAACTATAATGTAAATTATAGTTCATGGTAAGTAGCAATGCTTCAACATGATGTGTTCATTAATTGTAACAAATGTAACAAATGTACTAATGTACATTTGTAACAAATGTACAAATGAAGAATGTTGTTAATGTGGGAAATTGTGGGAGGGAGAGGGGATGGGGCATATGGGAATCCACTATATTTTTTATGTAACATTTATGAAATCTAAAACTTCTTTAAGAATAAAAATTAAACATAAAAAGAAAGCTTACTGCAAAGCTACAGTAATTAAAACAGTGTTGTACTGGCATTAAGATAGACATATAGACCAATGGAATTGAATAAAGAGTCCAGAAATAAAACCACATATCTATGGCCAGTTGATTTTTTTTACAAAGTTTCCAAGTCTATTCAAAGGGAAAATAATAGTGTCGTTAGTGAATGGTGCTGGAAAAACTAAAAATTCATATGCAAAAGAATGAATTTGGACCCCTACCTCTCACCATATAAAAAAATTAATCCAAAATGGATCAGTGACCTAAATATAAGAACTAATACTAGAAAACTCTTAAATGAAAATGTATGGAAATATTTTAAGGACCTTAAAGTAGGCAAAGGAGTTTTAAATTTTGCACCAAAAGCAACAAAAGAAAAAATAGATAAAATAAAAAATAATAACTTTTATGCATCAAAGAACATTACCAGAAAAGAGGAAAAAAAACCTTCAGAATGGGAGAAAATATTTGGAAACTATATATCTAAAAAGGGGTTAATATCCAGAATATATAAAGAAATCCTACAACCCAACAACAAAAAGATGAACAACCCAATAAAAAATGTGCAAAGGGGGACAACCAGCAAGATGGCACTGGAGTAAGGGGCTCCTAGAGTCAGTTCCTGCTACAGGGCAGTTAGCAAACACCCTGGGCTATCTGGTGCTAGCTGAAACACCTGTTTTGGGGCTCCAGGAGACCAGGAGAGCATCCTGCAACCTTCTTGAAGGAATGGAAGGTGGAGACTGCCCATCTGCAAAGAAGATTTGTAAGTAGAGTGCTCCATGCCATGAGGCTGGTGCCCATCCTCCACTGACGGCATAAGCCACCTCAGGAGCTGTTCCACAGCTGGAATTGAAAGCTCCACTTCCCAAAAATGGGGGAGGAAGAGACGGTTGGGCACCAACTTCAGCTACTGATGAGTAAATTTGGTGGGCTAAAGTATAATCCTAAGAACAGCAAAAGTTTGAATCTGTCCAAGTCAGAAAGAGGGTGGGAGCCATCCTCTTCACTCCACACCTGACATGAGGGGAATTGGGGCAGACAGAAAATCACAGTGCTGGTAGGGACCGGCTTCTTTCCATCCAGGTCAGATTGCAGCTCTAGATAAGCTCCAGCCCCACCTCCGGCAGGGAAGAAACTGGGGGGACCTGCACCAGTCTCTCTGGGAAACTACTGACCAAGCTCTGGAGGCTGATGATTATCCTACTTTGGCAGCACAATCCACCTCAGAAAGCTTGTCTGTGGCTGGAATTGGAAGCTCCATTTCCCAAAAACAGGGGAGGAGGAGGTGGTTGGCCACTGATTTTGGCTACTGATTAGTAGACTCAGCTGGCTAAGATATAACCCTAGGAATGGCTAGGGTGTGAATCTGTCCAAGTTGGAATGAGGCCAGTGGCCACCATTTTGACTCCACCCACAGCATGAGAGGAAGTAAGCCTGACCGAAAATCGCAGTCATGATAGGAACCAGTTTCTACCACCCAGATAAGCCTGCAGACCTAGCCTAGGCTTCAGCCCTACCTCTCACAAGGAAGAGGCTGATGGGCCCTGCACCAGCCTATCCAGGAAACGGCGATACCTTTGGCTGGCACAGCCTAAATAATCAGAAGTCTGCCTTGGCAACTGCGGTCATCTTAGACTCGCACTGCAGAGATTGCTGCCCACACCTGCAGCTCCTCCCCACCCCAGGCAAGGGAGAAAGGAGCTTAAAGCTTCATCAGTCTCTCTGGGCAACTATAGCCTAGGCCTGCATGACTTGGATTATTCCACACAGCTGTGACTCTGTCCCTACCCCTGGCAAAGGAGAAAGTTGGGAGAAGCTTCATCGGTCCCTGAGGTAATGAGGGCAGCTTGAGCCTCCACAGCTTATAGCACCAACTACAACCTTAGCTCCTCTGCACAACCAGCAAGGGAGAAAAGGCGGGAAGCCCTAAACTAAAGAGAAAAATTGCACCCAGAATTAATACTCTAGTAAGACAGATGCCAAGACACCAACAAAATAATATAATCCACTCCAAGAAACAGAAATATATGGCACAGTTAAAGGAACAAGATAAGTCTCCAGATGACATAAAGGAGTGGAGGCAACTAATCATAGATGTTCGAACAAATCTCCTTACTAAATTCAGCGAGACGGCTAAAGAGATTAAGGATATTAAGAAGACACTAGATGAGCACAAAGAAGAATTTGAAAGTATACATAGGAAAATAGCTGATCTTATGGGAATGAAAGTCACAATAAATGAAATCTTTAAAAAAAACCATTGGAATCATAAAATAGCAGATTTGAGGAGGCAGAAGAAAGGATTGGTGAGCTTGAAGAAATGGCCTCTGAGAGTGAACATACAAAAGAACAGATGAAGAAAAGAAAGGAAAAAATTTAACAAGGTCTCAGGGAATTAGATGACAGCAAAAGGTGTGCAAACATATGTGTCATGGGTGTCCCAAAAGGAGAAGAAAAGGGAAACGTGGCAAAAGGAATGTTTGAAGAAATAATGGTAGAAATTTTCCCAACCCTTCTGAAGGACATACATATCCATGTCCAAGAAACACAACATATGTCCATCTGAAAAAATCCAAACAGATCAACTCTGAGACACATGCTAATCAGAATGTCAAATGCCAAAGACAGAGAGAATTCTGAAAACAGCAAGAAAAAAGCAATGCATAACATATAAGGTATACATAACATATAAGTAAGATTAAGTGCTGATTTCTCACTGGAAACCATGAGGGCAAGAAGACAATGGTCTGATATATTTAAGATACTACAAGAGAAAAACTTCCAGCCAAGAATCTTATATCCAGCAAGACTGTCATTCAAAAATGAGGATGAGATTAGAATATTCACAAATAAACAGAAACTGACAGAATTTCTAACCAAGAGACTGGATTTCCAGGAAACACTAAAGGATATGCTAGAACCTGAAAAGAAAAGACAAGAGAAACAGGCCTAGAAGCGAGTCTAGAAATGATTATATCAATAAAAGTAACTAAAAGTGTCAAAAAAGTGGTGAGAATAAAATATGACAGATAAAACTCAAATAGTCAAGAATATACCAACAATGTAAAGCACTTGCATTCAGAAAACTGCAATTCAATGTTAAAAGAAATTTTAAAATTCCTAAATAACTGGAAGAACATTCCATGTTCATGGATTGGAAGACTAAATAAAATCATTAAGATGTCAATTCTACTCAAATTGATATATAGATTCAATGCAATCCCGATAAAAATTTCACCAGCATTTTTTTAAATTGAAAACATGATTATCAAATTTATTTGGAAAGATAAAGGGTCCTGAATAGCCAGAAACATCATAAAAAGGAAAAGCAAACCCTCATCTCCAGGCTTTAAGTCATATTACCTAGCTATAGTGGTAAAAACAGCATGGTACTGGCATAAAGACAGACACATAGACAGTGGAACTAGATTGGTGGTTCAGAAACAGACCCTCACGTGTATGGTCAAATGACTTTTGACTAGCCTGTCAAACCCACACCGTTCAAGCAGAACAATCCATTGGTCCTGAAAGAACTGGATATCCATAGCCAAAAGAAGGAAAAAGGACCTTTGTCTCACACCTTATCCAAAAATTAACTCAAAAGGGATCAAAAACCTAAAAATAAAAGCAAGAACAATAAAGCTTCTAGAAGAAATTGTAGGAAAATATCTTGAAGACCTGGTGGTGGATTCTTAAAGGAGATAAGAGGAGTTCTGAGATGGTCTACTGATGTTTAATGTATGTAGACATTTTAATTAGCGTTAGTGTAAAAGTGTGGACATGTATAGAGTGGATGGTAACAAATAGTGATTAACAGCTATTTTATAAATGGGGATGTGGCTGAAAATGATAGTCTACATATGTAAATGCCAATTGACAGAATGCTAGAGAATAATCTAGGAACTGAATAGCACAGTAAACCAAGAGGTGGATGAGAACTGTGGTTGATAGTACAGATGCAAGAGTACTTGCATCTGTACAGATGCAAGAATGAAATCAGATGTATGTCACTATTGCAGGTTGGTGGGAATGTGGAGAAACATGGGGAAAATACAACTGGAGTGACCCATGGACTGTGGTTAGCAGTAATAATGTAGTATCCTTGCATCTTTGCCAAAGATGTACTGTGTTGATAATGAGGCAGTATGGAAAATGTGAGCCAAATGTACACTATGGACATGGTAACAATCAGATGATATTATCTTATCTGTAACAAATATTCCACCACAGTGTGGTGAGTTGATAGAGGAGGATTGTTTGGGAATTCTGCCCATGTGCATGATTCTTTTATAAGTTTACAACTTCTGTCATAAAAATATATTTTAAAAATAATAATAGGGTGGGTTGGGGGAAAAACACACCAAATGTAAGATAAAGATTATAATTAGTGGTAAGATTTTGGCAATATTCTCTCATAATTTGTAACAGACGTCCCATGACAATGCAAGGGGTTGGCGGAGGGTTGACGTGTGGGAACCCTGTATGACGTTATGCGTGTTTGCTTTGTAAGTTCACAACCTTACTATACACTTATTGTTTATGTATGTTCATAGATAAATGACATAAAGATAATAACAAAATAAGGTGGATTGGGGGGAAATACTTTGGTTAGTAGTAATATTTTAACAATGCTCTTTAATCATTAGTTAAAAAGGTTTAACATCAATGCAAGGTATTGGTGATAGGGTGAGTTATGAGCGTCCTATATGATGTTATATATGTTTGTTTTATAAGTTTACAACTATAACTCTATACTTATGTATATTTATGTATGAGTAATATACTTAAATAAATTTTTAAAAATGGGCAAAGGACTTGCATAGACATTTCTTCAAAAAAGACATACAAAAGGCCAGTAAACACATGAAAACAATGCTCAACACTGTTAGTCATTAGAAAAATGCAAGCACATGAAAAGATGCCCAATATCATTAGTCATTGGAAAAATGAAAATTAAAACCATCATGGGTGGGGAAAGACACAGAATGAGCGGGGTTTGCCAACCAAAAATAGCATTTGCTCTGATCTCAGGGAGGGGTGTGTGGGGTAGGGAGTAAAAAGCACAGGAGTGGGAAAGGAGTTATAAACCATCATGTTTCCATGAAAATAAAAGCATGCACCATTGTGTCAGAGCAACTGACAACAGAGTGATACAGAAAAAAACAATAACAACTATGATGATGTATCAATAAAAAGTTTTTTTAAAAAAAACCTGTAATGAGATACCACTTCACACGCACTAGGATGGCTACTATTAGATAAACAGAAAATAACAAATGTTGGTGAGGATGCAGAGAAACGGAAATCCTCGTACATTGTTGGCGGGAATGTAAAACGGTATGGCCACTGTGGAAAACAGTTTGGAGGTTCCTTTGCAAGTAAAACTCAGAATTACCATGTGACCCATCAATTCCACTCCTCAGGATATACCCCAAAGAACTGAAAGCAGTGACTCAGATACTCGCATACGAACGTTGCCAAAGGATAGAAACAACCCAAGTGTCCATCAACAGAAGAATGGAGAAACAAATGTGGTCTATACATACAGTAGAATATTACTCAGCCATGAAAAGAAATGAAGTGCTGATACATCCTGCCACGTAGAGGAAACTTGAGGTCGTCGTGTTGAGTGAAATACGCCAGACACAAAAAGACAAATATTGTATGTTTTCTCTCTTTTTTTTTTTTCATTTTAAAAACAATTTATATGTTTTCTCTTATATGAAAATTTAGAATAAGCAAATTTGCAGAGAGAGAAAGCAGAATAGTGGTTACCAGGGGTAGAGGAGGGGGAAGTAGGGAGTTATTACTAAATAGGTGTGAGTTTCAGTTTGGGATGATGAAAATCATCTGGCAATAGATAAAGGTGAGAGCTACACAACATTGTCCATGTACTTAATGTCACAGAATTATCCACTTAAAAATGATTCCTATGTTATGTATATTTTACCACAGTTTAAATGTGTTTTAAAAGGATACCCTATGTGTTCTTCCTCATCCTCGTCCTTTCCTTCTTCTTCTCCTTCTCTTTCCTTCCAGAATAATTCAGTACTATAATAATATCGTTGGCAGTGGACTTGGCCCAGTGGTTAGGGCGTCCGTCTACCACATGGGAGGTCCGCGGTTCAAACCCCGGGCCTCCTTGACCTGTGTGGAGCTGGCCCATGCGCAGTGCTGATGTGCGCAAGGAGTGCCCTGCCACACAGGGGTGTCCCCTGCGTAGAGGAGCCCCACACGCAAGGAGTGTGCCCCGTAAGGAGAGCTGCCCAGCGCAAAAGAAAGTGCAGCCTGCCCAGGAATGGTGCCGCCCACATGGAGAGCTGACACAAGATGACGCAACAAAAAGAAACACAGATTCCCGTGCCGCTGATAAGGATAGAAGAAACGGACACAGAAGAACACGCAGCAAATAGACACAGAGAACAGACAACCGCGGGTGAGGGGAGGAGGAGAGAGAAATAAATAAATAAGTAAATCTTTAAAAAAATGATAATAATTTCGTGGGGCCAAGCAAGGAATGTATCCACACTGGAGAGTGAGGGGAGAACCACGGTGGCCCAGAACCAGGCAACAGAACCCCAAGAGCATGAAGGCCTCTGCCAGGAGGGCCACTCGGCACGGGGCGTCAGGGCCTGAGCGGGAGAGGAGGGCGTCTGCCCAGGCACGTCAGCCTGCCGTGCGGTATTAGAATCTGCAGGAGATTGAATTACGTACCCCAGAAAAAGAACGCCTTCTTAATCTTAAACCCATCCCTGTGGGTTTGAGCCCACTGTCAATAGAACCTTTTGAAAGTGTTATTTTTGGTTAAGGTGCAGCCCACCTGCATCAGGATGGGTCTTAATCCTGCTACTGGAGGCCTAACTGAGAAAGCCAGAGGGAAGAGCCGGAAGCTGCAAGTCAGTGGGAACCTGACGGGAAGGCCAAGCAACCCCAGGATGGCCGGCCAGCCAGGCTGCTGCTGGCCCCAGGAGGAAGAAACCTGCCAGCCTCGGAGACCATCAGACAAGAAATTCTCGTTGTTGGGAAGCAGAAGTGGCTCAAGTGATAGGGCTTCCGCCTACCATATGAGAGGGCCCAGGTGCGATCCCTGGGGCCTCCTGGTGAAAAGGAAGGAGAGAGAGTGTGCCTGCGCAGTGAGCCAGTGCCCCCATGGAGCCGAGTGCCCGCACAGCGAGCCGAGTGCCCGCATGGCGAGAGTGCCCACGCGGTAAGCCAGTGCCAATGCAAGTGAGTCACGCAGCAAGATGATGACGCAACAAAAGAGAGACGAAGGGGAGAGTCAAGGCGAAGCGCAGCAGAGACCAGGAACTGAGGTGGCGCAGCTGACAGGGAACCTCTCTCCATATCAGAGGTCCCCAGGATCAAATCCCGATGAATCCTAGAGGAGAGAAACTGAGAAGACCAAAAAGAGAAATAGATACAGAAGATCACACCGCGAATGGATACATACAGCAAAAACAGCAGCACAAGGGAAGGGGGAGGGAAAGGAAGGGAAATGAAATAAGGAAATAAATCTTTAAAAAAAAATTCTCGTTGTTTAAGCCAACCCATTGTATACTGTTTGTCATTATAGCGGGGAAATTCAGACAGGGTCCAATGGGGTGAGAAAGGCATCCAGACAGAGAGTACTTACACCAACGGGAGATGGTTTGTGTACAATAAGATTAACCAGGGAAGCAGACTTGGCCCAGTGGTTAGGGCATCCGTCTACCACATGGGAGGTCCACGGTTCAAACCCCGGGCCTCCTTGACCCGTGTGGAGCTGGCCATGCGCAGTGCTGATGTGCGCAAGGAGTGCCCTGCCACGCAGGGGTGTCCCCCGCATAGGGGAGCCCCACGAGCAAGGAGTGGCCCTGTAAGGAGAGCCGCCCTATAAGGAGAGCTGCCCGGTGCGAAAGAAAGTGCAGCCTGCCCAAGAATGGCACTGCACACATGGAGAGCTGACACAGCAAGATGACGCAACAACAAAGAGACACAGATTCCCGGTGCCGCTGATAAGGATAGAAGCAGTCACAGAAGAACACACAGCAAATGGACACAGAGAGCAGACAGCTGGGGGGGAGGGAATAAATTTAAAAAATTTTTAAATTAAAAAAAAAAGGATTGAGTATCAGAGGGTGCCAAGGTGACAATAACGACATTACACTTGTGTTTTTTCAAAAACCTTATCCTTTAGAGATACACCCTAAACATATTTATGGATAAGATAGTATGTCTAGGATTTGCTTCAGAAGAAGATGAAACGAGAGTGGTCACCAGATGCTCGGATAGCTGGCTGATAGGTACAAGGTGGTTCCTTGTTCTCTTTGCTCTACTTTTAGGAAGGTGTGAAATTTCCCAGGGAAGGAGAGAAGGAAGGAGGGAGGGCGAGCGAAGAAGGGAGGCGGCAGGAGGGAGAGCCTTGGGACCTTCTCTCTCATGCAGGAAAGGCTCCCCCTGCCGTCCCCACGAGGGTGATCCACAGGCACCGCCCATTTCAGCTGCCTTTCCAGGGACAAACTCATCCAAAGGGAGCGTCTGGGGCACCCAGACCCTGTCTGAGCAGGCTCGGGCATCCGCCTCTCCCTCTTCTATGACTCTCGCTCTTCTCAAGCCCAGAGAGATCCAACACAAGAGCCACTTTCCTTTTTTCAACTTCCTGAAATACCGGGGCGGTTCCTCTCCAAATACACCAAACTTTTCATTCCACCCCTTTCTCGCACAAACAGCCCGTCAGGAAGAAAAGATCAGATTTGAGAACAAAAGAGCGCGGCCACCCATCCCAGGCCCCCGAGGGTCCACACCAAGCCAGAGGCTGCGCTTTCCTCCTGGGACCGAGCTAGAGACAAGAGCGGGGACACCTGATATTCTCTCCCAATATTCCAGCGCCTCCCTGATCTGTGCCCCCACTCCCGCCCAGCCCCAGTGTGGACGAGGAGACGTCTCGCTCTAGCCGCGGCATCACACAAGTCAGGTGTCCACGGCGGTCCAAGCTACGAAAGGGGACGCGAAGGCAGACGCCAGCGCCGCAGGAGCCGCGCCTTCCCAGTGCCTGGGCCGAGGGCTCCTGCTTCATCCTGCGGCTCCTCCTGCCCCCTGGCGGAGACCGGAACGCCTTTTCATTTACTTCCCGCTGGAGTTCCCGAAACGGACGGCTCGCCCGCCCCCCTGATTCCAGGCGGCTAAGCTGGTGGCCCCCACACCTGGCTTTGGCCAGGCTTCATTGAGGGAAAGACATCTGGCTTCGTGGTGAGAAAAGCTCCTTCCCAGAGTGTGGTAGCACATGAGTATCCCCCATGACGACTTCTTCCTTCAAACCTTAGTGGTATCACCACTAACCACGGTCCCTGGGCACGTGTGGCACACTTGTCCACACTCGCCCGTTATCAGCACTACATCTTTGGCATAGGTGAATGAATTTTACAGCATTGCTGTTAACCACAGTCCATAGGTCACTCCAGTTGTATTTTCCCCGTGCTTCTCCACATTCCCACCACCCTGCAATTGTGATATACATCTGATCTCGCTCAAGAGGACACTCTTGCGTCTGTAAGATCAGCTACCATTCTCACCCACTCTGGGTTTACTCTGTTATTCAGTCCCTGGATTATTCTCTAGATTTCTTTCAGTTGACATGTACATCCCTACTTTACCCTGTCTGGCCACATTCCCATTGATAAACCAGCTGTCATTCTCTCTAATGTGTTAACATCAACTCTATACATTCCCACACTTTTACAGTAAAGTTATTTAAACGTTTACAGTAAAGTTTATTTAAAACATACATTAGGGAAACGGACTTGGCCCTGTGGTTAGGGCGTCCGTCTACTTCCTTGACCCGTGTGGGGCTGGCCCATGCGCAGTGCTGATGTGCGCAAGGAGTGCTGTGCCACGCAGGGGTGTCCCCGCATAGGGGAGCCCCACGCGCAAGGAGTGCGCCCCGTAAGAAGAGCCGCCCAGCGCGAAAGAAAGTGCAGCCTGCCCAGGAATGGTGCTGCACACACGGAGAGCTGACATGACAAGATGACGCAACAAAAAGAAACACAGATTCCCGTGCCGCTGACGACAACAGAAGCAGACAAAGAACATGCAGCAAATAGACACAGAGAACAGACAACTGGGGTGGGGTGGGGGGAGAAATTAAAAAATATGAAAAAAAATAAAACATACATTAAGCATCAGTAGTCCATCTCAGTTCTTCTCTCATCTCCTTTAAGAATCTACCACCTGCCACCAGGCCTTGATAATGTTTTCCTACGTTGTCTTCTGGTAACTCCATGGTTCTTGCTTTCCTATTTAGGTTTTCAATCCATTTTGAGTTAATTTCTGTATAAAGTGTGAGACAGGGGTCCTCCTTCTTTCTTTTAGCTATGAATATCCAGTTCTCTCAACACCATTTGTGGAAGGAACTCTTCTGTTCAAGTTGGGTGGGTTTGACAGGCTTGTCAAAAATCATTTGTCCATAGAAGTGAGGGTCTGTTTCTGAACTATCATTTCAGTTCCATTGGTCTATGTGTCTGTCTTTATGCCAGGACCATACTGTTTTTACCATTGTAGTTAGGTAATATAATTTAAAGTCTGGAAGTGAGAGTCCTCCAGCTTCACTCTTCCTTTATAAGATGTTTCTAGCATTTGGGACCACTTATTCCTCCAAATAAATTTGATAATTATATATTCCATTTATTTTTAAAATGCTAATGGAATTTTTATTGTGATAGCATTAACTGTGTATATCAATTTGGGTAGAATTGATATCTCAATTATATTTAGTCTTCCCATTTATGAGCATGGAATGCTCTTCCTATTATATAGGTCTTTTTAAACTTATTTTAACAATGCAGGGAAGCAGATTTGGCCCAATGGATAGGGCAAATGCCTACCGCATGGGAGGTCCAGGGTTCAAACCCAGGGCCTCCTCATGAGCTGGCCCATGCGCAGTGCTGATGCGTGCAAGGAGTGCCCTGCCACACAGGGGTGTCCCCCTCATAGGGGAGCCCCACGCGCGAAGAGTGTGCCCCATAAGGAGAGCCACCCAGTGCGAAAAAAGCGCAGCCTGCCCAGGAATGGCGCCGCGCACACACAGAGAGCTGACGTAGCAAGATGACACAACAAAAAGAGATGCAGATTCCAACAGAAGAACACACAGCGAATGGACACAGAAAGCAGACAACTGGGAGGGAGGGGGAGTGGAGAAGGGGAGAGCAATAAATAAAAAATAAATCTTTAAACAGACAAACAAACAAATGCATTGTACTTTTCTAAATATGAGTGCCCTACATTGTTGGTTAAGTTCATTCCTAAATATCTGATTCTTTTAGTCACTATTGCAAATGTAATTTTCTTTCCTGCTTTCCTACTTAGATTGCACATTACTAATGTCTTCTATTTTTTATTTTATTTTTTTTGTTTTTTTTAAGATTTATTTTTATTTATTTCTTGACACCCCCTCCCCCCATTTCCCCCGTTGTCTGCTCTCTGTGTCCATTTGCTGTGTGTTCTTCTGTGCCTGCTTGTATTCTCATTAGGCAGCTCCGGGAACCTTCCAGAATGGGAGAGAGGCAATTACCCTCTTGCACCACCTCGTCTCCCTGTTCTACTACGTCTTCTTATTGTCTCTCCTCTGTGTCTCTTATTGCGTCATCTTGCTACGCCAGGTCTCCACGTCAACCAGCACTTCTGCATGGGGTGGCTTTCCCGTATGGGGCGGCTTTCCCATGTGGGGTGACAGTCCCACAGAGGGCGGCTCTCCTGTGCAGGGCCACTTTCCCACATGGGCCGGCACTCCGTGTGGGCCAGCTCGCCCTCACCAGGAGGCCCTGGGCATCCAACCCTGGACCTCCTATATGGTAGACAGGACTCCAATTGGTTGAGCCACATCCGTTTCCCTACTAGTGTCTTTTAAAGTTTATTTCACCTGATATATCTACAGCTACTCTGAATTTTTTTTTTTTTAGTTACTGCATGCATGGAGTATCTTTTTCCAGTCTTCCACTTTCTTTTTTTTTTTTAAAGATTTATTTTTATTTCTCTCCCCTCCCCCACCCCCGCCCCAGTTGTTTGCTCTCTGTGTCCATTCACTGTGTGTTCTTCTTTTTGTCCACTTCTGTTGTTGTCAGCGACTCGGGAATCTATGTTTCTTTTTTGTTGTTGTTGCGTCATCTTGTTGTGTCAGCTCTCCATGTGTGCGGCAGGCGGCACTTTCGCAATGGGCAGCTCTCCTTATGGGGTGCACTCCTTGCATGTGGGGCTCCCCTACGCAGGGGACACCCTGGTGTGTCACAGCACTCCTTGAGTGCATCAGCACCGCGCATGGGCCAGCTCCACACGGGCCAAGGAGGCCCGGGGTTTGAACCGTGGACCTCCCGTGTGGTAGGCGGACGCCCTAACCACTGGGCCAAGTCCTCTTCCCAGTCTTTCATTTTCAAACTATTGGCATCCTTGGGTGAGTCTCTTGCAGACAGCATATACGTGGCTCATATTTTCTTATCCATTCCTCCAGTTAATGTCTTTTGATTGGGGAGTTTAATTCATTAATCTTCAATGTTATTACTGTAAAGGCAGTTTTTATTTCACCCATTTTAACCTTTGTGTTTTATCTGTCATATTTTATTTTCATCACTCTTTTGAGACTTTTAGTTACTTTTACTGCAATAATCTTAATTTCTAGACTCTCTTTCAAGTCTCTCTCTCCTGTTGTTTCTTTTCATATTGTAGCATACCCTTCAGTATTTCCAGCAAAGCTGGTCTCTTGATTACAAACTCGGGTTCTGTTTATCTGTAAATATTCTAAAGTCACCCTCATTTTTGAAAGACATTCTCACTGGATATAAGATTCTTGACTGGAAGTTTTTCTCTTGCAGTATCTTAAATACATTACACCACTGTCTTCTTGGTTTCTAATGAGAAATCCACACTAATCATTGGGTATCCCTTATATATTATGCATTGCTTTTCTCTTGCTGCTCTCAGAATTCTCTCTTTGTCTTTGGCATTTCACATCCTGATAAGTATGTGTCTTGGAGTTGGTCTTTTTTATTTAATTGGAGGAGAGCACATCATGCTTCTTCAACATGGATATCTATGTCCTTCAATAGGTTTGGGAATTTTCTACCATTATTTCTTCAGATATTCCTTCTTCCCCTTTTCCTTTCTTTTCTGGGACACCCATCACACATATGTTTGCATGTCTCTTGCTGTCATTTATTTCCCTGAGATTTTGTTCATTTTTTCTGTTTTTTTTTTTTTTCTTTTATATGTTCACTTTCAGAGGCCTTTTCTTCTGGCTCACCAATCCTTTCTTCTGCTTCCTCAAATTCTGCTCTTATTTGATTCTAGTGTATTTTTTATTTCATTTATTGTGACTTTCATTTCTGTAAGATCTGCTATTTTTCTATGTGTGCTTTCAAATTCTTCTTTGTGTTCACCCAGTGTCTTCTTAAAAATCTTTAATCTCTTTAGGCATCTCATTGGATTTATTAAGAAGATTTGTTTGAACATCTCTGATTAGTTGTCTCAACTCCTTTATGTCATCTTTATGTTCCTTTATCTGTGATACATCTTTCTTTTAATTGGTATGGATTGTAATTTTTTGTTGCATGTCTTGGCATCTGGCTTACTAGATGTATTTATTTAGGGTGCAGTTTCTCTCTTTAGTGTAGGACCTTCTTGCCCATTCTCCCTTGCTGCTTGTGTAGTAGGAGGCAAGGGTATAGTTGGTGCTGTAAGCTGTGGAGGCTCAAGCTGCCCACATTGCCCCAGGGATCAATGAAGCTTCTCCCACTTTTCTCCTTGCCAGGGGTAGGGACAGAGCTACAGCCCTGTGTAATAAACCAAGTTGTACAGGCCTAGCCTGTGGTTGCCCAGAGAGACTGATGAAGCTTCACACCCTTTCAGCTCCTACCTGGGGATGGGCAGGTGCGGGTCCAAAATGACCGCAGTTGCCCTGGTAGACTTTCAACTATTCAGTCAGTCTGTGCCAGCTGAATGTACCTGCAGTTACCTGGAGAGGCTGGTGCGGGTCCCACCAGCTTCCTCCCTGCCAGAGGTGGGACTGAAGCCTAGGCTAGGGCTGCAGGCTGATCTGAGTAGAAAGAAGCCAGTCCTACCATCGCTGTGATTTTCAATCAGCCAGGCTTCCCCCCTGCCAGCGGTGGAGTCAAAATGGTACCTACTGACCTCTTTCAGACTTGGACAGTTTCAAACTCCAGCTTATCTTAGGGTTATACTTTAGCCAACTGAATTTACTAATAAGTAGCTGACATCAGTGGCCAACTGTCTCTACTGGCCCTGTTTTTGGGAAATGGAACTTCCAATTCCAGCCACAGAATAGTTCCTGAGGCGGCACATGCTGCCACAGTATGATGATCACAAGCCTCCATGGCACGGCCTGTATTTTCCCAGAGAGGCTGGAGCAGCACCCCCAGCTTCCTCCCTGCCATAGGTGGGCTGGGGCTTAGGCTGGGGCTGCAGTCTGATCTGGATGGAAAGAAGCCAGTCCCTACCAGCACTGGGATTTTCAGTCCACCCCACTTGCCCTCATGCTGGGGGCAGAAGTTAAAATGGCGGCTACTGGCCTCTTCCTGACTTGGACAGGTTCAAACTTTAGCTGTTCTTAGGACTGTACTTTAGCCTGCCGGATTGACTAATCAGTAGCTGAAGTTGATGCCCAACAGTCTCTTCCTCCCCCATTTTTGGGAAGTGGAGTTTCCAATTCCAGCCATACACAGAGTAGCTCTAAGGTGACTCGTGCCATCAGTGGAGGATGGGCACTGGCTTTCAAAGTATGGAGCACTCTACTTACAAATTTTCTCCGCAGATGGGCAGTCTCCTCCTTCCGTTCTTTCAAGGATGCTCCAGGATGCTCTTCTGGTCTCCTGGAGCCCCCAAACAGGTGCTTTAGATAGCTCTGGGTGATGACTAACTGCCCTGTCGCACAAGCTGTAGGACTCCTTACTCTGACACCATCTTGCTGGTTGTCTCCCCTGTTTTTAATCAGTGCAGAAGTTCCGGGAGTCATCTGTACTACTTCAGATAATCCAAGGACTTTGGTACTGATGAAAATTAATACCCATGTCATCTATGTAGCAGAGCCATTAGTAGATGCTTAGATAATATATACTATGTGAAAGAACTCATAATATAAATATAATGGAATTGGAGAGGCCTCCTCTACAACTGTAACTGTTAAGCTAATCAGTGAAATCAAATGTGAGGAATTCTATACATGTACTAATCGTGGGATTGCCTTAATTCCCAATTTATTCTTTAACTTAAATGAATGACCTCCACAAGAGTGGAACAGTATGTAATCACTGTGCACTATCGTTCAGTCAAACCTAAGCCTTAGTGTGCTGAAGAAAACTCAGTTTAAGAATAACCACAAAAACATAAAGTAAGAGGGAGAAATCTTTATTAGAGAATGAAACCCCTTGAGGGATTTCCAGAAAATTGATGGAGGAGAGTGCATTCAATGAAAACTCAAGGGAAATCATTTATTCAGAGACTGGCGAGGCTGTGTGACTCGGTAATTTTGTTTCTCTGAGGGATACTGTTTGAGGTGTTTGGGCAAATGATTGGGTATCTGATGGCTGATTTTATGGATAGCAACAGTGGAAATGTTACAGATTTGGGGATAGGAGAATCTGTGAACTTTGTGATTTTGGAGTCTTTCCTACATAAATGAATATAGTTCCCTGGTTTCCTTTCCTGGGTCAATAATTTAAATTCTGAAGAGGAGGAACAAATGTGGTCACTTTGTTCCTAATCTCAGAGGAAACAATACTTCATCTCAGGGACTAGAATCTTTATCAGTGGGTGCGAAAATCACACACACAGTAATTCACTGAGCCATGGAGAGGTCCAGAGTATACCCACTGGCCCTCACTGATGTCCCAGGAGGAAGTACCCAGGCAAAAATGCACTGAAAATCATCTTGTTAATAATAAAATATCTAATAGAGTCCAAAATCTGCAATGCCCATAGGCAATGCCATTATGATGGTCAACATTTGGAAATCCTGTCCTTGATATTAATTATTTAAAAAATTAGATCCAGGGAAACGGACTTTGGCCCAGTGGTTAGGGCGTCCGTCTACCATATGGGAGGTCCGCGGTTCAAACCCCGGGCCTCCTTGACCCGTGTGGAGCTGGCCATGCGCAGTGCTGATGTGCGCAAGGAGTGCCTTGCCACGCAAGGGTGTCCCCCGCGTGTGGGAGCCCCACACGCAAAGAGTGCGCCCGTGAGGAAAGCCGCCCAGCGTGAAAAGAGAGAGCAGCCTGCCCAGGAATGGCTCCGCCCACACTTCCCGTGCCGCTGACGACAACAGAAGCGGACAAAGAAACAAGATGCAGCAAATAGACACCAAGAACAGACAACCAGGGGAGGGGGGGAAATTAAATAAATAAATAAATCTTTTTAAAAAATAAAAATAAAAATAAAAAATTAGATCCAGAGCTTGCAAATATGGAAACCTTACAGCCAAGTGTTATAAAAGGATCAGTTTTATTGATACATATTAGTAAAGCATTCAATCCATCCAAAGTACACAGTCACTGGTATTTGGCATGATCGCATAGTAGTGTATTCATCACTTCAATCGTTATTAGAACATTTTCATTATTTCAACAATAATAATAAACAAACAAAAAAAAGGCAAAAATTTCATCACCTCTCAACCTCTCTATGCTTCCCATGCTGTACCTAGCTGCTATTTCTGGCTATTCTTAAGTATTTATTTATTTCAAAGCAGTTTTACTGAGATATATTCACATACCATACAATCTATTCTAAGAGTATAATCACTGAGTCTTTGTATAATCACAGTATTGTGCCTTCATCACCAAAAAGTTTTAAAACAATTTCATTATTTCAAAAAGAAAAGCTGTACACCCCCTTGGCAGTCACCTTGCAATCCCTCTATCCTTCCACAGCCCTA